>NC_071477.1:6420000-6744000 GCF_028500815.1 Rissa tridactyla
AAATAACACCATTATCTGTTAGCCCAGCCCTTGGCACTTAAATATATGAAGAATAGGAAACCTTAAACAGAGGTTGTGCTCACTGAGAAGAAGTTAAAGTGGCAGGAACTAACTCAAATACAAGAATTAGGTTGTGTTTTTTACCTCAGATGACAGTTTATGTTTGAATGTTGTGTATACCACAGGATGCTTCCTGTTTTAATAGACTATTTCTTTGCCCACAGGGGAATTTTTCTTCTCTCTCTCTCTCTCTCTCTCTTTTTTTTTTTTTTTTTTTTTTTACCAGAGGTCCAAGGGATTGGAAGCAAAATGTTTGTTTTTGAAAGAAGTTACAGTGTTCATTTTCTCACAAAACTGCATAAAGAATCCCCATCAGCCAACCATAAGCGAGGAAGGTAAGTAAGCATCCGACGTTACGTATGACCTTGTACATTAACAGACGTTTATGTGCGCCGTTCAGGCTGCGTGTTCCGTATATCCGCTTTCTATGGTTACCAGAAGCTGACAGAATAAAGAAGTGCAGGGGGAACCTTGTGCTGCTTTAAACAAAGACTTGTTCCCCTCCGATGCACCCTGGGGCTGGTTTGCGTGTCGAGGCATGTTCCTTTCCTGCCGACACCTATACAGAGGCAGGGGGAGAATACTGTTTTCTGGCAATGGCTTTAGGTCTTTTTTGAATCTGTTCTTATTTCCCCTTCATAGATTTTTCCGCTCAAACTCCAAGAAAGTGTGGTAGGAAAGACAAGTGCCCGTCTCTGAAGTACCTGCCAGTGTAGGTATTGTCATAACAAAGATTTGATCTTGCAGTTTATTCAGTCAGGTGGTTTTTTTGCTCAGTTAAATTGCTGTGAGACTCTTCAGACTGATAAAGGCTGCAGTACCATGGTGGTTTACATGATATAACTCTCATGCAAGTATTAATTTAAACTTGTCTTTACTAGTATGAAATACGTAGGTAGTAACATAGTCATAAGAAAAATTGTGCCAACATAGATGAATACATTTAGAATTAGATTAGCACAAATTGTTTATATGTTTCAGACTCCGTTTAGTACAGTAGAATATGCCTGCAGTCTGTAAAATTCAGTGATTCCCTGCTTGCTTTGTTAGAAATTCCTTCGAAATAACGAATGTATGGTTCAGAATAGAATTTTACGGTTTTTTATATTAGTTCAGTAACAGAAAAATAGTCTGATATTATTGTCATTTAATTTGTGCCTTTTGCCACTTACTCAGAAAAATGTATGAGTACTTTGTGCCCACCATAGCTCTCAATATTTAGTTATAATTCAGTCAGTCTCTATAATTCAAATATCCTCTTGAAAGTCTCCCCAAAGTGCTTGCTCATGGGAAACTAACAGACTTACACCAAACGTATCTACCAAACTAAAAGCTATTTGATGAGAGACTTTAAAAAAATAAATAATTTTCTTAAAATACAATATAAGAGAACTGCAAAAATCTGTCTTCTTGAGACAACCACTGCACAGGAGCTCTGGCAACTATTTTTACTGGGAGTGATTTGGGTAGAAGACAAACATGGTCAAATTCGCTAGAATGCTGGAAGTTCAGTCAAGGATACTGCCTTAAATAGTTCACCCAGAAAAGGACAAACCTTTCTTAGGGCAGCCCCTTCAGAATTCCGATTGCAGTAACAATTTTTAATAAGTAAATATAAAATATAGTAATTTTTCCTGTGGTTTTGTTTTACAACAGGCTATTGGAATGTTCTGGGGTCAAATTCAGCTCTCCTAACTATGAAAAACTCACTCATGCAAAAATATATAGCTGAGAGTAGACCTTGATTAATATCGTTGTTTTCCTATGCTGGCTTATATTTTTCTTCTATTCATGGCAATAGGTTACATAGCTCAAAAAAGGGATGATAACAAGATGATAAAATTTAAAGGAAAATATGTTCATTATTGGGCTTTTTTTTTACTGTGCAATGGTTCTTACTTCTTGTCAAATATCTGCTATTAGACCTTCTCTGGACTATGATAATATTGACCTAAAGAGCACAGGAGATTATCTCCCAATGTAGGAATAAAATTCAATATTTGCTCACAAATATTTTTGCATTTGTTCTTGTTCAGTTGTGAGGAAAACGGGGAGGCGTGATGTTGCAGTGCAAGTTGAAGAACAAGAAAGCGCTGAAGCTGCTGTAGATGGAGGCTTCCTTAAGTCAGTTCAAGCGTGTTCAGGAGGCCACAGAAGTTGGCTTGGACGTTTCCCTGTGCTGGGGACAAAGGAGCATTTCTAGAGGGTAGCAGCAACCTGGAAGTTTGCAAGATGCAATTGGACAGGGTGCTAGATAATCCTGTCTAGGCTTCCTTTCCAGGTTGGACCAGGTGATGGTTGGAGGACCCTTCCAGCTGGGGCTGCTGGGCAAGTCTATGGTTCGTTTTTGCTTTTCAAGGGCAGTCTAGTGCTTTTTGACGTGCTGCTTGGTGTTACGAGTAAAAGCTTATCAGAGCTCAATTTTATAAGCTACTGACGAGTTAGAGGTGGTCGATGTGAGTGAGGCTGGGAAACCCTCCTCTGGCCAGGGAATTCAAGTAGGTTGGGCTTGAGATAGGTATGTGCTGGCAGGCTGCAAAGGGCTGACCCCCCTTTTGCACCCCTCAAATGCAGCACTTCATTTTTGGCCTGCTGGCTGCCATTAGGCTTCAGCTTTTTGGGTCACGTTGGGAGTGGAAAATCAGTGTGCCTGATAGTGGGCATCCTCATTCTTCTCCTCTGGTGCTCCCTCAGGTGAAATGATCACCTTCCACCCCATCTTCTGGCTCAAATATTCCATGATAACTTGCCCCTGGTTCTCACATACGTTGTTTCCTGCTGTGCCACTATTGCAGCCAACATCTATGCACCGAACTCTGCGAATATTCAGCCTTTTAACTTGATCATTCCTGTTCTCTCATTTCAAAATCCATCAGCTGCCACAAAAGCTTTACAGACGTCCCAGCCTCTCCCAAAATGCCATATGTGTGGGTGCAACCCCCCATCTGTTAATCAACATTTGCAGGCACAGACCAGTTTCTAACCATGTGGGTGGAGAGAGTGGCTACAACTCAGCCCGCTTGTATAAAAGAGTCATTTTCAAATGCCAAAAAGTGGAAGGGATTAAGGGATTCTGTGGATCGTTTGTCGCGACCCTGTTGCAAACGCAGCCCTCGCTGTGGTTTTACGTTGGTCTCAGCGAAGGGTTAATATGGGCTGTTCACAGCCAGTCCCCTACAGCTTCTGCTAAAGAAACATTAATTATAGAGAGCCCTAAGGATTCGGAGCAGCTAAAAAGGCTGAGTACTATTTAAAACCAAGACAGTCAAATAACCAGTTGGATGTGATCTCTAATAAATTACTATGTTCTGATGATAAAATTCAGCGAGAGTGTGACAGTCAGATGGGGAGGTTGGCAGCAAAAGTTTTAAAAATAAATAGTCTTAAATTGCAGGAAATTACAGTAAGCAGCTCCTTGGGATTATTTTACTCCGCGCATTGTGTGTCTGAGAAGGCAGGCAGCCCGCTGGCAAGCTTTTGACCTTTTGTGTGCAGAATAAAATATATGCGGGTGCAATAGCGTGAATGCACAAGGGGTGACAGTGACTTTCAGCTGGGGGTTTGGGCACTGAGGGCCCCACAGGGCTGCTCCGGAGTAACCCCGCTAAACTGGAGATAAACACGGTGAGAGGCTGTGGCTGTAAAGGACTGCAGAATGCGCGTGTTTCCGACATCTGTTCCTGTATTCCAAACCTGTAAACCATCCGATGGAAGACTTGTTTTGTCTTGCTGATAACCCATCTGATTCTCATATTGCCCTGTTCGTATTTCAGTAACTTCTCAACTCAGTGACGTTGCTGCAGCCGTGATCTAAATCCCAGTTCCTTGTGTGCAAGGAAATCCACACCTGCATGGTATGGACGACGACTTCTTCTCGGTGTAATTGTATTTGAAGAAAACCAGGATGAATTTATACCAAGACATTTTAAAGCTCCCTTTACCGCGGTACCTGAGCAGCTCATAGTGCTTTGCGTGCTTTTCGTCACAAAAAAACCCCTGTGAAACTGGGGAAGCGTTATTGCCTTTTTTTGGTGGAATTCTGACTTACTATCTAGAGAAGTTTATGGGAGAAAAAGCCGTGCCAAGCTGTAGGCTGACGCAGTAGCATTTTTTCTCATGAAATCTTTGTCACGGCAAGCAAAATATAGGGATATTTTTGAGGGGAAAAAAAGGGTTAGCTGTTATCCTGATGTTTCCTTGCTCTCATTAAAGTTTCACATGAGATTCTTTCTGCACAGAGGACAAGTTTTGTGTCATTTTTGCTTTGCAGCGTCGGTGTTGTTTGACCCATCATAAATTGTCAGCCGTCTCTTTTTTGTGGAGGATATCATGCCTTTTTTTTTTTTTTCCCAAGACAAGTTTTAAAGATTAAACTGCACGAAATTAAACACATTTATTGCATAGCTTGTGTTATTACATTCTGCACCTTAAAGAAACATTAGTTACTTGACTCTAAATGATTTATGTCTAAGAGGAAAAAATATTCTCAGATAAGCTGCATTACAGACGTAAACATTTTTGGGCCATGTGCAAATTACTTAAATGCAGTAGCAATTTCGTAATTTATGTAACAGATAAGAATATATCAACTATTGGCTATGAGTTCTAAAATTCTTTGCCTATACATATCAAAAGTAGGATTTAAGCCTGGTCCTTGAAAAGAAAGGGCAGATGGCTATATTTTATGTTGTTAGTATTAATATAATTAGGCTTTCCAGCACTTCAGCAGAATAAGCATAAAGAATGCATTTTTAAGGTATCCTTGTTTTCAAGGTGACTTTGGCAGCTTTTTTGAAAGTTTTATTTATGACCTATTTCTACTCCTTAATAGTAAAAGAAGAAAGACCAGGGGAGTTTTCATGTTCTGTCTCTTTTTTTCTCACACTTTTAGAAATCTAAGCTTCAGTCGTGGGGAAAAAACCCAAACTGAGGTAGTTTCTGTCTATAGGAGAATAGACAAATTCTTAATGGCGAGCATGCTTTATTAGCATACCTTTTAATTTTGTATGCCACAGTATGTTAATTGTTGATAGTTTTAGCTTCAGGAAGGCTTTTAATGTAACAGTTCCAGGAAGAACTCTACAAATTACATATGGGAAGCCTTGCAAGCAGCTGGTTCCTGCAAATGTATTTGAGCAGCTTTCTTCAGACCTCTTACTTTGCCTTTTTTCCCCATGGAGAGATCTTGCTGGGCCAGACTGGAAGGTTGGAGGTGAAGGAGGCGACTTTTTGAGACCGATCTTCTACCAGTGAAGAGGCAGAGCGTACCATCCCCAGCTGTCCCGGTTGTCAGAAGCACATCAGACGGCAGTGTAGCCGACTTCACCCGAGATGGGCCAGGCAGTGCCTGAGCTGGTGGATTCCAAGAGGTACGGAAATTTCATCAGGGAATGAAAAAGCACTGATGAACTGTGCAAGGTGCATTCGGGTTTTGTTCTGGCTTTCTAACAAATCGAGGATCGACACCTCGTAGCGTTCGCTTTTCTTTTCCACTTTTTTCTTGGGCGTCCTTAGTGCCTGCAAACCTGTCTGAGGATGTGTTGGGTTATATTCCGAATTCCTAAAACTGCTAAGACATATGAATGAGAAGTGACCAATTTTAAATGTCATAAAGGTGCTATAGATAGACAGGTGACACTAATATTGGGAATGTTGACACTGCAGTGGCCGGAGAAAGACGTACTCTCAATTCTCCCTCCACGACAGAAGTGACAAGAGGCCTGGGTCTCTCTGGAGAAAAGGAGTTTGCTCCACTCAGATATTCAGTGTTTATCAGATCAATATTCGCATAAACAAAACTGAAGAGTGACAATCATTCAGTTCTTAGAGTTTAATGTTGTGGTTACTGCTCCAGTGTTTGCCAGTTGTTCAGGCGTGAAAAATCACCAGTTTCTACTGTGGGAAAAATAAAAGCCCACATTTCTCTGTCTTTATAAATCATAGAGGAACACATAAGGAACTTAAACAGGAAATTACGAAACCAAAATTTGATCTATTGATAGATCACATTTAGAAACAATTTTTAGCTTCCATGTTCTTATCAAAATATGGTTTTAAAAAATTAAATTACACATTTTTGGAAGCTTAAATAACCTATGTAGAGAAATTTGCATTCTTGTCTAGGTTTTTCAGCTAAAACCAGTTCTAACTACTATCTGGTGGTGGCACCGTTACACCAGAAGAATTTAATACCCAAGTCTTAAACAGAAAAAAATGCCACAGATTACACCTTTCAATCTGATTACGTGGAAAAACATCTATTTTTTTTATTTATTTCTTCCTAGTTTGATGTCAGTTAGTCTATTTAACTTGTCTGTCCTTCTCAACAACAGATGTCATTAAAACCAGGTGATTGCAGCAGATTCTGGACTGAGCGTGCCAACATGGCTCAAACAGTTAAGAAGGAAAAGGAGAACAAACACTTGCGGAGCTGAATATAGATAGTGAGATTTTTTACGTGAAATGCATATGGTGTTGCTGGAATCTGGTCAGAGGTAATGCTTCTGGCTCTCCTCTCAGGACAGGACTCGCTCTTTTAGATCCAGCAGAGTTTCAGGGTTGACCATAGTCTACACCGGTGCGAGCTTCAGAGAGGATCAGGTCAGACAAGGAACTGCAGCACTCCATCAAAAAAAAAAAAGGTCCCCATCCAAGGCAGCTGGAACGACGGACATTAGCCCGTATGTTAAAATTGCTCTCCTTACAGCTTCAAGAGCTGTTAACTCTGAAGGCACCGCTCACTTCCACCGCCGACGCTCTGAGCTGCTCAGCACGCCCCTGTAGACAGCAGCAGAGCCTGGACCCTGTCCTCACTAACAAAGCCTCCTGTGGGTATGGCATTTGGATCCCACGAGGCCTTTGTGGGTGACTTTTAAAGAAATGAGCTTAATAAGGAACCTAATGGTGACGTAAGAGGGAAGGAAATTGTCCAGCAGTATCGTCCAAAGCAGGTGATCCTGCATGCTATCATACCCTGCGTTCTTCCCACATCAGAAGTATTTCTGCACTGAATTTTAGTTCCTTTTTTTTTTTTTCTTTCAGGAATTCTTGGTTAAATAAATAAAAAACAAATTGGAACTTGGTTCATTTTTTGGATCCTGCTGATCGTTCTCTGACACTTCGCTTTTCTAATTGTAAGTGGGTAGGAACAAGGCCCTTAATCTTACGTCTCCTCTCTAAATTTTGGCAAAGGGTTGGTTTGTGGCGTGATCTATTGATAAAAAGCTTCCTGGTAGCTCTTCGTTTGCTACAGAATGACAGAACGCAGGTACATTAGCTTTTGTCTGTGGGGTAACCACAACCATTTGTTTTTGTTGGCAGCTGAAAGACAGCTGATTCTGGTTTCTTCACAAGCTTATACTTGTGTGGAAAATCTATGGATTTAAAAAAGACCTCATTTTTGAAACAGATCAGCTGTGTTTGTATGTGCAGAGAGGTGCAGGGGGGGGTTGTTTTGTTTTTCATGTAACGAACACTGAGTATTCACAACCTTTGAAAACAGCTTTTATCCATTCTATACATGGTAGTTGCATATAGGTATATTTAATACCTGTACCAAATCTTTCTGCTACCTTAATTTTTAAGGACGATATTGATTGCTGCCGTTGTCCTGTTGTTAACGTTAGTGTGGGTTTAAATTATCCTCTGGCTCCGGCTGTGCCAGCAGTGCGCAGGTATTCCAGGCAGGCTCGTGTTGTATTTACCTTCCTTGTGGAACTCCTCTCTCCAGATTTGCTGTTGGCCGCTGCTGGAAGCAGGTTAATGTGTTTGGTGGCTCCTCCTCCAGCTGATGCATCGTAGCAGTTGGTAGTTAAACAGTTATTTTCTGTGCATTTTTTCTGCATTACAGAAAGGGTTTTGGATGGACATTTTGCATGTGTTTAGTAGTTGCTAAGTTTCCTGAAGCTGAATCTGCATTTCCTGCGGTTCTACGCTCCCTTTCCAACTTGGACAAAAATTTTGAGGTTTGAAAATGTCTGAGTTTATACTTTCTATTTTATTTATTTCGCTGAGCTTTTCCTAACCCTTTATGTAATTTCCTATATTTTGTTAGTATTAATATATATTGATACGTAACTGTATAAGCCAATTCTATACCATAGTACACAGTGCAGTTTGGCTTCTCCCGTGGCTAGGAGAGGCACTTCCAACACACAGAGTGGTAAGTATTTCTCCACACAAGTTTCTTCTAACTTTAGTTTATAGCTTAATGGTATGAAGACTGAAAACTTTCAGTAGTTACCTAAATTAATCTTTCTCCTCCCTGGAAGACACAAACACTTCTAACTAAATACCTAATGGATTCTATTAATTCTGTTCCTTACAAGGAACTAATTAGTGTAGTCTTCTTCCTTTACTCAAAAATGGGAGACTCATGTAACACTTCAGTCCATTGTGAACGTCCTTATCTGTGGCACGTGATCCTCTATGTGTTAGGATTAAACGAGAGAGAAAATTATACAATTTGTAAATCCTCTAATAAACCCCAGTAATTTTCTTTTTTCCTCAATTTTGGAAGATACACATTCATCCCGTGTTGCTCCCTCCTTCTCATGGGTAATGTTGCTTTGTCTCTGGGCAGAAGTAATTTGTGCAGGATATATAGCTTATAGGGCAGTGCCTAACAATACGGCAAAAGGTCATTGCACATCAGACAGAAGGCAGCGCTTGTTCCAGCCACTTGCTCTGAGAACTACGGATCTTTGTTAATATTAATTATATGTGTATATTTTGAACAGCGTATGTTGTAAAAATTACACTGCGCAAACATGCAGTGATGAACGTTTGTAAGCCCTGGGACTGGATAATGGAGGTCAGTTCTTCACTGATGATTCTAGGCATAAATATTTGCTGTTCTTATTAGCTTTAAGATTTGTGAATTAGAGCCATGTTGTGTCTACGCGTCCAGGAAAGTGGGGTATATTTCCACGCTCACCATCTCCAAAAATACAAGTGAAATAAAAATAGTAGCAAAGATGTATAAAGTACCGAGAAGATTCAGAGCTAATCATTTGCACAAACATTCACCGTGATTGTGCTTATAATAGTAACTGCGTACACAGAACATGGGAAAAAATCTGCTGGGAGATCAAGGCCAGATTCCCTCTGTGCTTAGAAGCTGAGCTGCTGGGAGGATGAAGGCTGACAGCCTCGGCAGCCTCCTCCTCTGCCTCCCTGAGGGCTGCGGGCCCAGGGATGGATCTGCCAGGGGGGCTTCCCGGTGCACCTCGCTGCTGCTGCTGCTGCTCCCTTCCCGGCCAGCCCTGCTGCCCAGGGTGTCACAAACGGCTCGCAAAAGGTGTCACCTCGCAGAGGTGACGGGCTGCTCCGCGGGCCGAGCCAGCGGGGTTGTCCCCAGGGGTTATCTTCTCTCTGACAGGGGTGCTATGGCTGGGAAAGGGTGACGTGAAATTGCAAACTAGCTCCCAAAATGTAATACACGCATACGTTCATCTTGTCTGACATCCCTTCTCGTGAGCACAGGCAAAATCGAAAGACGTGATTCTCTCTTCAGGTGGACATTATCTAAGAATTATGTTTTTAGTAAAAAAAAAAAAAAAAAAAACAACAAAAAAAACCGGATTCTGAGACTTTTATATGTTTCCAGAGAAAAGGCTGCAATATTTGAAAGGCTGTATCGACGTTAAACAAAGAAACCCTAACACCTGGACACCATTCCCATCAAGGCCGTCTCACTCTAGCATGCTTAGTTTGGTTTGTAATTTATCCTTAATAAGAAAATGTTAAAAAGGTCTGATTCTGGCTTCGCATCAAAGACATTGAAGCTGTACATGTACATCGTTGTTTATAATGAGACAGAGTGCTGCATGGCAATTTACAAACCAAATTTATGTTGCTGTTGGAGTATGGCTTTTTTTTTTTTTTTTTTTGAAAACTGGTGCATAAATGTGTTTACAATGGTAATTATTCACACAGATTTTGAAGAAAAAAAGAAGGCTGAAAGAACGAAGTGTGGTGAAAGCAACAGCCTCATGAGTCTGGAAGGTAATGCTGTGTAGGTAAAGTCATTTCAGAAATTCTTTAAATGCTAAATTTATGCAGATAAATATTATTTCTCTTTTGCAAGAAAGATTGAGGTAGAACAGATGGGGCGGTTGCCAAGAAAATGGTTGGAAAGGAAGTAATATGCACATGTTGACATTTCCTGCTTTTACATAAATTTTTTTAAAAATAACTTATGAAATAGCCTTGAGTGGAATAATTGTGTTTATTAGTGTGGTATGAAGACAACATTTCCAGCATCTCAGAAGGGCTGTCTTGCCCCGTACCTCTCTTCTGTTGTATTTGACCACCCCATTTCATCTCTGCCCAACACACGCTTCTGGTTTGTTTTTGAGAAAGCAAGAGGCCATGACTTGGACGAAAACTGAGCAGCATCTTTTATTTGCCATGTGTGCAACGTTTTCCGCCTCGAGAGCTTAAATGTGAGTAGGGCTTTGACCACCTTCCCATGGCTGCCCACTTGAGGTGGGTGCTTGCCCAGGGTACAGGTTTCATCCCTCTCTTCCTCTGAGCACAACTACAATTCATCTGCTCATTCCGCCTCTCCCCACCTGAAGATCAGATCCATGAAGCCGGTTTGGGAGGGGAGGACATTGGAGGGGAGGACGTCCAAGGAATATCTTCCTCCCTGGTCCCTCCTGGTATCCATCCATGCAGTCCCTGTCCCATGCCCTGGATGTCTTCCACCTCTCCTCTCCCCTGGGTTTTCCCTGCAAGAATCCCAGTCTCCTCCCTGAGCATCCCCCCGTCAAGCATCCTGTAGCTCTGCAAATAATGTTCTGCTGTCTTTTTTTCAAGTAACACTTGAACGTATTTTGTATGGAGATGCTGAAGGACAGCAACATCTGCTGCTCCCAGCCAGCTCATGCTCTCTTATTTGGATTGTAATTACTTCGTCGGCTGCGAGCTGTGTCCCGTGTTTGCCCACTATCTGTTTCTGTCAGGTCTTCGTCTTCTACAAACTACCCATTATGTAGTGACAATAATTAAATCTCCCCTCCACCAGGCAGGGCTGAGCAGTGCAAGAAGGGCCCTCCTTGTCCGTGCAGCTGCCAAAGAAGATGCAGCTTGTAATGACGCCTTAATCACCTGCCTGCCAGACAATGGCCGGGACCACCTATTTGTTCCAAACAAGCTATTTTAGCAGCTGTCAGATGCTAATGGCTTTCAGCTGCTGACAACCTGTGCCCTATGCAAACCAGGGGACATGTCATGGAAATGTGCATAAATATTCATGTGGGACTAACAAAACCAAAAGTGCGAGTGTGGTTATCTGAGCTCTTGCATGAATGTACCATAGCCAGCCCTGTTGTGTTGGCTTTGGTGTGATGAATGCAGGGCGAATGTTTTGAAGTAACGTTGTCCTTTTTACATTTGTGAGAAAAAACCCACCGAAGGCCGCGGCGTTGCGGGGATGGATGAGTTAAGGGCAGGATTTGTGCCTCTGTGTAATGTAGGCAGTTCTGGATCTCTGTTGCTGCCTGTGGTGGGTGATGGACTGCAACTTGTTATTGAGAGAGAGGAGCTGCTGCGTTTAATCATTCTTTTTGCATTTCTCTTCTGAACCTGTGTATGAAGCATTGAAAGTTTCTCACCAGATCTGTGCTAGATGCTTAAGGAACACAAGAACCCAATTATTGAGTTCAGTGTTTTAAATTAATTAACTAATTTCAAGAACAGGAAAGTATCTGATTTGGTCAAGACTTGATAATTTCCCACCATTCTAGCACCCTGAAGCCTCCCAGCTTTGAAATCGAAATAGAAATGTTGTGAGTCACGCTCTTTAGACAGGCTGTTTTGCAAATTAATTCTGTCAATGTGTCTGCATGGGATTATTTTAAAAATATTTTGTTTGTAATGTGTTTTTACTTTCCTCGGCAGATTCTGGAGAGCCGTGCTGAGAGGGGCTGTTCAGATTAAAGTACACGATGGGGATGATGAAGATTCTGTCACAACAGAGCCAATGGAAAAGGATGACGGTCCTCTTGAAGCTCTTCCTTGGTAGGTACCTATAAGGTAGTAAGACGCCAGTGATATGCATTTGCTCATGTTTCTCCACCATATCAATAACTTGCAGTAACATTCAAAATCTATAAAATGTTTTTAATGTTTTCTGTAAAAGTAATACATTTTCGGGAGACCAGTAAAGCTGTCTTTATATATCCCTTACATCTTTTGCCTCTACTGCCTGGAGTGAAGGTTACCCTTAAAATTCACTAAAAAGTTTGCTGTCTTTAGGGTTGCATAAAAAGGTGCAGAGCTGAACAGGGATTAAAGGATCAATTCCTGTTGGAATGCCACCAATTTTACTTCTAAGAGCTTCGGTGGGAAAAATTCACACTGTGGTTTGAGTGTGGCCTGATTCTCATTTGCACTGACTCTGCTCTGTCCCGCTAGAAACGGGAGGGATTCGGTCTTGAGGGGGACTGACCACACGAACAACGTTTATTGAGTATGTGCGAACAAGACAGACTCTGTGAAGGCATCCAGTTGGTTAGCTTCATCTAAATCTGAAAATAATTATAAATTGTTGCTGGTACCTTAATTCCCTTGCATAACTATCCATGTAGCCTGCGTATGTATATTTTGTGGCCAAGAGGTCTTGTGAAAATGAAGCTAATTCAGTGTTCCAGATAAAGAAGGATATTTTAGTTAGAAATTGTTGTCATAATAGTTACACAAAAGGATTCAAATATTCTGTAACTTGGCATGAATAAAATATTAAAAGATACAGGTGTTCATGAACCATCAAAGACTTTTCCATGGCCACTGTGTTTTATTAAAATGAAAAGAAATGAAAAAAACCAGAGCCACGTGCTAATCCCTTCCTTTGTTGCTTAAGGGAAATTTCAGTAAAAAGTAGCAATTTCCATATCATTTGAATAGCAGTTGCAACCCATTGATGTTTAAAGTAAAACGCTCAACGACTATAATCAGCAAAACAGATGCAAATGTCTTGTCTGTCTTTAAATGTAGCTCCCTGCTTGCTGCGCGTTAGATTTAGAGTGGAAAACTCGATCAGATAATTAAAAACATGCAGCGGGGGGGGGTGAGGGTCCCTGCAGCATCGCAGCCCTCCCTCCATCCCTCCCTCCCGGGCTGCAGGCCATGTCACAGCTTTGGAGGTGGGAAAGGGACGCGTCTCCTCGTCTCCTCGCTAACTCCGCTCCTGCCCCTGAGGACAGGAACGGCCTTTTAGTTGGGTTTACGCCGGGTGGCATCTCAGTGCAAGTCTCTGCACGTTTTTGTAAATAAGCAATAACAAAAATAAATGACATTTAGCATTTAGATCCCAACCCCAATGGTTTTGTTTGTGCCGGGTACAGTGTAGCAGGTTAGATAAAATCCCGCTGAACTCCCTGAACCCAGGCTTTGGGTGGCTGGAACCGTGCCTCAGAGGGGTTTTTAACTCTAAAAAAATCCCTGTAGTGGTATGAGGAAAGAGTTTACTTTATCCTTCCCATTTCCGAATTAAACACTGAACACATGTTGATGGTGCTTTTCTCTGCTCGGTGTATCTGAGCTGCTGGCATGACAACTAGAGCTGGTTCGGGATTTCCATTAGGATGATTTCTGAGTGGAACTGCCCTTCTTGGAAAAGGGAAAACTAAGGAAAAGACTTGGGGTTTGATCAAATTAAGAATAAACTTCTGTTAGATGAATTAAATTGACGACAGCTTGGCTATCCACCTGGGTAGAAGGATCTTATCAGTTTCTGTAAGGTGCCTGCAGGTAAAACCCCTCCTGTGTCCATGTCTGGGACGCTGCGCTCATCCTGGCCAAGGGAGGGAAGCGGGGGTGGCGCAGCCCCCTTTCCTGCAGCCCCTGCTGCCGCCGAGCGAGGCGGAACAGGCTGCAAAAGGGCAGGCCCAGGAGCTTCCCCATCTTTTTTGGAGTCCCTTCTAATATTTTTTTTTCCTGGATGGAAAAAGAACGTGAAATGGGTGAGGCCTCCCAAACAGGTTGGTGATGGGTTGAGAACCTCTGCTTTGCTCCTTCTAAAACACTTTCCTGGAAAAAGGCTGTTTGTTTGTTTTTTTAATTAGTATTTTTCCTAATCAGGAGACATCTCATGGAAAAGGATTTCCATCTTGTGGTCAGCTGTGGTAATAAAACACTCCTGCTGGGGTTTTTTTAATAGCAAAACAAAATGTTTTTAATAAAAAATAATGCAAATCTCTTGTAGTTCCTTGTGAAGGTGAATGTTGAAGACCTCACAAAGTCAGCTTGCGGTTGTACTTGGGCATGTCTACCTTTTAGAAGGTAAAAATGTTTCAGGATTAGCCCCCTTCAGAAAGTCATCTTTGGAACAAAACAGAGTTGGAAAAGGTATAATATAAACTATTCATGACAGAATAGTCAATTTTGACAGGTTATAGAGTATGTTGGCCTCAGGAGCCATGCACAGGAGCCCAGACTCAGAATTATTTGTAGGAGGAGAGGCAATTACTCCTGAACTTCTGGGAAAATTTCTATACAGAGCCAAATAACGTTGCTTGGATTGTTTTCTATTCCAGGATGACTCTTAGGCTCGGTACAACGTCATCGTAACTTCATGCAGATATTTGTTCTTCAGAACAAATTTTGAAACTCATGCTCTAATCTCGAAATAGTAAAATGCTGCAGGGTTAAGTGCTGGAGTTCACTGGAAAATCTACTCACTTCAGTGGGAAAGATTTTTTAACATATTAAAAACAAAACAAATTTGGAAAGGTCATTTTAAATATTAAAATCTGTGACTGAAGGGCAGAGCTGTGTGCGCTGGAGAAGTTCAGAGCCGCTGGCATTCAGGATCTAGTGTGGGTAGTATCTCCAGTGCCCTTTAAATGACTTCTGTTGTACAAGCCTACAAATACAGGTGAGGCTGATAAAAAGGAATAATTTGATTCTTATGTTTAATTATTTTCTTATTTGTCCGCTTGTACACTGTGAAGCCATTGCTGATTGCAATGAAGATATTCTAACTTTAGTGAGAGCAGGACCAGCCCTGAATATTTATAGGGAGAGTTAAATAAGATCTCAGATCAAATTCTTATAGATACATGTAAGAACTTTATAAGTTCTTTTTATTTTGAGGGCTTGTAACTAAAGGAGATGTTCAGTGTGTTCCATAGTGGGTGCCAAAAAGCTTATTTTCAGAAGTGTCTGAGTCTCAGGGAAAGTCAATGACTGCTCTGTTTAATCTGAAATCTGTGACTGCTGCCGAAATCAAGCCGTGGTCTTTTGGTAGGAATAATAAGAAAAAAATACAGCATTTATGTGAAGAATCAGGAACCATACATATGACACAATAACGTAGATTTTTAAAAAATAGTTCAACAAAACCATCTGAGGTTGTGCTTTAAATGTTACCATAAGTAAAGCAGAAAAAATTGTAAACTCTTTGCAGTATTTGGTAAATTCCAGAAAAACTTACTTCCAAAGTTTGCACATGGACCTTGTTCTATTGGTTACTGCAGTGAGCAGGAGTTTTTGCGATTGTCTCTACTGAAACAGGATCTAGTTGTTTGGTTTTTTTTTTTCTTATGTGGAAATATAAATCTTGAACCTTAATCATAAGAACACTTAAGAAGGAAAATACATTGTCCATTTATTAAAAAAAAAAAAGTCATCGGAACTACTGGTTAGTGAAAAGCATTAAAAATACTGGAGGAAAAGCTTCCTTAAATCAAACAAATCTCTCATTTTGCTTTTAGTCCTTCCTGGAGAGTGCCTTGTTTATACCATTTATTTTAAGTGTGAGAACTTTATGTCAGATCAAACCATTAGCGACCTCTCCGGGGAGCAAACAGCAAAGTGCCGGGCACGGCTCGGGGCCGCTGTGACGAAATACAGTTTCTAGACTTTCGCGTTTCGCCACAGGACTCACAAATCAGCCAGAGAGAGGTAGATAATTTGGCAATGAAGGGAGCAGCTCCCAGGGCGGCTGCTGAGCTGCGACTGGGGGAGCCGGGCTGGGCTCGCTGGGCATCCCCGGCCAACCCTTGGGGCTGAGCTTGGGCAGACGATGTGCGATGTGAACCGTGCACCCAAGCGGGCCCGGCTGGCCCCGGTCCCTGGGGCCCTTTGACTGTTTTGGACTGTTCTGTGGATTGCAATATGTAGATGGATGGGCATTTCTTCATTCCGAGTTTTGGGAGCTCTTGGTCCCTTGCCCACAGTACGGCCAAATCGAGGGGCTTTGAGCCTGCTGGTGAAGGTGCTGGTTGAGGGATGAACGACTTTTTTCTTCAATTTACTGGATTGCTTCCCTTCTCTGTTTTGAACTGCTGAGTAATTGTTTCCTTTGAAAAACTTCGCTTCATTTATCTAGTTCTTCGGACCTATAATGCTGCCCAGTGCGCTGTATTTATGTCAGTGAAGAAGTGTTTTATTTGTCTGAAAATGCGTTGACAAACATACACGTGCTTATGTGGAGGTGAGGTTTGTGCACGTGCTTGTGTTGTCATTTCAAAAAGTTTGCCCTGCGCAAGTAACTGTAACACCTCCGTGAGCTCTCGTGTATGCTGCAGTCCTGACAACAGTGTGTGGGCACCATCCTCCCCGCTTCTGCCATTTCCAGCCTTGGAGAGGACTATTTTGTGCAAGTCTTGGTTCCCACATCCTCAGCTCTTCAAATAGTGACAAGGGAAATAAATATGGGTGCTTTGGAGAGAGCTGGCTGGCCAAATGGCCTGTTGGGTTTTTTCCCTTTTATTGCCAGTTGCTAAGAAATGTCTGAAGGAAGCTGTCAAGCACGCTTTTGTGGTGTTACTTTCCATATAAATGGCTGCTAGGGTCACCAAAGCAAGAGTGTGTGGTCCTGGAGGAGGAGGTAGCTGCTCCCAAGGTCAGAAACAGCAGGGAGGTGTCCCAAGTGGGTACCAGCAACAACTTTCACATAGACAGGGATTCGTGTATTCGTGACACGGGCTCTGCTGGGCATGGTCCGTGCTGGGAGATCCGTGAAGAGTTTCTCTTGCCTTGGAAGGGGCTCTCCTGGCTGCTCCACTTGGTTCTGCTTGGATTTGGGAAGTCCCATGTTTTGTAATCCCAGCGCACAGATGGAAATCGGGTGTCTTGATAAGTGTCGGAGTTCACGGTGCCTCAGAGCAGAGGTTTCACTCGCCCCAAACCCCTGTTGTTCCTACGGCCCAAATACGGTGTTCATTGGTGTTATTTTTTCCTGCAGTTCCTGAGCTGTGTGCGAGCGCTGTGACACCAGCCTGCCAGCTTTCAACAGCAGCATCCCAGAAATACTGGTTAATCACTAGTTTATTAGCTCATGGCCTTAGGCAAACCTAAAATCATTAACAGCCCATTTGTTGGGCTAATGACTCTTTTTTTACTAGATGTATAATTTAATATATGGTAACTTTCATGCTTAATTATGCTCTTCAAAGCTTCTTTTGAAGGAATTTATTTTTCTGCATGCATGTGTGTAAAAGGGTTGGGAGCTGGCTGGCTTTGCTTGCATGCCACTCTGTGTTAAAACCTAGATAGTTTATTTAAGAAGATTTTAATTTAGATATGGGTATTTCCTCCTTTGCTTGTTCTTTCAATATTTTTATCTTTGAGTGCTTGAAAAATAAATAATGATGAATTACCAACATGTTTTAAACGGCATCCTTTTATGCCCCATTTGTAGCTTGCTACATTGTTTTGGACAAGACGTAAACCCAAAGTCCTGATCAACAGGGCCATTGTGCCAGCAGTTCCCAAATGAATGCGAGTCTTGATCTCAGTGTCCTGGCCGCGTTCCCGCCTGGTTCACATTTTACTCAACAGCCAGTCCCACTTCAGTTCTCGCTCCCCTCGGTGGGAACAGCGACAGAGCACTGTGAAGCGCTGCTAATCCCACGTGCCATTTGCATGCTGCACTTGTAAAGCATCCTGGGATCAGCTGGGATGAAAAAGGCTATGCGTGTAAGATGTTTGTCACTGGCACCCCAAATCCGGTACTATATCAATGAAAGAAGGCTATGACTTTGTCAATCGGGATGATTTTTTTGAGCTAGGCAGCTGATTGAGAAGGATAACAAAAATGAATTCGATTTTCTTTCTGTGAGCTCTAGTGTCCCCTTCATGGAGATTAAAAATTTCCCGGTACTCTTTTCAGCTCCACAGAGCAAGCAAAAGATAATCTCCTGCTTGGATATACTCACACTATTGCGATCCACTAATAGGATCGCCATACAGTTTTGACTTAACAGGCGCTGGGAGAGGATAATCCTGTTTATTCGGTCATCCAAAACACTGATGATCTGAGATAATCAGTGAGCCGAGAGCAGGGGAGGAGGAGGGATGTGTGAGGTTCTCTGCACCCAGGTGGTTCGTCTGGTGGGATGCTTAGCGCTGGGGAAAGGCTTGGTCTCGTTACTGCAGCCCCGACAGAGCACGGGGGAGCACGGAAAGCCTCCTCACGACACAAGACACACGGAGAAGCCACCTGATAAAAGAATAGCATTTGGCAGAGTCTGATCCAGATGTTGTGCTCAACAGTCTTCAATTGTTCTTGTTGTGACTGATTTAATGTAGAAAGACTCAGGTAAGTGTCCTACTGGCCACATCAGGTACTTTGTACAAAATGCTTTGGCTACCAGGTGGCAGCGATTGCGTGGCAAATGGATCATCTCCCCATACTCACTCGCATTTGGAAAGTTAAATAAAGCTAGTGTCTTGTACTTGGATCCAACTTTGCTAAAAGTACAGCTAATGACATTTTTGGTGGGCATGAGACACTGCTTTTTCATAGCACACTGAATATTTGTATGCGGCCACTAGATCTCCGTGAATGTAGGGGCACATTCTGCAAATCTCTTTCCAAAAAATATAATCTGTAAGACACTTTCCCTGGTGATCTAGAGATATGCCCTGAAACGGGGGTGTACAGAATCTCTGGAGAGGGCACGTTAGTGAGCTTTCAAAGGATTTTCTTTTTCTGTTCTTGTGATCATTAAAACTTTCACACTTCATATTATATCCTAATCACTTGCCCGTCAATTTATTGGCTCGGGTTTCTGCGAAAGGCCCTATCTTCACTTCTGTGTTATCTCAGTCGATGTACGTATTTAGCAGTCAATACTTTCCTATTGTAGATATTTTTGTATCTGTAACATTAACTTTTACAGCTGACATGAGCCATGGATTAACTTCAAATAGTGTTGTTGACTTGTAAGCCTTATTTTATGATCTCTGAGCTGTCGTAGTCCAGATGACAGGTTTATGGTTTGGGAAGCCAGTAGCAATGGCTGAGCAATCGCTCACTAGTCTTTATAACTAATACAGCGTAGCTAGGTGCAACTCCTCACCATGGTGACACTTGCAAATATTGAACACACATAAAATGATTCATGGGACCCAGCATAATGCTTGCTTTAATTAATATTTTACAAGATACTAGCTTTATTTAACTTTCCAGATGAGCATGGACATGGGGAGACGATCCGAAGGACAGAATGTTGCTATGTAAAATTTATAGGCACTCATGTTTGTGTGCTTGTTTTTAAAATAAAATTTAAAAAAAATATATTTTTTTTTCTTCTCTCTCTGCTGGCAGGTGTTCAGGGCCCTGCAAGTGGCTCCTGTGGATTTTTTTTGTGTGTGTATTGAACGATGAGCTCTGAAAAGTGGCGTTCTTGCTCTCCTGCCTTCCTTCCTCCCTTTGCATTCAAATGCCGTCAGTATCGCGGGGCTGTGTTCTTCCTGAAGGCGCGTCGGGCTACCTTGTGCGGAGAGCACCGTGCTGTGGCACAGCCCCGGGGGGAAGCGCACAGCATCACTCTCTATCTGCTGTAGGCAAGCACTGACGTACCGCAACCACCGGGCCCTTCAGAACTCGAGATTTAGCTGTTTTCCCCTGAAGGAATGACATCTTTTGGGCAAGCAACACCAGATTCTTGACTAGAGTTGACAGGAAATCAGGGAGTATGGTAGTTGCAGACCTTTGGGGCTCTGTGGGTCTCTTCTAAAGAAACAGGAAGGGCTAACCAAGATTAACAAGCCTTCTGGCACTGGCTGTAAGTGGGTTTGTAAATAAATCAAAAAAATCTTGTAGGGTTTGAAAACTGGAAATGACTGGTGTTATTCAAGGGTTGAAGTGGTTTTGCTAAGTGATAGTACTTCTTAAATCAGCCCCCAGGGAGCAGCAGTAAAGCGGCACAGGCTTAATTTGGTTTCATGAGTCACTGCAGGGACGGAGCGGGTTTCCCCGCTGCTCAGCCTCTGTGTGTTGTCCCCCTGCCTGGCTGCGGTCCAGCCCCGTCCTTGCGAGACTCTGGGCAGTCCGTCTTGCTGGAGAGGACCCTGTGGAGGTGGCTGTCCCTGATCTCCCTTCCACCCCATGCGGTCAGCATGCAGTGAGGACCGAGCCCGGTTCATCGGCTAAGCAATGCCAAGCTTCCCTCCACCGTGCCGACCCACGGCTGCTGTTGACACAGAAAGCTGCTTTTGTGGCACCAGCATCAGCCTCTGGCTGGAGACGAGCTCAGCTGAAGCTGACGCTGGGTAGGTGATGCTGGAGACACTGATCTGTGAATGCTGTGCTTCTAGGAGGTCCTTTCTAATGCTCCGGTGTTTTCTTCTTCCCAAACGCTGTGGGAGATCCAAACAGCCATGGCAGCAAAATGTTCCCATAGGAAATTAGCCACAAGACTGTACTTCGGAAGTGGACTGCTGTGATGAGTTTACCAGATGCACTTTAACTGGAATTCATTGCACCTAAGAATCAATCTACAGACCAGGAAAAAGTTTCAGCTGGCAGAGGATGCATCAGCACATCTACCTAGATGGTGGTCGCGCCATCCTTAGAAGTGATCGTATCCAGGTACTTTCCCTTTGGTTATGTCCTAACAATCTGAGATAACCCTTCACATTCTTCTTCTAGCAATGACACGATGACCAACAAGGAGGAGGCTTGTGAGTGCATAGCTTCACAGTGTGGAAACCCCTGAAAAAAAACCTGTTCCTCAATGCTTAGGTTGAGATATAAATTCTCCTTCTACAACTAAGATTTCCGGTTGTAATTTTTCCAACCATAATTGTAAACAAGCAAACATTATCAGATCTTTTCGACTCATGAGCATTCTTCTGCAAGCAAGGGGAAAAAAATGGCCCATCATTACTCCGGTTTGTCACATGACCCAAAGAATTGTCCGTTAGTTCCCAATCATTTTATATAAAATTGAGAGCAATGAAGACACTGACAGCACTTTTATTTGTCTATATAGAATCCTGCAGAGGTGGCAGAGAAAAAATCCCGCACTAATAAAATAATAAATTCTTCTTCACGTTAACATAAAATACTTTTACAATGATGAAAAGATTTGGATTCACTCCAGTGTGGTTTTCCCTGCATGGTTGGTTTTTGCATTTCTTTGTTTGCTCTTTGTAGTCCATTTCCAGTTGGGGTTTTTTTTTTCTTTCCAAGTCTGACATATAGCATGATGTTATGAATTCTGGCCTGTGACAGCTTGAGGACTATGTTTATTTGTTTAGACAAAAATCTCTTTCCTTCCAAGTCTATTTTAAATGCCATGGAAACGTTCTCTTAGTCCTGAGGTTTTGTTTGTCGTTGTTAGTTATTAAAAACCTATGCTCGAGGTCAGCAGTGACTCAACCATCTTTTGCAGGAGGCATCCTCCACAGTCCAGGGATGGCGTTGGGAAGTCATGAGGGGATGATGGAGAGGAGAGGATGATCGAGGTACACGAAATTTTTCTAGATGATTTGAAAGGTTTCTTTGTCTTTGAAATGTGTACAACCAGAAGTAACCACGAGGCGGGAGGTGAAAGCTGAAACTGCTACGCTAAAGCCTGGCCCAGTCCAACGTCGGGGACAGCCTCTGGTGAGTTTTGTTTCTTCCCCTGTCCTTGCGGTTGGGAATGTGCCGTGATTTAAAACCACTATAGCATTAACTGCCCCATTACACAAAGCAGAAAGCTGAGTGACTGACCTCATCACTTAGAGCAAGTGTTTTAATGCTGGCCAAAGTTCAAATCAATCAAAAGGTCGAACTTGTTTAAGGCAGTGAGTGATAAGAGAGGGGATGGCTCAGGAAGCTCGTTTCCAGCCGTTGAAATAGAGCCAGCCTGGCCGCAGGAAAAACTACAGATAGCACAAACCCTGGAAAACTGTGACAGCGCGGAAACTGAGGGCTGAGCCTCCCCTTGCTGGAGTCAGTGGCCGCAGGGAGTTCCCACCAAATTCGATACAAGAAAACTGGACCCTGGTGAATAGGACTTCAGGTAATTCTCCTGGCAAGGCCTGGTCAGGAGTCAAGTCGTACTTTCCTTAAATTCGGTGAGGTTTTTAGCCAGATGGTGGAAACGGACTGTTAGAGGAAAATGAGTTTTCCTAGCTGGAAGACTGGTCCCTGTGAAGTACAGAAGACCCGAGGTTGCATTTTTTATTAAGCATGCTCGTAACGTAGCAGCTCTCTGAAATGGCAGACCTCTGGTGGCATCTCCATCAGCATGGGCATGGTGGTTAAAGAGACATGCAAAACTTCTGGTCATTAAGAGAAGCTTGAGGGAAGCTGAAACAGTCTGACAAAAGAGGACAGTTTATCCCCTTTGGGAGGAATGGAAGGGAAGAGAAAAATCATGCCTTGCTCAGTTGAGGCTGGAACAGACATTTTTCCCAGGCTGTCAAAGGCAGAGGTTTTTCCCTCCCAGTGTTTGCCTCTGTGCAGGGGAGAACATGGACTTCATGGAAAACTTACCTTCTTATTCTGAGTGGGGCTGCTCAGCACCTCCAGCCTCTTTGGAAAACTCTTCCCACAGTTTGTACTGGCTGCTTTTCCGAGGATCTAATGGCTTTATTTAAAACAAACCAAAAAAAAAAAAGAGAAATGGGAGTGAGGACTTGTTAGAGTGTGTTCCTGCCATTTGAATGATGATGGGGGACATTACTGGGGAGCTAGAAAGCCCATTAACCTCCATGGTGCATGGCCATGCTTTCATAAGCTTGCAATGGATGGATTTTTTCAATATACTTTTTTTTTTTTGTCAAAGAAAGCATTCTCCAAGGACAACCACTGAAAAAATCCCTGGCCTTTTTGGCAGAATTCCCTGTAACTTACATAGCCAGGGTTTTCTGTGCTCCAGCTCTTGTGTCACGTTCCCAACACACCCAGGGCCAAATGAAGATCTTTTCACTTAGGGCTGAATCTGACCCTTCTTCTGGTATGGAAAAGATGTGAATAGTCCTATGGGCAGATGAAGAAAGGTGGTACTTGGGATGAGGAAAGGTGGCCCAGGCTGCTGGCCTGGCGTTAAGAGGAAGGATGGGTTGAGGACCAAGCCACAGGACCAGCGTTGCTTGTTAGGTACGATGGGAAGTGGTGGAAGGTCCACCAGGCTGGGAGGGAGGCTACAGCAGCAGTGCTGGTGGGTGGACAGAACTCTTTGGTGTTATTG
The DNA here is from genome assembly GCF_028500815.1 of Rissa tridactyla. Lineage (NCBI taxonomy): Eukaryota > Metazoa > Chordata > Aves > Charadriiformes > Laridae > Rissa > Rissa tridactyla. The sequence goes on from NC_071477.1 coordinate 6,443,481, forward strand.
CACGTTACTGTTGTCTAACTGAAAGAGAACTGTAACGGAAAGCAACGTGGCTGCCTCTGAGCTCAGTCCTGCAGAAGCACTAGCACAGTGCAGGCAAACAGGCACTTTGTGACATTCTGGGCCTCTTTCTGTCAACGGTGGTCTTCTCAGCAGGAAGCAATACCGTGCCCCCAGGTTTGCCAAGCTGGTGGCCACTGCACGGTGGCTGCACCCCAAAAATATTGCTATGGTGGTAAGAAATCCAGGATCTCCCTTGGAAGGCAGGAGGCATCGCGGACCTGGGACTTGGGTGAAGACCAGGCAGAGGTTCCCTGAGGTCCAGCTCCAGCCTGCCCAGCCCAGGAGGGTGTCTGCACGTCTCGTCCCTCCAGACTGAAGTTAGGTCTGCTCTGCTTTTTGCTCACCCTCAACTTCACTGTTGGCAAAAGCAATACCAGCAGCAACGCTGCAACAGAGAATGGGGTTTTTTCGGAGCTCTGATTCATGAAACCAGATGTGCCTGTGCTTTTTTCAAGCTCATTTGAATGTTTGCAATGGACTTCTAGCTTTTCAAAATCATCAGTTACCAGATGTCTTTTAAATTGTCTATCTTGCAAAATCATCAGTTACCAGATGTCTTTTAAATTGTAAACCTCTGTAGCCAGAGGTTAAAACTGTGTCAAAACAGTCACTGATAAGAATTTGTATTACACTTAAAATACACTATGATTTCCTCCAGCTCTTTGGCCTGAAAAGTTCTCTCACGGAAATTTTATGGCTCGCAAAAGATTTGCCACCTGCCCATTGCTATAGTTTCAGTCCCGGATTTACTGATAAATGCTTTTAATAATTAACAGTTGCAGGGGCTCCATACCTCTGTCTGACAGAGACCTCATCTCTCTGACAGTAGAAAAAAGGCCTGTTGTAACTGGAAGAGTCATGCGGGCTGAGTGCTGGTGGAAGGTACCCGCCGTTGTACACTCTGGGTCCAAATGCAGATCTTCCCCTGGGGTTGAAGCTGTTCGTAAGCAGAATTTTGTCCTGGGCCTGGTTTTGAGCTCGAGGTAGCCGGAGGAGCAGGGATGCTTGCCGGGTTCCTAAGGTAAAGGAGGTTTGGGGGCTGAATGGGGCTGGGAAGGAGCTGTGCAAGCGGAAAGGATGAGCAGGTTGGGCTGTGACTTTCCTTCTTAACCCCGTCCTCCAGGGTCTCATCCAGCCTCTGTGCTGGCTGCCAAAATCTCATACTGAGTTGCTATTTTGGGATAGATCAACACCAAGAATTACTTTAGAGATGTTTGGAGAGAGACTTAATAAAATCAACTAATAAGGTTTGACGTGCTGAAGATTAGAAAGAGCCTTTCCAAACATCTGCCCTGACCTCGGAGGTGGGAGGCTCAACGGAGATGTGTGTGTCCCCGGGGCTGGGGTGTCCTCTCCTGGGATGGCCGATGGGACATGGCCCACCGCTGCGAGCTGCACAGGCAGCTCACCTCTTTGCAAAGCCATCTCTGAACTCTGCGGGCAAACCAGCAGGATGACATTGCACCGGCTGGTGGCCTGAAAAGGAAAAATAAAAACAAAGCAGGAGGGAAAAGGCAGCTCTAAGCTGTTGTGTCGAGGGGCTGGGAGCAGCCAAGCTCTCTGTGCAGCAGGCGGCTGGGGCTGCTGACTTCAGCAGTTGTCCCCGTGTAAATCATCCTGTCCCTGGACCAGAGGGCTCACGTGGTCGGTGCCGGGGGAGCTGGGGGTCCCTGCCGACGGCAGGGCAAGCTCCGCTGAAACAGCAGAGCCACCGCGCCGCCCTCGCCCCTTGTTACGGGCGCAACGGCGAATCGCTCTGGGCTCTCCGCTTCTGGTTTTGCTTTGATGATTTTTATTTTTTTTTCCCTTTTTTGTCATAGGACCAGCCCAGAATAGAATCACGAGATGGGTGCTTATTACTTTCCAAATAATCTATACACTGTTTTTAGTGCTGACGCTGTGTGTGAAAGGCCGTGTCACCACTGCGCTCATGTTTCCATGTGACACTGCAGCTCACTTGTTTTTTCCCATTTCTTAACTAATAAGTGAAATGAGTTTGACAGCCTTGGTTTCAGCTTGAGCTTGTTGGTTCCCATGTCACAGATAGGCTCGGTTAGCAGCAAATTCTTGTCAGGAGAAGAGAATTACAGTTCAAGCTTGAAATGTGCTAGCGTCCAGTGCAAAGTTTTAAATTCTTGACCAAAGTTAGATAAAGCTGGCTGAAAGTGTGACGTTTGAAATACACTATCTATTTATCTTTTCCTTCTGACCAAAAATACCTAGAGTGGAAGTATGTGCTTTATTTGCATCCGAGCAGAGAACAGTTGAGCTCCTCTAAAGAAAAGAGTAAACACAGCATTTTAAATATTGGGGTTTTTTTAAAAAATCTGTGCAACTCTTCCTCTATATATATGTATATTATTTATATTAAAAAAAGAAAAGTTGTACATATATATACATATATCTTTAAAGAAAACAGAATGATTTATTTTCAAGGTGTAGGAAGGCTTATTTAACTGGTAATAAGAAAAAAATGCTAGCTCTCCCACAGCAGTCATTAATAGCTCTGAGTTCCAGCCTGAGTACAGATGGAGCTTTGATATTATCACAGTTTTGCAGTGACTAAGTGCTGTATATCCTGCTGCTAATCCTGTGGTGGAAATCGGCTGCTCTTAACACCTGGTGCCAAGACGCAACTATTTGCCTGAACCTGACACAAGTGATTTCAGCTGCGGCATCTGCAGCCTCCTGGGCTGGATTTTGGGCACATCGCAGCTCGGTTAAGCCAACGCCGGGCGCTTTCTCTGACTTGTGCTGCGTGCCGAGGTCCTCCCGCCTCCTCCTGTACAACAGCCCCTCCGTTCTGGGCTGCCCTCCTGGGTCGCTCTCAGCTCAGCTATTTATTCAAGCTCCATTTTTCTGTGCTCGTCGGGGACCGCTCCTCCCCTCCGGGTGCCCAGAAAGAGGATTTGTTTTTAGGCAATGTTTTTAGTTATAGTTTCCAGCAGGATGAGCTATCTCGCGTCGCAGCTTGGGCGAGGGAGGAACAGCATGTGAAATCCAGCCGCTTCCAGGGTCAAATGAGGAGCGAGTGCCTGCGGAGCTGGTAGCCCCGGGCTCCGCCGGAGCGATGCTGAGCCTCCCCCGCCGACCGTGGCTGGGCAGGGAGCGTGGGCGCTGTGAAAAAGGAAGTCAGATATAGAGTCCCGATGGTTTTGGCCACTTTGCTAACTTTCTGCAAGCGGGTCTTGTTCTTTAAGAGTTTTTTAGGAGCTGAGTGGAAGACTTCAGGGGTTTTTAGAGGGGCTTTTTTTGGTAACAGTTTGCTAAATTTATGGTTTAGATCTGAAGGGACCCTTAGCCTGACCTCCGATATATAACATAGAGTATTGAATTTCATGCACTTAACTCCCACAGTCTGTCCAAGAACTGGCTGACCACAGTGCTTTCCTAAGGAAAAAAAAAAAAAAAAAAAAAAGAGCTCTTAAATGCAGTCATTTCAGCACGGTAGAAATGTTTTTTTATTCCTAATAACATGCCGAGAGCTAGGAGTCACGTGGATTTTGAAGAAAACTCTCGGACAAAGATCTCCTGACCAAGGCTCTCCCTTGACCCCATCATCCTCCCCAAATTGCGCTCCGCCTGCTGCTGTCTCCTCTCCTGGGCATGCTGGAGGTTAGAGAGATGCAAAATAAGCCTCAGGGGCAGGGAGGGAAGAGGTATCCATTTTGGGAATAAGGAAGGGGCAGGCTGAAAGCACAGAATCATAGAATCATAGGCTGGTTTGGGTTGGAAGGCACCTTAAAGATCATCTAGTTCCAACGCCCCCTGCCCTGGGCAGGGACACCTCCCACCAGCCCAGGTTGCTCCAAGCCCCGTCCAGCCTGGCCTTGAACCCCTCCAGGGATGGGGCTGCCACAGCTTCTCTGGGCAACCTGGGCCAGGGGCTCACCACCCTTAGAAAACAGGGATCATTTAACCCGGCTCCGCAGCAAACGGGGTTAATCTGACCTTGCCCTACATTTGGGTGGGAAAGTGTCAACTCAAAACAAGTATTTCTTATTCCACGCAGATGTTGGCAGCAATGTGTGAACCATCACCGCTGTTCCTTTGCCTTGCAATAGCGCTGCGACACAAACCCTGTTGGGCTGGGCACTTCACCGGCGCAGAGCAAAAACCTGCCCCTGCCACAAAGAGGTCTCAGGCTCACAAGGTAATTACTTATCTTCGTCCACTAATTTAACCTTCCCCTCCCCCACCCCTTTTTTTTTTTTTGCATTACCCAGATAATATCGTTTCTCTCCCAGACTCAAAATAAAACAACAACAAATAAATGATTTCCTGTAACCTCCTGAGATAGGGGGAACCGAGACAGACGTGTTGCCATCAGGCACTGACTCCCTGAGGTAATGGAGGATTGGGGGTGCGTCGGGGGGACACGCAGATCTGGGAAGCTGCAGCATGGCTTTGCTAAAATGACACAGCCAAAGATATTCTAGAGATTATCCTCCAAAAACTCCGTGGTCCAAGGGCTTAATGACTTAAATAGCGGTCGAATGGCTGCTTATTATCAATTGCCTATTGCCAGTTGAACTGCATTAATGAAAGTTTCTTGATAAAAGCTGCCTTATCACCTGGAACTGAGATACCCAGTCTAATGTGCTCCTGCAAGGCTGGAGGAAATGCTCCTTTCAGCAGCAAAACAGACGATGTGTCGCTTCCCTGAATTAGGCTGAGTCAAATGGATGGTCAGGCCCTCCGGAAAGATGCAATTTCTTTCACCTTTTGGTGTTACAGGACCGCTTTAGCCATGTGCCAGAAAGGATTTTGGCTGCTTGCAGGACTTTAGAGTCCAAGCAAACACACCTTGCTGGCCATTTGCAGTGGCCCAGGCCAATAGCCACCGGCAGTGTCACCGCGCCCCAAGGGGACAGCACTGTACATCCCTCTGCCATAACCGCGTACCGCCTTGGAGAAAATGGGTTGAAAATGGTATTTAACATTGTTGATTATGATTTTTTTCAGATTTATTACCTGTTTTTTTTGTTCACTGTTTGGCTGCCTGCTCCCCCTCCATCTGCCAGCCCTGTAATCCACCTCCTCTTATCTCAGCACAGTTCGCTCCACCTCTTGCTCATTTTCATTTTATTGCCTAGCTAATCTCATCCTCCTGCTTTTCCTGACACTGCTCCCCCCTCCCCATCTGTGGAGATTAAATCACTGCTCCTTTTGTTTGGTGCCACTCAAAATTCCCTCATTTCACTCAGGCTTTGGGATGCTTCCAGGCACTTTTGCTGTTGTTGCACACATCCGTTTTCCTGGCACAAAAAGGCCCGTCAGCATCTGATGGAAGCGTTAGTGAGTCCTCGTTTCAACCAGTTCTCAGAAATGTCCTGAATCTGAAATGGAGCTGAGCTCAGCCTGAGACACGCAGAGTGCAGCGGAGGCAGCTCTATGTGTCTGGACCCTACAGGACCATCGGTGGGATGCTTAGGACAGCTCTGCGGTGGCGTCAGAGCACCTCAGTGATAGTTGAGAAAAATCTACATCGAAGGCATGGGCTAGAAAATCTCCAAGCTACCAAAATGCGAAGTTCTGGAAGTGGTTTCTCATGTTGTTAGGTGTTGAATCGGTGTAGTCAACCCATCTTCCCTATTTGCAGCGTCCAGTGGCGTGCCAATATTCACGGCCTCACAAGTCTAATAAATTCTAATTACTGCTGAGGGTTTTAGGCTCAAAGTCGAAACCAGCCTCCCTGTTCGAGGGTGCTAAGTGCATCCTGGTTTGGGGTCAGGACTGCAGGCACGGGTGGGGACACTGGATTTTCAAGGTACATGGTTTCTGGCACCTTCCCACAAGGGTGCTGGAGACTCTCCTGCCAGTGCTTCCTCCATCTGTGTGAGTGCGCCAGTCCACTGACCTCAGTGCTGCTAACGTCGGCTCAGAACTGGAACGGGCAGAGCCTTTAACCACCCGGCAAACCCCAGACAATTTCAAAATGGCTTACAGCTGGGGGACCAAGTCCCTTTACAGGACTCCTGGCAGCTGTCAGGCTGCTGTTCTTCCCCGCTGTGGGCACCCAACCGTGTTTGCTGCCGGCGGCTGGATGAGAACAAGTCCTAAAATCTTGATTCAAATAACCCCCGCTTTGAGTACATGGGAGATACTCCCCTGAGTGCAGACCACTGCTGTTTGGCCCTAATTGTTGAGATTAAGTATTCATTTTTAATCTGTTCGGTTTTTATCTCTTGCCTTAATTCTCAACTCGCAATGCCAAGCGTGGTGCATTTGCTATATCTCCTCTCACTACTTTTATCTGCCAACATGTTTTAAATAAGTTTAAAGAGTACAAGAGCTAAAAAAAAAAAAAAAAAAAAAATCAGGCAGCTTAAGATAAAAGCCAGCAGCATGCTTTTAAAAATAGACCGGGCAGCCCTGCGAGAGGTGCCGAGTAAGTGGGTGCACGGGAGGGGAACGGAGCAGGCTGGAGCGGCACTGTTTAAACAGAAGGTAAATAAGTGGCAGAGGGAGCTGCAGTTCATTTTGTTCCCTTACGTGTTGCCCAGATAATGCAACAATATCTTCAGGCAGGCTGGTTCTAAAAATGGATGCAGCTCTTGGGTTTCACTGGGTGACACTCGGGCAGCGGCGCTGGTACAGAGTCTCCTGTGACGCATCCATGGGAGCAGCGCGAGTGCACGCCCATGAAATGGCATTTAGTGCTTCAAAACCAGCAGCGATATTCGGGTCTCAGCACTGGTACTTTATGAAGACGACTTTTGCAGTGAAGAACGCGTGCCTTTGTACTACGTCAAGGTGCCCGATGCAGAAGGGGCTGCCTATAAATCCCCAGGGTTGGGCAATGTTTTGTTAAAATTCTCTTTCCTGCTGTGGTTGACCTGTGAAAGCAGCAATCGTCTGACAGTGACAATGGTACTTAATTAGTAAGTCAGGTTTGAGGTGTCCTGTCCAATGAGTAATTTCACAGAAGCAGAAATTAGGATTTACGCTGGTTTAATATAAGAAAACAATTGTCTCGAAAGCCTCCTTGGCATTTTAATGGTGTTTTTCTTTGGTCTAAATATACACGAGAAGTTGAGAGGATGTGTAAGCCTGAGACAGGGATAAAAAGGACCAAGAGAAAGACTCAAAGATCTTGTCCAAACTCCACGCTAGCCACTCCTCTGGCTTGTGTCAGGAATAGCGTGGCCAGCAGGAGCAGGGAAGTGATGGTGCCTCACCTCGGGTGCTGTGTTCAGTTCTGGGCCCCTCTGTACAAGAGGGACATTGAGGTGCTGGAGCGTGTCCAGAGGAGAGCTACCAGGCTGGTGAGGGGTCTGGAGACCAGGGCATATGAGGAGAGGCTGAGGGAGCTGGGCATGTTTCGCATGGAGAAGAGGAGGCTGAGGGGAGACCTCATTGCCCTCTACAGCTACCTGAAAGGAGGTTGTGGAGAGGTGGGTGCTGGGCTCTTCTCCCAGGTGAATAATGACAGGACCAGAGGAAATGGTCTGAAGTTGCGGCAGGGGAGGTTTAGATTAGATATTAGGAAGAATTACTTTACTGAAAGAGTGGTCAGGCACTGAACAGCCTGCCCAGGGAGGGGGTTGAGTCATCATCCCTGGAGGTATTTAAGAAACATCTAGATTTGACACTTCAGGGCATGGTCTAGTGGCAGAGATTGTAGGGGTTTGGGGGTTTTTTGTGTGTGTATGGTTGGACTCAATGATCTCAAAGGTCCTTTCCAACGATGAAGATTCTATGATTCTATTGCACAATTGCGTGAGCCACCGGCTTCCCTAGGGTATGACATCATCCCAGGGAGCTGCACTAGTCACCATTGCCCTCACTGCTTCAGGATGAGCGTTGGTGTCCTTGTCTTTCTTCTTGCCTTCCTGCTTCCTGCCTAGTTGAGCTCAGCTCAGCTGCGAGAAGGACGAGTATTTGTTAATCTTCAGTAGCTGTGGCAATGACCAACCAGCTCTTCTCTGCTCCCGAGGAGGCTGCGTTTGGGTTGGGCACACGTTGCTCACTGGCCTGGAGAATTCTCCATTTCTTGGCTAAGTGATTCTTACCCTGTTCTGTAAACAGCACATTCAGGAGAGAAAGGGCAGCAGTGCTCCTTGGCCAAACTATGGCAAGCATTATGTTCTCATAGAGAAGAAGGCAGACAGTGCTGCCTTCCTCCTGGGAATAGAGTGATCCCCTGTCAGGTTGGTGTCTGTCGGGCAAATTGTTGCCTACAAGGTTAATTAGCTGGAGAAAATGAGCTAGAATACTTGGGAGTAATGAATCATAATGAATTGTTATGTTTGAGGAGCGACAAGATAAATTCATGCATGTTTTGGACTTCTTTTAGTCAGAATGGAAAATAGCGCTACACGTTTTTCTGCTGTTCTGCTTTTGTTTCTGTTTGTCGGGAAGTAAATCAACAGGGCCTGAGTTTGTAAGGTCTTGTGATGCTTGATTGCTCAACGTTTAATATCTCTCCTGAGTTCTTGAGCTGTGGCTCCTCTGGAATCCGTACATTTGCTCCCACCTTCAGAAAATGTGATTTTGACCTATTACTGAGAAAACACAACATTTTCCTAAGCCACAAGAGAAAAAAATGTTGTGTTGTCCTAATACTATGGGTGGTAGCGCTACATGGCAGTTCTGATTGAGGTGTAGCACCCTCATCTAGGAAAATACTGAAGTAGATTAAATGATTGATTCACCTTTCATACCAAGGTGAGTCAAGGGGACATATTGGTAGCAAGACTCATCACCCTTCAAGCTCCTACTGTCCCCAGACATCTCTGGAGTTTTTGTATGAAATTGGACCCAGCAAAATAGCAAGTCAAGGGGTAGACAGACATTGTAACTCTTGAAATACTTGGGAAGTAAAGATAAGCAAGGGACTCCTACCTGGAAGGTAGCTTCTGGAATCCCAAGGTAAGATGAAGGACACGGTGAAAAAGAGGATCTTGATGAGAAAAATTGCTTCTTAGTCCCCTTCAAGAATCATGTGTCCCTGAGTGAGATGAAGCCTGACACAAGCTGTTGCGCTTGATTTATGGTGTGGTACCACGGTTGAGCTGGTTCGGGGTTGGAGGAGCTGCGAGCTGCCAACAGTAGGAGGGTTTGAATTCGCATTCTTTTAAATAGATCAGTGGTTTCGGGAAAGTGAGTGGGACTGCTGCAATGTTTAAGTTCTTGACTGGATTGATGCCTCTGGAAGTGTTTGGAGAGATTTGACAGATCTTTCTCTCTCTTGGAGGTGCACATTGGCGTTAGCCCAGCCATGACCGCATGAAGCAAACTATTGTTTCTGTCACCGCTGGGAGAAGACATGTTTCTCATTCACAAAGAGCACTTTGGGGATCAAAGACAGAAGGTACCAACTGACATTTAATATCGCTACTAATTATATGTTAAAAACTAATATAGGTTAGGACTAAATTAGTGCCTTTGTCCAGATGTTTTCACAGTTGCCCTGACTGCAGCACAACGGGTTATGTTCTGAGCTGTGAGGTACTCATACTGCTCTTTCGCGTCTCCCCTGATGTGGTTGCTCCTAGCATGATCAGGTGCAGACTCCCACTTACCGAGTGCTGCAAAAGGCATCGCTCTGACACAAAGTGGAAAATTCTCCTTGGGGTGCACAGCTCTCTCAGGAGGCAGTCAGTGGGGGTGACTGCTTACAGACCTGGCCCCGTGCTTTGAGATGTGAATTCATATACAATATCTTCTCTGAAAGCAGCTATTCTTGCTCTTGCCAAACTGCTCCAAAGACCCATACAATGATGTTAATTGTAAGCCACAAGCTGGCTCCTATCTTTGAATTGTTTTTCTCTAACGATTTTAAGAAGAGCTCAGCATGTTCTCAGTAGGAGCTGATAGATGCTGAGCACTTCTGAAATCCCGCCAACTTCTTTTAGGTTCCTAAATGGGAACTGAGTGCTTTTGAACATATGATCCTAAGGGTGCATTTTATAACACTACAGCTCTGTCCGTATCGTTTCTTTCCTCTCTCACTGTCCCCAGAATGCTCCCAGCAGCGGCAATAACACTAGGAGCGCCAGGCTAGTCAGGGCTTGAGTGATGTCTCAGTTATGATGCCAGCTCGAGCAACACTGAGCGGAATTAAATGACAGCAGTTAAAAGGCGGGTGCCTGTCTGCAGCCTGTCTGCAATAGGCTCCCCATCATCACTACCGGCAGTACAGATACTATTGAGGTGGCCGTAGTGGGCTTTATATCTATGTATGTATACGAAAACAAAAATCTAGTGCAGGCTCTGCCTTCTTTTTCAGAGGATTTCATCCTGTGATTCAGGCTGTGTACACTGTACTTGACAATGCTCTGACTCTCAGGAGTCAAATTGTCTCCTAAGTAGGTTCTTGGGGCAAATATAACGAACACTTTTTAGTGCTTGCGGGCCAGAGGAGGAGGGAAGACAGGCCTTTATCTGAAGCTTTTCCAACAGAGTTAGTGCATGGAAGGCATCTGTTTCGGTCCTGCGAGGCTGACATCGTCTCCCAGCAGACTTGGCAGTGAGTGGAAGAACCACATGTCAGAAAATCTGGGGGCCCCACGCGCTGTGGACAAAAGTATGGCAAAGAATTTAAACATTAGCGATGGGAGTGATGTTGGAGGGCTGGCTAAATGCGATTAGCATAGCGCTCTGGAATGTGGCGTTTCAATAGCCGCTCCAGAAGGATCTGCAGCCCCATTGACTTCTGCAGCGTCAGGAAAGAGCCCTTGCACTCCGGCTTTTGCCGGTTTGAATGGGTGAACGTGCGGGGCAGTGTGTGCAGCCACCACAGAGCTCCCTGCTCTGGCTGCTCATGGGGCACTGTGCACCATGGTCCCCGTGCCTGCTGACTGGCGTGTTCTTTGCTCCAGGGAAATCTGATGCCCCAATGATTCCAGTGGCTGACAAGGTCCTCGTGCATTGCCAGAAACCCCCTTGATAATCTTAGAATCACAGAATGAATGACAGAATGGTTGAGGTTGGAAGGGAGCTCTTGAGATCATCTGCTCCGACCCCCTGCTCAAGCAGGGTCACCTAGAGCTGACGACCATCTCCGGACAGCTTTTGAGCGTCTCCAAGGATGGAGACTTTGCAATCATGAGAGGCACAATCCACCTACATACAGGCCCCTCTCTTCATCAATGTTAGGCCATAGCCTTGCTGTTTGTTTACCCTGGGCCAAAGCACTAAAAGCCACCTTTGGCTGTGATCCGGCTGTTGTTAGCTGTGCATTCCGGTAGTGTGTTGGTGTGGGGTTTGGGTGTTTTGTTTCCACTGCTGCCTGGGTTTTGGTCTCTTTGGGAATGCACCCGGCAGGACTGAGCATCTGTCTGTGGTCACATTCACTTGTTTCATTTCCTTTTCTTTTTCTTTTTCTTTTTTTTTTTTGTTTTGCTTGTTTTTTCCCTTCTGATTTCTAGGTAGATAAAGCGTGGAATCAATTGAAAATAGAGCTGGGTAGAAGGCCTGGCTGATGTGAAGACATACGTTTTTAGTTGAGGTGGGAAAAGAATGTACTCATTCAAGTCCTCATCTAGGGCAGGGAATTCCCTAGCTTTTGTCTAAATATGGCATGCAAGAGCAGAGCACAGGCGACGCAATACTTCACTGAGTATTGTTTAAAAGTGCGCTTGGCACCAAGGAGCAAGTAGGATTCTTGTAAAAACATGGCACAAGGAGTTGTTTGACAGATTCTGACATAGTAAAGTCTTTACAAGAGGCAAAAAAAAAAATAAAAGAAGGAAAAGAGAGAAACTGCAGAGTACATGAAGCTAAAAGCATACTCTCTGCCTAGGAAGAATGTAGAATCAAAGGCACTTAGCACCGAGTCATACCCTGCATGCTGCGTGGGTCTGGTCCTATCAGTGATCGATGGCACTGAGTTAAAAATCCACTCCTAAACTGCCTGTTGTCAATCATTCAGGAGAGGTGATGAAGTAGTGAGAGCTGGGGAAGAGACTGCCACGGCTTGAACCCACTGACAAGTCTGCCACAGACTTTCCTGGTTGGATGGACCTGTCCTCTGCTCTCCTGGTGTTGCGCTGCAGTGTTTCGCCCTGCAGGCAGTGGCATTTCACTGGCAGGTCTTTGGAGGCAACGCTCAGTACCAAGCAATGCCGTGGTTTGGGTAGGTGTCTCTGTTGTTGCAAAGCTTATGCGGAGTTGTGGCTTTGAACACCTATCGCAGCAGCGAGCAACGATTTGTGCCTGGAAGAAAACCCACTGCCTCCGCCACGTCTGGAGACATTGCGAGTCCCTCGGAGCACAAAGGCCTTTACGCATCTCAGCGATTGAGATTTTTGTCTCCAAAATTCCTAGTCTGCTCTTGAAATATGGCTGTTATATGAGTATATTTTGAGGGAGGGAAAACTTATCTGGGATTCAGTCCACTTCTGGAGGTCTCAGATGAGGACAACTCGCTCGGCAACTCTATTACTGACAGCAGCTACTCAACAGGCTGTGTAGCTCATACGGAGAAGGTCTTGGCTCAGCCTTCCCTTGTCAAGTGAAACCCTTCCCTCAATTTGCCTCAAACACAGCATCCATACTCGATCACAGCTGGAGCTTCCTCACGTCAAAGATAAGACACTCTTCCCCAGGTTGGTTGATTGGATGGTGTCTTGCAATGTAAACTAGAATGATAGAGGGGAGGAGTAGTCTGTAATTAGCACATAACCTCAGGCAGTTTTGTTGTTCCTGAAATGCAAGGTCTAAATTGTGTTCTGCTGCAATAGTATTGGCTTAAGGTGAGTCCATTAGCTGCTCTGTGTTTGCGCTAGTGTTACTGAAAGCTGTTCCCCAAGAGCTGCAAAGCTGTCTAGTATGGAATAGGAGCCAGGAGGTCTCAGATCACTCCTGTGGGTGTCTTCCAGTGAAACCAAAGGGAAGCCCATCACATATTTTAATGTGTTGCCTGTGAGATGCACTCAATGGCGAAGCAACGAATTCCAAGAGTTTCTGGGTCATCTTAGCAAAGCTCAGGAGAGAGTGAAGGCAGAGGGGCACCTCCCCATGCTTTTTGAACATTTCGGTTGATATTATTAATTGTAGTGGAGCTGCTGAAAATATTTCTGAAAGCAAATATTTGATGTCCTCATCCACTAGAAAATAAGTGGAAGAATCAACCACCTGCCTTGCTCACCTGGTCATCTCAACAAAACCCAGCCAGGGCTGAGAACAAATAGCAACGACTGCTGAGCTTTTGTAGCCAACTTCTCTGCGAACAAGAGCTGGGGTGGGAGAGCAAACAACACCTGCCTGGGAGGAACTGGGCACGGGCTGAAAAGGGAGCGGAGGCTGGTGGGCAGCGGCTGTTTGTGCAGCCGTTGGTCTCCAGGGTGGGGCTGCTGGCAGAAGTGGGAGGAAGATGGTATCTCCATCAGCCCATGCTAATGCCATGCTAATGCAAGAGGCAGAACGGGCGAGTGCCCTGCTTGCCGGTGCCCTGGCTAGTGAGCGATGGGTCTCAGGAGGCTCCTCCTCTTGTGGCTCCTCTGTGCCTGCCAGGGGGAAGGACCCTGGAGTGGAACGGCCCCCAGGCAGGTCCTGCTCTTGGCTGGGGTGTGGGTCACACCAGAGGAGAAATCGCAGGGTTGTCACAGAGGAGAAAAAAGGTGGACAGTCCCTTATCTGGCAAATCCTTCACCGCTCACACCTCAAGTGTGAATTCTGCTAAGGAAACCAGTATCGCTTTGCCCTAACTGGGAAGCAGGGGAGATGGTATGGTCTTTACGTGCTCTGGCTGGGCATATGCATGGCCCAAATACCCAATGTCCAAGTGATCTGCGTTTGGGTGCTGGGGGGCTTTTTCTTAATTTTTTTTTTGTTTGTTTTAGCCTTCTAAAAAAAAACCTCGGATTCATCAGCTGGAAATGATCTCATCGCATTACAGATTCACTTTCCTGGGAAACTAAGCTCCTAGTGTAGTCATGGGAAAGTCTCACCTTCCCTTTTTTATTTTCCTTTAGCTGAGTTTCTATTGAAATTAGCTTGGCAGGCTAACAACTCAGAAGCTGAGAGACAAAAGAAAACCCTTTGTTACTATTAGATTTTTTTTATTCTCATGATTTGCTTACTAATCTCATGATTTTGGGGAGATGGCAAGTGATTTTTGAATATTTAATGACATATATACAAATCTATAGAGAAGGCAGGCCCCCTCATAATACATTTCACCAACACAGTAGTCTATTTGTCCCATTGCCAACAAAAAAAAAAGTAGTGAAGCCCAACAATTAATTACTGCTCTATCTTTTGTAGTTTTCTTTGAGCTGCAACACTTTCTGTTACCTCCTACTCTTTTTCTACCTCTTACAAATTCTTTGCACAACTGGAAACCCAGCTCAGCAAATCCGATCCAATATCACCATAGTTGAGCAAGGAAGGACTTGGCTCCTCTTCAAAGGGAGCTTTTATCGAGTGTTTAGTGTGATGTGACAAAGCAGGGAAGTGTGCCATGGATGCAATGCTTCCAAATCCCCCCCTTCTACCTTGATTAAACTTGAGAGCGATTACCCTCGCCAGGGTGATGCACCCTGCCAACGCGCATCTTGTTTACAGCTGTGCTGAGTTTTCAGTGCATTTTCCCGTTTCTTGGCTAGGAGAACACGCTTCTGCTTTACGCCCTGCATAAAATCCCATTTGAAATATCAAGTTTCTAGTATTTTGCCACTAGAGCCATAGGAACTAGAAAGCCGGGACGTCACTCGTGTGTGCGAGGTGACGCTTGGGCCGCAGCAGACCTGCACGGTCCCGCTGTCAGTGCAGGAAAGCTTTGGGTGAGGGCAGCAGAAACTAAAAAGATGAGCCTGGGACTGTTTTATTGTGGTGGGGACAAGACTGTGCTGTCTGGTGTCAGCGAACCCTAGACCCTGCTGTAAACTCCAGATGAAAATTTCACAGCACTTGCCATTTCATTTTGCCCTATTTTATTTTGTGTTTTTCCCTCTCATTCCTAGATTATGCTTTATTCCTAATATTGAAAAATTTAAATCATTGGATCAGTCTTATTTTTACCAAAAAAAAAAACCCTGAACACCACATTTTGGCAAAAAAATACTTGACAAAACATTTTCCTTTTACTAATTTCCCAGTTGTCTATGGCAGTCACTTAAAAAATGGCTGCATCGAACTGGTTTTACTTAAAAACATCCTTTCTTTTTGCTCTTTTTTTTAAATTTTTCTTCCTTCACAAGAACCAGGCTGGTTTTCAGAGAAACTTTGACAGGCAAAACGCACATCAGCACCCTGTGAAATGTCCATGTTTGGCTTTGAATCTGTTAGGTTACATGGAGAAAAAAATTACATTGTGAATTTTGCAGTTCAGTGACTGTGTAGTGCGGTGCTCTTGCCTTACAGTTTGGGCAGAATATGCTGGAGGATGAACTTTTCTCCCTGGTCAGTCCTGCCTCTGCCCTGCGTTTCATCCAGCTGGCCCCAGCCCATCGCTCTGTGCCCAGGCAGCCAACTGGCTTCCTCCCCTTTTCTCTAGGTAATCTTCTTCGCTCTTTTTGTTGGCTAAAATGACGTGAAACGCTCCATTTCAGTTGCAGGAAAAAATCAAGATTATGGTACGGCGCTGAACCTTTCTTTGCCAAGGACTCACCGGTTTTCTGTGAAGGCATTCATGGACGGTGGTGGGACACCGGACTCAACCTGTGGTTGAACTTGACTCTGTGCTGTGATGACAACCGAGGCACAGTGCTGCGGCCACGCTTGCACCCAGGGCTGGTATGGGGTCACGTATGGCATGGTCCTGGGCGCAAAGGCACCCTCTGCGCCGTGAGGAGGCCTTTCTGGTGGGCTCATGCTGAGGCAGCCCTAGCTCAGCTCTTTGCTGCTTTGCCCACCTCACGTGCAGAGAAAAACCTTGGCTTAGCCTGGGTGAGATCCACCTTTGAGCGCTTGGAAGGGGGAAGCACCTAACTGCAGGTTGGTACACGCTGCTGGGAAATAGCCTTGGACCTCAGCCAGCCCGAAGGAGGGAGGTGGCAACGCTGCCTTTGATGCCTCGGCTCCCATTGAGTGGTAGCTCCTGGAGGGGTGGCCCTGCAGGCAGAACCACGGCGGGCTCTCCAACAAGCTGTTCCCATTCCTTCTCACCGTGAATGCGGCAGCCCACCTGCTCTCCGCTGTGCTGGAATATCAGCCGGCACTGGCGCCTTGGCTCTGTTGTTTCAGACCGCAATGAGTAATTTTTAATCCCTCTATTCAGAGTGTTTTGAGGAACAGGAGGAGAAACATACGGCATATGCTCACCTCGGCTCCCAGGAGGTGTGGGGGAGTGTGTCCCAGCAGCTGCTGGGGTAATCCTTGTCCTTCTGTCCATGATCACCTCTGAAAAGTGTGCTCAGAGTGCCTGGGCATCACCCCACAGGCAGGTGGGCTCCACCAATGCCTCCCCTCTGCAGCCCAACAGGGTCATGGGCAACGGCATGTGCAGTACAGAGGGATTGGAGGAGGGTCTCCATCCTCTCCTGGGTCTCCTTCAGGCAGACCAGCTCCACAGTGGTGCTGGGAGCATCTCAAAGGCGCAGGTTATCCCACAACAGTCACAGTGGGGCAGAGGCTTTCAGGGCATAGGTGCCTTAGGGGGTTGGAAGTTGGTTGGATTAAGGACTTTTATTTGACCAAAGAGGGTCTATGGTGAGATCCAGGCTGGGCACAGCTTTGGCCTCAAAGCACATGAGATGTCTGCAGCGGTGGTAGGTGGGGGCAGGCTGCAGAGCTCAGCCACTGGTAACCTGCCTCCTGGATCCCGTACTACCCGGTGCCTTCCTTTGTCATCGAATCCCCAGCATGTCATGTCTTGATGTACCATCATTGTTCATTGTCCTGGCCCTCATCCTGACCCTACTGTAGTCAACATGAATGGTGTCGGTGGTGTTGGTGGAACCAGCATGTCTTCTTCTCCCTTTGTTTCTTCCCTCCTGCATCCCCTCCTGCCTGCCCCGGTCTCGCTCTCTCACTGCAGCGCCTGCTCTGGGCACCATCTGGTGAATTTTGGGCTGTCTCATCTCACCAACTGTCGTTTGTCCTGGCTGTGGTGTAAACGTGCTCACATTTTGCATCAAAGGACCCCTAAACCACTCGCTTTCTGGGCCAGCCGGCCTGTCGGAGAGGAGCCAAGCAGTTGGCACTCAATAAGCAACGAGCATTAATAAAAGCATTACAGTGAGGTTAGTGCCTCATTAAAGTAATGCTAACGAACCGGCTGCCTTCCAGAAGTATGAAATTTTAAATAACACTTCCTCCTTCTAATTTTATGTATAATTAAATCTTTCTAGGGAGGCAATATTCAGTTCTCCAGGCTGCTACAGCATAAGCAAAGCCCAGTTCGGAGAAGATGCTTTGGAAATGCACTGGCACTCCTGGGAGTGGTCTCTGGCCCCATCCTGCACCCTCATCGTACGCCGTGCAAATCTTTGGTGTAGCCACACCGTGTGGTCACAGCAGTGTCCTGGAGCTTGCTGCACCGTAAGCGCCAGCACTGGGGGACCGGGCTGTGCCCACAGCCCTCCCTCCCGCCCTGTGCTGGTCAGGGCTCTGCTGGCCCCCCATCCTCTGCAGGTTTGGCTAGCATGGGATGAAGGCAGGCTCAGCACCCCGTGTGCCCTGCTCCAGCTCAGCCGCAGCCAGTGCACCTGGGTTAGAGTGGCCAAAGGGAACCATGCTGGCATGGATGTGGCCCCGAGGTGCAGGAGGTGCCATTTGTTGCAGCTCTTGTCTTGCCAGCAGCAGGGTGCAGCTGGGAGGCCGGGCCAAAGGCTGCCATAAGCCTGTAGAGATACTGCAGTGAAAGGCTCCGCAGCTCGTGTTTGCAGCTAGCACCCTTTGCCAGGCAGAAATTTTTCACTCTGAGGGCCAGGAGCCCCTGGCCCAGGTTGCCCAGAGAAGCTGTGGCTGCCCCATCCCTGGAGGGGTTCAAGGCCAGGCTGGATGGGGCTTGGAGCAACCTGGGCTGGTGGGAGGTGTCCCTGCCCAGGGCAGGGGGTAAAACTGGAAGGTCTTTAAGGTCCCTTCCAACCCAAACCATTCTGTGATTCTGTGTCCGGGAGGGAGAGGTCCCACGGCTTGTGTGCAGGAGCTGCAGTGCCTGTGGTCCACAGGCGCTCGCTGCTCCACAAGCAGCATCTCAGCTTTGCCGATGGAGATCGCTGGGTTTGGGGGCTGGGAACTGCTGTGTCTTGGCTGAGTGTCTCAGATGGAAAGCAGCGGGGATTTGTACCAGAGGGGTTTTGCTCCAGGCCCTCCTCCAGCCTCCTCGAGCACCCTTGGGGCCGGCTCCAGGTGCTGCTCCTGGCTCCCGTGCGGTCCCGAGGCTGCAGCAGCTCTTGCGCCCGCCACGGCAGACACCCAACGGCCCGCCGAGCTCCCCGGTGCCATTGTCAAGCTAATTAATTCTCCCCTGCACCGAGGAATAGCCGTGCTCTTGGGAAGGTTTGGCAGCGGCAGCGAGGAAAGCAGCTGCTCCCAGACTCACAGCCCCTTTTTATTTCATTTGCCTGTTTTTAGCAGCATGTGATGGGCACGTGAGCAACGGCACTGGCGGACATGCAGACACCGGGGCATCTCGCTGGCTGTTTAGCTGAAGCTGCTGCCTTCCCCATTCATGTGTGAGCACACATCTTCTCTCCACTGGTCCTCCTCATCTCATCTCCAGCAGGTTTTTATTCTCATGCTTCTTTTGAAGCAAACCCAGAGGTTTCATTGTCAAAGGATGGTGTTTGATGGATGAATCCCTCTCTTTTACCTTGCCTGATGGGGAGCGTACAGGGCAAACTCAGTGTTTTTAATGATAAATGCCACTTTCTTGAAGAGAAACAACCAATCCAAATGGTTTAGCAGCCCATTTGGATGGTCTGCCCAGGGGAGAGGGTGTCATCAGATTGAACTTGGTGTTACGCTGCCGTTTTACGTTCAGTTTGTTGCAGAGGCTGACTCAGAGCTCGGCACAGCTGCAGGCTTGTGCTAAGGCTCTTCCCCTGCTGCCTCCTAAAGCTTGTGGGTTAGAGGGACCTACACATCATTCGGCTTTTGGGTGTACGTGCCTGGGGCTTGGCAGGGTCTCAGGGTGCGGCACAACCACAGCCCGGGGGAGTTCATGTCTCGCTGGAGAATTTCTTCTTCGTTTGGGGCATTATGGCACAGATTTTCTTCTTGCAAAGGCCCCAGCTCTGAGACAATCACTGTCCTTGCTGCAGGGAAATTAATAGGGTGTCCAGGGGCAAAGGTAAAACTGAACTACATAAGTAAATGTTTGCAGGATCAGGACCTTATTCAGGCATAAATCAGGTAGCTCCAGCCAACAATAGAATTACCTAAGTATAAAATCCCATGTAAGCCAGCAAGATCAGCTCCAAACCTGCTATGAATTTGCTTTTTGTTTCCATGCCAAGAATATATCACTTCTAACTGCTTGCAATCAGGTCTGGTCCTTTTTATTATTTTTTTTAAGTGCTTTTGGGCACATTTATTTCCCGTCACCAGCAGATACACATGGAGCCTGACCCTCCTTTTCTCAGGCATGCCCCAGCCTGCTTCGCCCACAATAAGTTGTTGCTATCAGGGGCTGTATTTTTTTCTTTCCTTGCCTTTTCTGTTACTGCATTCAGTAAACAAAGGGACAGCAGTGACAATCCAAAACCGTTCTTTGTATTTGCCTGGGAACAGAGTCAACTATTTGTTGGTCTTTTGTTGTTGGGTTTTTTTTTTCCTTTTTTAACTGGTGACCGTTTAAATGGCTACTGGTACCTGCGGTGCAGCATATACTGGTGTTGCAGGATTTGTTACCAGATGGCCCTGGGCAGTCACGGAGGAGGACAGGGAACTGCAAGTGGGAAGTATGAAAGGGCACGGTGGTCCCTACTGCCTCCTGGAGAATGTGGGAATAGCCTGCAGGGTTTTCCTGGTCCTCGTACGTGCCTCAGTTTCCCCAGTTCTCAGCACACTGTTTCGAGATGGTGCCCCAACACAAGGTCTGGTGATGTTTGCACCCAGTTGAGCTGGGAGGAGACCGGTTCTTGTAAATGAGCTTGGGCAAAACACCTGGGAGAAGGAAGGCAGTGAGAGACGGTAGAGAGAGAAGGAAGCCAGAGGCTCTTTTAGCTCAAGGGCAAACTTTTATTGGCCTCTCCATCCATGTGCAGCAGCAGTGAAGGCAGCTCCTGGTGCGGTCTCTTCCTGGCAGACACCAGGAGAAGTGTCCCCATTCCCATCCCTGCCTGTCCCTCCAGCTACAGCCCATGGAAGGGTGCTCCAAAAGCCTGGGCCGAGCCTCCCCTGCCCCGTCACACCGGGACACAGCAGACCCCGGGACAGCAGCTGTGATGAACAGGTACGCATTTTCCAGGTGACATTTAGGCTCTTAAATTATTTTTGAAAATGGCCCAGAGGGTTCTAATTTATATGCTGAAGAAAATACTGCCTGTGACCTGCTTTGCCGTGAACGCTCCGCTTAGTGAGTTTTTTATAGGCTTTGCCTTCTCAGTCTTGTGTCTTGAAGCAGAAGCGAAATCCACCAGGTAACTGCAGCTGCTGTTCCCACCGTTGTGTTGTCCTCGTGGCACACCTCTGCCATAATGGCAGCTCGGTATCTCAGCTATGTCTGAAATGGGAGTCGTTCTCTAATGCCACGGAGGGGATGGCTGGCTGGCAGGGAAAATAAATCACCCTGAGCTGACGTCCTTTAGAAACCATTATTTCAATAGACCACAAAAATGAAGAAGTGCTGGGGTGAAGCCAGGCGTGACTCACAAACGGCCGCGCTGGAGTGTTCACCCGGGCGGCCGGGACCCATGTCCGGGGCTCGGTTACACCGGTCCCGACAGAGTGGCTCCCAGGCGGCATCCACAGCACAGCACCCTCCTCGCTTCTCTCCAGGCTGTTTCAGGGAACCTTTTGCAGTGATTTCCACTTGCACCATCCAGCGTGGGAACGGGCAGGGAGGGCAGTTCTGTGCTGCAGGTTTTTCGGTGGTTAGTTTTGTTCAGCTCTGGAGCAAAACCCAAGCCTTGCGAGTGACCATGCAGTACGAAAGCATCCTCTCGCAGCTCCAGAGCAGTGCTTTTCCCTGTGCGTCGGGCGCTGACGTGGGCTGGGGACACCGTGGTGCCTTCAGAGCCGTTTGTCACCCCTGGGGGCTGAGGAGCAGGGGCGGGAGCTGCTCCCCTGCCTCCGCCAGCCGTAACCGCCGTGCTGCAAACCAGAACCCCCTGCAGCAAAGCGTCCTCGGGAGCCATATGGCATCTCGGAGGCTTTGATCGAGTTGAATGAAACCCAGAGCAGCCCGGCAGGTTGCACTGTGAGCCGTGGCGAGCCTGGGGGGGGCCTGTCCTACCCTGCTTGGGGCATGCAGGCTGCCAGCCCGGGCATTAACTAAGCGCCTTAGTGTCTGCCGGCAGTGCCCGGTGGAGGTGCTGGCGGGACCGGGGGGTTTGCACGTACAGGAGGATGGGTTTGTGGTCAAGTGACACACGTGGAGGGAAGAGCATCTCAGGCTGAGGTTTGAAACAGCTGGCAGGGAGACGGTGGGTCAGCGGAGCTGTCAGTGGGGGTACGCGGTGTTTGCTGTAAACCCAGCCCATAAAAGCCACGATTCAGACTTCGTTTTCAGGATGAAGGCTGGCTCTGCCAAGCCACCGTGAACTGCAGGAGAGGCCTGACCTCAGCTCTGCTCTCTCTGGTGGGGATAAACAGTCCTGGAGCACATTGGAAGGAGAGGTGTGGACTCGGGTCTAACCTGCTGGTGTCCGCCAAAACAAGCTGCAAATCCACAGCGGCAGGAAAAATTCACAGAGGAGAATTTCTGCTGGATTTTTACCTCTCACCTCGCTTCAGCACTTTGTGATGCTTCAAGTTTGCCATGGAAAAAGAAGCAGCCCAGGTCCATTGAATCTCAAACCTTATATTAAGCATTTAATGTCTGGTCTCCAGGGCAGAGCCATCTTCCAGGGCCAGGCTCAGCCCTCAGCCCTGCCCTGGTAGGACCGAGTGGTTGTGAGCGGCATCTCCGGGGCCGGGATGTCTCAGGCTGGAGGAGGGATGTGTTCCCTCCCGCCTGGAGCGACGGGGAGGCCACAGCAACTCACTGAGCTCAGGGCACTGGCCAGAAAGGGCAAGGACCTGGTGCAGAGGATGGATGTTTAATGTTGCAAAGGTTTCTGGAGGTTTGGTCTATAATTCTCATAATGCAAAAATGCCTGATTTCCGAGTTTGCTCTTAAAGAAAGTAGGGGGGTGGAGGCATGACAGTTTCTGACAGATTATAGATTAATTTTTTAACTCTGTACCCATAAAATGTTGTCATGCAAAAAAAATCTGACCCCTACAGAAACTCATTTCAAAATGAATAACTGCAGCATTTTTTCTTTTCAGTCATTGTCTAGAAGGGATGTTTCAGTATTGCTGGGACTTCCCTTTCCCACCTCTCTTCTACCAGAACACAATATTCTGATATAATTCTTGGGGCATTTGGGCTCTGATAGCATTTGCTTCCAAGCCTCCTGCCACCTCACAGAGCTACATGAAGGTACGTAAGCTTTATTCCTCCACTTTCTCTCTCCCAGAAGGAGGATGGGAACTGGAAAATTCCTCCAGTTCCTCAGTGAAAGGGTTGAGGCGATAGGGCTCTGCAGAAAACATCTCTGGCAATGGGCTCTCGCAGCAGTTTTATCTGCTTGCTGGGCTGAAGATCCTGACCGCAGCCATCGCAGCAGATGCTCTCTGGAAGCACTCTGAAATTAAATCTCTTTCAATAGCAATAGCAGAACCGTTGGAAAAAGTTATACATCTAAACTAGCAAAGGTGTTAATCTGTCTCAGGGGCAAAAAAAAAAAAAAAAAAAAAATCCTGTGAAATTTCTAGGGGCTTTGCTTGGTTTTCCTGCACCTGAACAGGCTCTTAGGCCTGTGCCCGTGCATCGCTGCGTGGAGGAGAAGCCCTGGCACAGAGTGGCCACTTCTGCTAATAACGGGAAAGTCGGTGTTTGGTCCTGGTGTCAACTGGCTTTAGCTTGGAGAGAAACCTTCACTAATAGCTGATTTGTAGCATTTTTACAGCGAAATAAAAGATGCCTGGAATTATTTGTTGGTCACCAAGCAAATGATTTACTGCTGAAATGTTCCAGAAGCCGTTTACAAAGTCTTGATTGACAGAAGTGCTAAAAACTTACAACCCTCCACATGGCCTCCCCTCCCCAGAGGCAACCCAGGCCCAGGGCTGGGATGGGAGATGGAGATGGAGATGATGGAGGTGATGGAGATGATGGAGGTGATGGAGATGGAGCCTCCTCCTGCAGGAGGAGCCACAGGGGTCACCCGGGGCTGAAGAGTGGGGAGAAGCTCATTTGTTATGCAAATGTCTGCTTGAGCCTGGCGTAGACAGTGGAAAGCTCTTGAATTATTTTAAGCAGAGGACAAAAGTTCTTTCCCTCCCCCTATCATCTTGGATCCTTGTAAAAACAAAACAAAACAGAAACCTCTGCATGAACCATCTGACAATGATCAGCACTCGGCTTTCCTGGCAAGAGCGGGGTGGCCGGGTGTACACAGGCGCATGGAAATAGAACAATTAAGAAAAAAAAAAGACTGTATTGGAAGCAGCCGGGCTTTATTTTGTCTCGATGAGAGCACGAACTAGTCATCCTCCAGCCTTATCTCCGTGATTGTGCAGGCGACAGGGGTGCTGCAGGGCTGTCCCTGGGTGACCAGCAGAGATGCCCCGCTGCCTACCTGGGGGCAGGGGCGGGCTGGGGCTCAGCCCAGGCTCTCCGGGCAAGGAGGGGAGCAGGGGGGGGCTATTTTGGATGCACGAAGCACTTGCAGGCCAATAGTTCAAGCTGGCAGCCTGGCTCGTGCAGAAAAGCCACCCGTGCATGGCAGCAAGCTTCCTGCGCTGGGCTCTCCCGGCCGCCCGCTCCCGCCCGGGGCACCAGCCGCGGCTTTGCATCAGCAGATGTGCATTTCACGCTGCTAAGAAAATCCCGTCAGTATTTACATAGCGTCGAGGGGACAAAGTGGAGCCTTTCCCACGCGGGCTGCAGGACGCTGTTCCCGTGGGGAGAGCGGCTGATGCCGTGCTGTGTGTTCCCGGAGCAGTGGCCGGGCGAGGGAGCGGCACTGCCCATACTCTGCTCAGCGGGAGCCACAGCAAAATCCTTTTTTCCAGACAGATTGCACCTCTCCAGAATAGTTTCTGCCCTGAGCCAAGTCCTCCCCTGGCTTCGGCATCCCTGTGCCCCCACACCACGTGAAAGCCAGGTGGGCAGCTGCGCTCTGATGTGCAGTGTTCAAAGGGCTGGTTAAACTGGGGACAAATCTGCTTTTAAAAAAGGGCTTCAGAGGGGCCATTGCTTTTGCTGGCACTCGGGCAGCCACTGGCTGCTCCCCAGCTGGGGCAGCTGCGTGGGGAACACAGGGGGACATGAGACAGACCTGTATTTTGGGGATACCAGCACAGCAGAAGGCGCCGGGATGATGCAAAACTGAATTAACACGAGTCTTTCAGGGCCCATGACTGGCCGTGTCGGTCACCACCTGGGAAGCAGGAGAAATCCCTCTCCCTGCAGTGATGTCTGCCTGCCTCCTCCCCTGCCTGGGGCTGTGGGGGGCAAGGAGGGGGTTTGGTTTCCCCACAGACCCATTCACCCTCCCAAAGAGTCCGGCTGGTTCTGCAGCCCTGTGGCCAGATGTGGGTGTAGTGAAAGAGCCCCATTCCACGGGGCTGCTGGGCACAACCCGGCCACTGGCGGGGGAACCTTGCTTTTTCCATGTGGAGCATATCATACGGGGTCACTTCCAACGATTCCTGCGTGGCTGTGTTCCCCTGTCCCAAACACTCCTGCCGCTGCCTTTGCAGCTGCCCGGAGACACCCGTGTCTTTGCTGCTGCTGCTGAGGGAGGTGAGCGAGGCCAGGGAGACTGGGGAAAACCCTCCACAAACCTCAACACCCCCCAAAACCCCCAGCCAGCCAAGTTCAAGCCAGTGCGGGCTCTGCCAGCTCCCCAGCCCAGCGCCAGCTTGCATCTCGGCATCCCGGCGGAGCGTGTGGCATCCCTGCGAGCTCCCGGCTGGCCTCATCCCTGGCTTGGCTCAACTCTGTCCGGCGCGCAGGGGAACCGGAGGCACTTGGCCGTCCCGTGTGGCAGCGGCTGCCACGTGTGCCGTGTGTGTGGCAGGGGGTGAGCTGCCGTGCTGGCGGTTCCCAGTCGCACACATCACCCTGCCTTGCTGCCACCACCTCGTCTCGGGGGATCCTGAGGGCATGGGAGAGGGGGGAGGTCTGGGCAAAGCCCCCCACCATCGTCTGCACCATGGAGTGAGAGCAAAAAGGCTCATTCCGGGGCCATGAGCTAACTGGAGTGAGCTCAGCTGCTTTTACTAGTCATATCATGAATAAAAGAATTAATTAATATCATGAATAACAGAATAAGCGTAATGTGCCACGACAGCCCATCCTTGAAGCCGAACTGTGACCGGCTGAGACTGAAGGTGACAGTGGCACACGCTTCGGTTCCTTAGTGCCATGTCTGCGCTGCAAATTGTCCACTGCAATTCTTCATTGCTTAAAAGCAGTTGCTCTCATGGGCATTTTTGAAATTGTTAGAAAAAAATCTGTGTGGGCACTACAATGTTTGTTTTCTCCAATGACTATTTTTAATCTTGTTTTCCATGTAAAAAAAAAAAAAAAAGAAAGAACAAGATAGATATGAATTGAAACTGTGCCTTTAAATACGGCATGCTAATCGCTGCACAAAACTAAACACAAAATTAGGGAGAGCTGGAGGATGCGCCTAAAAGCTGTGAAAGGCTGAAGCCTTTTATGACACTGGCTTGGCAGCTCTGCGAGAGCCCAGGGACCAGGGCCGGGGCACGGGCAGCTGGCGCCGGAGGGGTTAAAGAAGCGGGATCACCCTGCGAGGAGGGAGCTGGAGCTGGAGCTGGCCTTTCCAGGAGAGGATGCTGGCATCAGCTCCCTCAGTGTCTTCCCCATGGCAGCCAGCCTCAGAGCGCTGCCGGTGTGCCCCGGCGAGGCACGACGCAGCCCCCAGTGTCCCTGGGCAGCGCCGAGCACAGGGGGCGGCGAAGGCAGCGAGGGGGATGTTTAGTTTTTATGCCCTGTTGGTTTCCAGCGCTGGAGAGGAGCCATGCAGGGAGCTGCGCCCTCCCCCAGCTCCCCGGCCCGGCGCTGGGGCTCTCCACTTTTGTTCCCTTGCTGGGGACTTGGCCGAGCGGCATTTGGCCCGAGCCAAAGGAGAGATGGCCAAGAGCAGCAAGCCAGGGACGGGGGCCCTGCCGCGGGAGCAGGGGCACCCCAAAAGCAGCGACAGTGTCTTGCTCCATAGCGCTGGCAGTGCCACATCGCGCTCGGTGCCATGTCACCCAGAGAGCACGATGCTCGGGGACAGGAGCAGCTCTGCACATGTCCTGCTTTGGTTTTTAGGAACCAAGCCTTCCCCTGGGGAATGTTCATGCCTGCAGCCGGGGAGGGAAGATGGGGGACGGAGGCGTGTGGGAAGAGCGGTGGCACGGACCCTGGCGAATGTCACACTGAGCTATTTTAAGATTTTTTTTATCTTGCTGCCCTCTGACAAAAATGCGCTTTGGAGCAGGGCTTATCGTGTGCAGTTTGGCACATACTGGGGGAGGGGCTGGTGAGGGGGTGAGCGATTTTTCCCCAGTGAGCTGGGGGCGGGCGATGGGGAGCAGGGCAGCCGGCGGCGCGGCGGCGGTGGGTGCTGCTGGTGGTGCGGCAGCGGTGGGTGCTGCCGGCGCAGCCGTGAGCACGTGCCACGGGAGACGGGCATGAACAGGAACGGGCCTGACCCAGCCGGCCCGTTTGGCGGCGCTCCAAGGGGGCAGATAAAAAAAGCAACAGGTATCTGAGCCAAAATCCCAGCCCAGGTCTCAATCAGGGGAGCGCCAGGCTTCGTTGGGCTCCCGGCTTCCCAGCATCACACAGCCCACACGGCAACCAAGGTCGGACCTTGGCTGGGACCTTTCCTGCCTCCAGTTTCTAAACTTTGGATGGTCCTCAACAGGGAGATTTATCAGATGAAAGCTGCTGCCTACTGTAGCCACTTTTCCCCATGGTTGTGGCCCAGGGAGCACAGGGCATCAAGTGCAGAGGCCAGATGAGTGGGCCAGCGGGCCTGCCCTGTGGTTGCCACCACCCCCAGCTCCCGCTGGCTCCTGGGGAAGGGTGAGGAGGTGCCAGGTTGTGGGGAGACGCTGCAGGGATGCTGGGGGACCCACCCCCGAGGTGAGGGAAACTCTGCAAACACTCAGCCCGGCAGCACCACCCCCCGCAGGGGCGCGAGCCCGGGGTTCTGCAAATTATCACCCCTCGCCCTCGCCGCTGCTGGGGCTGGAGATTAGGGAGCTGCTCCTTATCAGCCACCGGCCCCGCGCCCGTGGGGCTCCTCTTTCGCTCTTACTCACCGGAGAAATGAGTAAGCCCGTTGTAACCGTCGCGCTGTGACGCTCTCGGGCAGCAGGCTCGGGCTGCGCTCGGTTGCGTTGGGGTGGGGTGGTGGTTTGGTTTTTTTTTTTAAAGCCTCTCAGCACAGAAACCTATAGCAACCAGGACGCATCGCAGACGCCCGCGGGAGCCGGGGCTGCGCAACCGACGTGCTGGAGCTCAGCGCCGTTCACCTATGGAGACCACCGTGCCTGGGGGGGATGGGAAGAGGAAACACTTGTGTGCCTGTGCATGTAAGAGGGTGAGAGGGAAATCCAGGTCCCCACTGTGCCGACAATCTGGCAGGGCCTCCCTTGCACAGAAACCCCCCCATACCTGCCCCCGAACCCACTGCCTGTGCACAAGGCACTCAGTCCAGTCTCTGAACCTGGACCCAGCTCCTGTGTGCAGCCATCCATCCATCCATCCATCCATCCATCCATCCATCCATCCATCCATCCATCTGTCCGTCCGTCCCAGCAGGTCTCAGCCCCTCCAGCCTCCTCCCACGCCACACCGGGATGCTCTGCACAGCAGCCATTTCTGGCAGCTTAGACAGCAGCTACAAGAAAATAGTCATGCATTCTTCAACTTTACTAGGCACATGACCCGGACAGTGCCAATGGTACAAACATTTGGATTCAATTTATTCTTTTCTCTGCAGGCTGTGTCTCTGCTGGGCAGCTGCAGAGCTGCTCTGGGGCTGGGGCTGGGGCTGGTCCCCTGCCCCTGGGGAGAGGAGCCAGGGCAGGCGGCTGGCAGTGCCCGGCCAGGGCAGCCTGGCAGCATTTACCCAACCCAGTGGGATATTTATATTATTTTTTTCCATTCAAGCCGGTGCAGAGCTGCTGGCAGGACTGAAGCTTTCGCCCAGATTGCAGATGCCCAAAATATCTGTATTCTGGACCCAGCAGACTGAGGCTGAAGTGCTCATGGTCGGCTGATTGAAGACAGCATTCGGGAATACAGACAGACACCCATGGGCAAAGTGCCTGAGCATGGTATGGCAGCGGTGGCAAGAGGCTGGGGGACGCCACCGGGTGCTGCTCAGCCCAGGGCTCCCCCCAGCAGGAGCCAAGGATGACCCCGGACCGTGCATGCCCGTCTCCCAGCCATGGTTCTTGTTCCAGCACGTTATTTTTTTGCTATTTTTTTTTCCAGCCTGCTGAAATGTGAGCACAGCCCAGGGCATGGTTTTGACCTGGACCAGCTCATGCTCATCCCAGCGATGCTGGGGCACAGCTCTAGGGCTGAGACCTGCCCGGCCCCCCGGCAAACCCACCCCACCGGCTGCATCCATGCCGGCGATGGCTGCGTCTGACTGAGACAGAGATGGCATTTCCAGCCCTAAGTAAATTGACAACACGGTCCCAAATTTAGCTGCAGGGCTGGGCTGGGGCGGCAACGAACGACGGGGCTCCTGCAAAGCCTCTTGCAGCCCTCGGGGTGCTCTGGCGTGGGCTCAGCAAACGGGGACCCAGCGAAGGGACAAAGCCGCAGCACACGGTGGGCAGGAGCTGGGCGGTGAGAGCTGCGTCACGGGCTGAAATGCCTCAGCACCCGAAAGCCGGTCCTACCTCCATTAAATCGGTTATATTATATTGCTGCTATGTTAGGCTCCTCATTTTAAATTAACACCTAACCTAAACTGCATCTGGCATCTTCAGCAGTCAGGATTTATGAAAAACAAGGCATTTGTATGTAGTCTTTCACACGCACATATGAATACACACAGATATTGATAGAAAATAGGTGTTTGTTCATACACACATGTTCGTACATATATGTTTCTACTCAGAGTTATATGTTATATAAATATAGTCATATATGTTATAAATTCATAGATTTAGAGATGGATTTCTAAAAATACATATTTCTATATGTAGATAATATAGAAATATAGAGATATATATTTTTATAAATCCATAATCTATCTATATTTAGATAATATAAAAATATAGTATACATATTTTTATGCATATAAAATTCATTGGAAAAAGGAAACCAAATTAGTTTATCTTCCTAAAATGGCACGAAACAATGAGTAGCCTTTGGAAAGGGATCGGATGTGGGTTTTGGAGGACTTTTTTTCTTCCCCTGAGGGTTCATTCTACCATGTTTATGTCTAAACCCTGCTAATTTTAAAGCCGGCTCACAGGAGACTCATGGTAGGATTTATTTATTTCATTTCACTTTCATTTCGCAAAGCTTTGCTTACCGCGCCGGCGTGTCAGCAGCTCACGGACACACACCCAGCTGCCGCAGCAGGCCAGCGGCTGGGGGGACCCGTGTGTGCACAGTGACACACACACACACACACACACACCCCCCCCGGTGTTTACTGAGAGGCAGAGATTAAACGGGAACCGCTCAAGCGTGCTTAGGCTGATTTTTTTTAAAAGATCTTTGGAGTGTTAAACATGTAATGAGATGCTTAGGGCTGTTTTCAAACCAAGATGTGGTCCTGGCTGATTTACAAAAGGCCACGCTCTCCGGCTTCACGTGGGTAAATGCTTTTAAAAAAATCATCTCCTGGGACTTCGGGGCTCATCAATTCAATAGGACTTAATGATCGGGCTGCCCGAGCCGCTGCCGAAAGTGGGAGTTGAGCTCCTCTCACATGTCAGTTCTTTAGATTATTTCACCTTGTGCTTCTTTATCTCATTTCTATTTAAAGCTGATTATGGCGGCTCTTGAAAGAAGATGCAAAACACCCTTAAATAAGGCACCACTAATACCAATGGCGTCCAGGTGCAGTTTTTAATAGTGTCTCCCCTCCCTGCTGGTCGGTGCTAGTTGGGTGGACGGGGTGTGTGATGGGGGTGCAGCCCCCCTCATTCCTGGCTCCAGGAGCCAGCTCCCCGCACGGAGGGAGGCAACGTGGTCTATAACGGGGATAACGGGGCACCATCACTCCTCCGGTAAATGTGCAGCTCATGGCGTGTGACTGCAGCAAGCAGCTCAAAGGCGCCTGTGGGGGAGAAGGAAAAAATACTTCGTGTATATGCATATGTATTTTTATATATAACCGACATACGTGTGTTTAAACATAGCAGCATGTAATTATATATGTTTAAATATATGTATATACAAATAAATATACTCTTCCACACGTGTTGAGGGCTCTTTAGAGGCAGGCGTGAGCCCTGTGCTGATGGGCAGCGCTGCCCGGAGTCCCCCTGCAGGCAAACACCCAAACACCGTGCCACGCTGGCACTGCCCACGTCCCAGCCCGGCCCCCGGCCCGCGGCTGAGGCCAGGTACAGCTTGTACCCACCACGGTCCGGTTCACCGGGGCTGGGCCTTTTGTGCCCAGTTTCACCCTAAAATATCGCAGCACTTTCAGACCAACAGTGTCTGATCTTTCCATCCCTGGTGTCTCCATCTCTGAACTTTTCATCACCAACTTCTCCATCTCCAACTGCTCCATCACCACCATCAGCCTCCCGAGCACGGGCACACAGCTAATAAATCTGAGCCTTTAATCGCCCTCACAGAATGGGAGGGTTGGAAGGGACGTCTGGAGATCCTCTAGTCCAACCCCCAACTGCTGCACAGCGTGGCCTTACCTGAGCCATCGTCCCTCTCGCTGGGCCTCGTCACACCTCTGTGCTTCCAGGTTTGTGATGCTGGTGTCAGCAAAAGGATAAACCCGACATATTTGGCTTTCATTTTTAGGTAACAAATCACACACGCACACCCCCCCACCCCCACCCCACCCCACCCCCGGTAACACATTGGGTTGCCTCACCATGTCAGGTCCCAGCGGACAGGCTGCGTCTGACATGGTGAGGCAGCTCTGCCTGGGGGGGGGGGCAATTTACAAACCCTCTGCTTTTATCTCCTGCAAGGTCCCACTTTTTTGATTATTTATGTAGCTAAAAACGATGCAAAAATTAGTGGTGGGGGGAAAAAAAAAAAAAAAAAACCCTCCATAAATCCCATTGCTAAAGACATCAATAAGGGCAGAGGGGGCTGCTGGCCCGGGGTGCCGAGACCCCTGGGGCTGGAGAAGGTCACCAGAGGACCCGATGTCTCTAGCACCCAAGGGAGATTTACTTGTTGCCCTCCCCCCTTCTATAAGTTTGGGAAGTTTTCCGCAGTCCTCTGGGCGAGCGGGGCCGGCGCGGGCGCAGCGGTATCAGCAGCCGCGGGTGTATCAGGCTGAGCAGAAGCTTTTCCAGGAACTATCTAGTGAAACACATGACCGTGCCCCTGGCCGAAGGGCGATACGTGACAGGCATTCACTGGGCTCCCGGCGAGTCAGTTGACTTTGTTATTCAAACTATTTTAGTGATGGTTTTTAATCCCAGGCTTAAGTTTTTTCTTTTTTCCTTTTTCCCCCCTCCCCTCTCTTTTTTTCTCTCTGAACAAGGGAATCTCTACGCTGGCAGGATTCAGAGAGGCACAAAGGAGGGAAAAACAAGTTTCAGCCAGAAGAGAAAAGAAAAAAAAAAAAGGGATGCTGTTAGCATTCCCTGTATGTGAGGGGGTAAAAACATTTTGCTGTGAACTTTATTTTAAAGGGTAAGTGCCAACAGCAGCCCAGTTACTATGCAAATAAATCCTGTGCTCGGCCTTTCTCTCTCAGCCGTAAAGTTTTGGCGCTGGGACTCACGAGCTGCGGGAGCCGGGCTGCGGGAGCTGGCAGCGTCCCCAGTGCCCCCAGCCCTCCCTCCCGGGGACGGCCACCAGCTGGGGGTGCCACCGCAGAGCCCGGGACCTCCATGGCAGCCCCCGGGGCTCCCCAAGTGTCTCGGCCAGATAACGTGGGGGTGAGCGCTGCAGAGACGTGGGCTCGGTGTCCCCCTGCCCCTTATCACGAGCAGGTTTGGGCAGCTGCTGGCAGCAGAGCCCTCGGCTGTGCCCCCACGACAGGGGACACCCCGGGGCAAGGCAGTGGCTGGAAAGGGCAGCAATCCCACCCCAGCCATCCCCTTCCCGCGGCGGGCAGCTGGGGAGGGCCTGGCACCAGCCACGAAGCTCCGCCGGCAGCTGGGACGTGGGGCTGGCTCTCTGGTGCTGCTGCGGGCTGGCAGGGGGAAGGCAATGCCGGCGTCCGCTGGGCTCGTCCGGGCCATGGCCGAGCCCCGGCACTGGTATTTGTGGTGATGGCTCCCCGTGAGCGCAAGAGGGGCTGCACGTGCCCCAGCCCACACAAGCCGAAGCTTGCCCTGACAGCCCCGCTCTGATGGTTTCCTATGAAAAAGATTTGAATTTGTGATGCAAATGACTGGGCGTGTGGGCACAGCTGCCGGGAGAGGGCCTGGACCAGGTGATGTGCCCAGGGCAAGGTCCGGACCCCATGGCCGTTCCCACGCCCGCAGCCCGTGCCGTGCAGGGGGCTGCCCTGCCAAAACCATCCAGCCCTCGCCGCTCCTCCCTGCGTGCCTGCGGCCGCACAGTGCCACGCCGCAGCTCTTGCAGTGGCACCGTGACTCCCCAACCCGTGCCCACCCCCGGCTCCCGTCTGCAGCGAGCTCGCTTCGTCCCAGGACAACGAAAGGCACGCGGTGCAGGTCAAAGAGGATGCTCCATCAAGCAATGTGTGCAAACAAACAAACAAACAAATATCATGCTTTTAAGGAATTGCAAGGTGATTTAAGCACTCGTCCTGTGCTACCCTGACCAGTCAGGAGGCACGCAGCCACGCAGCCACCGCCTGCCATCCCACACCCTCCACAGTCCCCCCAGCTGCATTCCACTCTTGTCCCTCTCACACAGCGACCCATCGGACTCTTCCCCCTTTCCCAGCCTGACAGCGGGCCAAGGAAGCGCTGGGCTCCTTGTCGGGGCCGGGGGGGGGGGCGTAGGCTTCCCTCGCCACCTGCCATCGCACCCCCACTTCCACCCGGGAAGCCAGACAGCTTGTTATTATTATCATTGTTATCCTGCCCGGCCACGATTTGACAGTTGGGTTTTCGCAAACAGGAAGGCGGCAGGTCGGGCTGTTGTTTTGATGTGGTTGTTTCTCCAAAATGAGCCCGGAGCAAAAGTGCGCGGGATGCAGGAATGGCGTTCAGCAGTGGTGGGCCGGGTGCCGGGCAAAGGAGGCTGCTCAGCGCCGCCTGCCCCCTCGCTTCCCAGCAGCTTTGGCCACCTTTCAGGAAATTAGAGTCAGCTAAATGGAAAATCATCACTCTTTTAACTTTAAAATGCACCAGACACGGTTTGCTTGGGTTTTTTTTCAATGACAAATTAATCTTTGGAGGCCTCAGTCTTCCCATTGACCTGGGGAGACACAGGTCCTCGGCGAAGACAAAAGCCAATGTTCAGCAGTGCGGGAGCCCTGCCTGGGGACGGGCACCACGACGCTCCCGGCACCCTCACCCGCCTCCAAAATCCTCCCCTCCCTCCTCCTCCTCAGAAAGACTCATGACAGGGAGAGAAAAGAATTGCTGAATAATCTCCAGCCCCGATAGTACTTCAAAGGCAGGTTTCCCGGGCCAGGCTGTGCTCCTCGCCAGGGCTGGGCTGGATGCGGCGCTCGGCTCTTACTCCTTTGGCAGCCCCACAGCCGTATCCAGAAACTAATTACTTAAAAAGGAAATAAATGTCACCCGCATGGTTGTAAGCAAAACCCTGGGCAGGACGAAGAGCCCCACCAGGATCTGCATTCTCACGCAACATGAGCAAGGGAGGAATGAGCTGTTTCCATTCATTGAGATGGGCTGTTTACTCTGAGACCTACTGATGATGTTAGACGTGCCCACTCTGTGCCTTTAAGTTCCGCAGTTGATCAGACACAGTGCTGAACTGCCTCAGCGTCCATCCTGCTTCCCCAGGATGGCTTTAGGTGATGCTGTTCATCGTCACCTTCCAAACAGCAATATACACCAGTGCCAAAGAGGCGGGGACTTCCTGGCACCAGCTCTGCTGTAACCTTTACAGAGATGAACTAGATAACTAGTACATTCAAAGAGAGTATTTTTATTTACTTTTAAAAGCTGATATTCACAGTTTTTAATGGTCAAAATCTGAGAACCAAATTTTTAAAGCAACTTGATGAAGGAAAAGTCCAACGTGGCCGAGTAAAGCAAAGGAGGCGCAGGGGAGCGAGCACCTGCCAGAGCCTCACCGCTGCCTGCCCGATCCCTTAACCGGGACAGGACTTTGGCAGACCACTCACTTTTGGATGGATTCCATTTAGGAAAAACACTTATCCTAAGTAAATAGCAGAACAAAAGCGATATCCTGAGGATTCTGGGGTAAGATCTGATCTCAGCTGTCCTGGTTTCCAGTGGCACACTTTACAGCCTCTGCTCCGCACAGACTGGGCGTGAGCCAGCACCCAGTGCTTGGGGACAAGCGCTGGGGACCACACAGCTCTGGTGTGACACTCCAGGAGCTCACAACCCCTGAGGTGTGAGGAGCTACAGGTGACTCAGGCCACGCAGAGCGAGCAACGGCACGTGGGACACGCTGGGAGGGACGGCTGTGGCCACGCAACGCCCGTGCGACGCAGTGCCGGGTCCGGATGCCAGCAGGGGCTCCTGCCGGGCCCGACTGCATCCCAGGACGCGTGTTCCCACGGCTCCCACCCCCCCCACGCTGACGGGCAAAGCCCCAGTATAGCCAGATCTGGCCAGTCCGAAAGAACTCCCTACCAGACTCCAGCCGAGCAAACATGCTACCATACAGTATCGAATCATTTTAAAAGTTAAAATAGTTTATTGCTGTTCTTTGTAGAAATGCACTTAACTTACATCATCTGTTCTCTTCCTTTATTTGGCTGTTGGGTTATAGGCATAAAAAGGTTACGTTTACCCATTTGTTCAGTGACATAACACCTTTTTTCTCTTTTACGCCACTCACGATATTCTCCTAAGCTTCGCTGGCCAACAGCCCCAAATCTCTTTTACATAAATACTGTAAATGTCTCCATAGGTTGCAGCATTGTAACAAAAGATCTACCAAAGTAGACAAAAATGTTCGGTATTCTTGGTTGGTTTTTTGCATTTAAAAATATACCTAAATTTGAGATAATCTTAACAGAGTAACAATTACGATAAGAAAATAGTACAGTGCGTTGACTAAAGGAATATTCTGCTCTCCTTCAAGCCAATATTCCCTTTTGCATGTTGAAGTGATTCAGCAATTACTTAAGAACTTTTACCTACATACAATAATTTAGTAAAATGAGAATTAAACAAGGCAGATACTTACTACTATTCTTCTGTCTGCAATTCACAGCTCATGCGAATAAAATCGCAATAAATATTAAAAAATAGTTTTTCTTTTTCTTTTTTTTTTTTTCTGTAAGGCATCTCTGAGTATTACAAAGTTTTTGTACAACCAAAAAATAAGATTGCTTTTTTCCATGTTCTCCGAGTACCTCTGTACCTCAACAGTAATTAAGAGGACTGCAGGTTTGATGAGGAGGGGAGGGCTGACGGGGGAGGGTCGGAAAGACGACCGACGGGTGATGGAAGCAGACCGCAATGTGTGCAAGAATCTGTAGTTTTCCCGTGAAACATTTCAGTCACTTCTAGAACATCTTCAAGACAGTATCTGTCCAGATTGAAAAAAAACAACAAAAAAAAAAAACAAACAACTTACCAGAAGTCCATTTTCATGAGCACAGTCAGACTGCAAGGGTTTGGGTCCGCCCTTAACACTATAAATAGCTTAGGTATTGATATGCACCTATGTAAAGGGGATAAAGGGGAGGCGCGATTTTTTTTGTTGTTGGGTTTGGTTTTTTTCTTTTATTGGGATTTTTTTTTTTGTCGTTGCTTCTGTTGTCCTAGTCGTATCCTTCCAAGTGTAAAAGATTGTCCTAGGCGGCGCAGGCAGGGCCCTCACTGCATGCGGTCGGGCTGCAGCTGTTGGGGCTGGTACTGCACGAAAGCGGTGGCGGGCGCCGCGGGGTTGCTGGCGGTGATGGGCGGCTGGACGGCGCCCGTGTAGCCGTATCCCACGAAGCCGGCAGCAGGAGAGGCAGCGTAGGGGTACTGATCGTAGGCAGCTGTGGTGTACTGGGAATAGGCTTGGCTGGCGGCGGTGTAGTCGATGTAGGGAGACGTGATGGACTGCACAGGGGTAGGGATGACCACGCTGGGCTGGATGATGGCTTGGGGGTAAACATAGTGGGGCGTGAGTCTGTGGAGACAAAGGGCGAGAGTCAGCGAGGGGCTGGGCTTCCTCCAGCCTGCGTATCGCCCTCCTCCCCCCCCCAAATTCATCTGCATCAGCCACGGTGCTGCCCCCAGTGCTGCCCTTGAGGCAGGGTGCTGCTCGGGGTGGAGGGAATGAACAGCAAAACACTCCTAGAGCCCAAGGGCGGAAGCAGTGCAAGGTGACGCATGGACTGCAAGAACAGACACACACCATGGTCTCCATGTCTTGTATCTCCCACTATCCAGGCTGTTGGTCCCCAAAATAACCTCCCTGAATGGCTGCCACACAGCCCCTGCCCGACTGGCTCGCCGTTATCTCCCTGACCCCCACGTGCCCCGCCTGTCCCTGCCAGCGCTGGCAGTCTCGCCGTGTCCTGTATCCTCCAGGTCCACAGTCCCACCATCACCCAAACCCTGGCAGAGGCTCCCGAGGACCCGCATCCTCCCGGCACTGGGGACACCAGGTCCCTCCTCCACTCATCCCATCAGGGTAGCGTCCCACCAGGGAAGACCACTGTCCCCAGGCTTAGCCAAGGCCCTTCCAGCTTGTGAGCTGTTACCAGTTACTACACATTTAAGCCAGTGTTTCCATAACACTGGATGTTTAGGGCAATGCTACAGGGTGTTTGGAGTAAAACACAAGATATTAATTCTGGTTTTGTTCCTCCAAGTAACACTCCTCAGCAGCGACCGTGCCAGCAGCCCCCGGCCCAGGGGCAATGCCCATGTGCCCACGAGCCCCGTGGCCAGCCGACCCCCGGCATTGCCTCTGCCCTCGCGATGCCGGTCCTAAAGCGTTGCTTTTCACCAGCCCCTGCCCTGGGGTTGCCATGCTGCTGAGAGGAATTTAACACCACCACAGTCAATTAAAGTCCACAGACTTGAAAGATCCTGGAGATGGTTAATGCAGGATTGCCCACGCATTTGCTAAAAACTATTAATGAGGAACAAAGGAAAACAAAAAACAAAAAGCAGCAAAATGAAAGGGCTGTGTTTTCCAAAGGGCCCACAAGAAGTCAGGCCTCAAACAAGAGCAAAAACTGCAGAAACCTGAAGGTTTAGGTCCATCCACACGAACTGCCACAGGCCAGAGAAAAATGGGCAACCAGCATCTGCCCGCCCAGCCCTCAGCAGCAGAGCTCCATCATGCACAGGCTTGACGATCGGGGGCTAGTTTAAGAAACTGGGGTGTGCAGACTGCCACCAGCCAACGGCACGTGACCGCTGGAAGATCAGAGACACATGCACCAAGAAGCACGCGCTGTGGAGAAGGTCCCTTTTGGCCGGCTGTTGCTGAACCACGTAAGGCAACAGCACGAACCAAAAGCCACTCCAGAGAGCTCCTTCCACCCTGCCCCCAAGTCCAACTTGTTTTGGCAAACAAACCAAAAAAAAAAAACCCAAGGTAAAACTCCGCAAAGAGCTTGTGCAGATTCAAATATTTTGGGGATTTTTGTGTGGCTGTGTGTGACAGCACATTTTTAAACACAACCACTTTTAAAAGCCTCCCACAGGCTTTTCACAAGCCGCAGGCTTATACGTGCCTGAATTGCTCTCTAAGGCCGAGCTCAGCTGCTCGGGAAGAGGATATCTTGCCCGTTCATCCATCTGACCTCCAGGTTGGAAGCCCCAGCAGACTCACCACGCTGCGGGACCCAGTGCTCTGGTGCTTCATGGGGACCCGCAGCCAGAGACTGGGAACTTCTGTGGATGGCTCGTGGCTGCCCTCGTTCCACCCGAGTGTCCATTCTAGGTCTCAGCTACCACATACTGCGGACCACCTGGAGCTAGTGGTCCCCCCTATCCAGCAGTTACGGGGCTGTTCCTATTTGCTTCACAACCAGCACAGGATGGTTTAACCCAGTCTTCAGGCAGGAGAAAGGCTTCTCACAAACAAGTGCTCATCTGAACCGAGTTTTCTCTCGTTTTCCCACTCACATATGCACTTTGCTTTTTCTTGAGGCAATTTGCATGATGAGAGAATGATGTTCTCCTCCCCCCGCCCAGCAACACTGCCTCCAAAACCAGGGTCCTTAGATAGAACAAGGCCACCCCCAGAGGTGCAGCACCAGGGAGGAGGATGGGTGGTGGGGGGCAGCATCTCAACCTTTGGCTGATTAAGTGCAAGACCACCTCCAGAGGCCAGAGCCACCCCTAGTGTGGTGCGGAGAGAGGGACGTCACAGCCCTTCAGTCCATAAATGTACCATACCCAAAATCACCCTGTGACTAACAAGAATGAGACAAGGCAGCAGAAATTCACTGAATCACTTTTGGTTAGCTCTGACCTAAACTGACGCCGCTCGGCTGAGTCGGAGCTAGAGCTTATGGACCAGCTTGGACCAAGGGCTGAACTCGCACTCGCATCTTCTGAGGAGCTGGGCCTAGTCCCAACCCAGAGGTTCCTTGTCACTGGGGGTTTGTTTTGTTTCGTTTTAAATAATGCAGAGGTGTGATACTGCTCTCTTGGCCTGCCAGGGTCTGGAGACAGCCTGTGCAGACCAGGCACTGGCCCAGGCAACCCTTGGGGGCGAGAAGAGCCGGCCCCGCGCATGCCTCTTGCTCTGCCCACTCGTACATTGGCAGCTCGGACAAGAGCCTGCATCCCAGACTGGCGAGGGATGCTCTGGCTGCCTGTCACTTCTCCCTGCATGTGTCCCACCACCGGGCTTCCTGCTGCTTGAGGGCTTGATAAAGTTAAAACCACTCCACAAATGCAACAAAAAAGCAAATGCACAATCCTCACGCTCGGGACTCACTAAAAAAACACCCCACCAGCAGGATCAGAGGCGGGGGGTGGGGGGCATGCATTTTTTCAGCACACAGGCATCCAGCCTGTGCCTGCAGAATGACCAGGAGGATGGTCCGAGAGCCTCCAAGCAACCCAGCCTGGGCACCACCTCGTCTGAGCGGCTCCGCCGGTCACCCCCCGGTGTCCCCTGTCGCCACCCAACTGCTCTGCGGAGCCGGCACACCCCATGGGGAGGACGTGGCCACATGCGGGGCCATCAGGGCGAGCGCATGCTCACAACTCATCCCCGAGAAACTCTGCGTGTCGGCTTTGCTTTCACCTACACAGCTCCTCCATTGCAGCTCCCACGGCGTGCTCCGGAGAGACAGCAAATCCGCGACATCCTGCACTACTGTTTTGCTCAGCAAGGAAAAATTCCAGCTCTTCAATGCTACTTTGAATAAAAAGCACCATTAGCTAAGAAGACAATAAGTATTTCTGTACTCCGTTTCCAGAAATACATCCCAGCCCAATGCATACCACACACCATAGTTTACTGCACTAGAAAAATCACACTCAGCAACTCCAGAATCCGCTTCTATGTAAAAAGGAAGGTTCTTTTGGTCTGCGGGCTTTTAATAATTTAGCTAGAAATTTCAATCAAGACATTATGCAGTTTGGACGTCTGAACTAGGCAGACAGATGGCAACTCATTGATCAAAACAAAACACACAACACAAGGTAAGGTCACTGTGATGTCTTGCAGCTACAAAAAACCCCACACCACCAGTGCAGTACGATGAAGTTCTCTGTTGGCTACATTTAGCATCCACAGAAGGTCTTAAAATATTCCGCCCCCCTCCATATTTTTTTCCCCAGGAAAAAAGCAGCTCTTTTGGAGTTCTTTTTCTAGGAATCAACAAACTCTAATCTGAATTTCTACAGAATGAGTCACATCTGTGTTTTAAGATGCCTTTCCCTTCCTCCCCGCAGCGTTCCTCTGTCCTCTGGGATAGGCCCTGACAGCCAGAAGAGAACTTCATCTACGGTCCACACAATGCGATTATAAAACATCAACCAAGTGATCAGCCATCGGCACCACACACCAAAGTCATCCTGTGAACAGCAGACACGAGATGCTTATGGCATTACGATTAATCACAGGCAAAGTCCACAAAAACGCAACGAGCATGTTCAAACCTAAGTCTAGAGCCAGCGGTGGCCACAGGAGGGACTCGGGAGGACCGTCGCGGTGCAGGACTGCCACATTAGCCCACGTTCCTAACTACGTGGCACGACGCCACGCTACCCTGGCAGCCAAAAATTGCAAGACACAGAACAAAAGAGATGGTTACGGAGCCGTTGGCAGAGGAGACGCCGACTCGGCTTCTGCTTTTGCTGTGCAAAATGCGAAGGGCAGAACAAAAGCAGCCCGGTTTTGGTGCGGTCCTGGGTGGAGATATTCAAAGGCATCAGGTGAGGCCAGCGCCCTCGGCTCCCAGGAGGTGCTGCCTGCTGAAAGAGCGGACTTTTTAAAACCTGCCGTCACCCAGTTGTCCCCACCACAGCGGCAGGGCTGCCGGGGGAGAGCTGCAGGGCAGGCAGCGGCAGCCCCAAGGGCAGCCAGGGGGAAGGGAGAAGTAAGAAGGCCACGTGTCCCTCACCCCTTCCCAAATGGCAAGGGAGAGGAATGAGCTAACGAAGCCCTCTCCCCCGTCAGCAGCTCTATCTGGCAGAGCTCATCGCACAGATACTTTTTAGATACTTGATTATTTTAGGTCAGGTTTACACCTAAAATGTGTTTTAGCTGCACCTTTTCAGCTCTCCTCCATCCTGCAGGACTTCCTACGCATGATCCATGAGCAGCTCCTGCAAGCTACGTGGGTCTGGGAGAGCAGCATGGCAGGATCTCCCGACCTCCTCGAGCTCTGCCAGCCACACCAGGAGCTGCTTTTGCTGCTTCTGGAGAGGTGGGAGACAACTGCAACCCTCTGCCAAGAGGGACACGGCATCACACAAACACTTGGGAAACAAGGAGGGGGACAGGGCTCTTGGCAGCCTCACAGAGATCAGCACACAAATGCCACCGCCACGACCAGCCTTTTATTCCTTCAAGAATAAAAGAAACAGAGCCCTTTGTGTCTGCCAGTGAAGGCACAAATTCTGGCATTTGACCCCAGGAATTTAGCCTCCATTTCCACTAGAGTTGACCCGTTAGCTGCTACAGGGACACCCACGCTGCCACAACACGTGATGGCAGGCGGTGAAGGCTTCGGTTGGTAGGTGGTACTGCAGAACCATGACACAGCTGACCATGACAGCAACATGACAACTACCTCTGGTGAAGTAACACCTCCAGCCACAGCCTGGATGACAGATTTGAAGATGTATTTTGAAGTGGGTTCATGAGTGTAAGACTGGGCACACCCCAGCAACCCCAAGGAAAGCAACAGCACTCCAGGAGCTCTACACTTGCATTAGCAGTGCCGCAACACCACCTCGGTGCCGGTGATGCACAGACACATCCTGCTGTAACTCATGCCCCAAGAACATCATTCCTGAAGGACACTCCCAAGCCAGCAAGCACTCACCTCGTGGAGCCACTTTAAGTAAACCTTTGTGCAGCGGTGGTAGGCTTGGCAACACATATCATACGGGCTCCAGCCACAATGAAAGGCTGTAGATACATGAGAAATCAGTCCCTGTTCTCAAATCCAGACACGATGAGGAGGGGCTACA
Organism: Rissa tridactyla; assembly: GCF_028500815.1. Classification (NCBI taxonomy): domain Eukaryota; kingdom Metazoa; phylum Chordata; class Aves; order Charadriiformes; family Laridae; genus Rissa; species Rissa tridactyla. The sequence goes on from NC_071477.1 coordinate 6,485,540, forward strand.
GGCCGGAGCATGGCCAGGTCAGTCCCTGCCTGCCAACAAGGACTCTTGCTCCAGGAGGAGAACTCATGAAGTTTTCCACCAACAATTCCGACCAGATCAGGACATTCATCGTGCCCAAAACCACTCCAGTATCCATCAGCTTTCACTGACATGGGCTGGGCTTCAACCACTGACATGACAAACCTCTGAATCCCAAAATGTCCCTACTAAAGCTGATTTAAACATGCATTGAAATGTCAATGGCTTCTGCCTCATCAGCCAGCTCAAAGTATGGCAAGGATGAACTCTACAGCTCCACAGTACAGTATTTATCCTCACCTACTACAATAGGACTCAAACCCAAAATAGTAAACCAACCAACTCTATTTCTGCTCATCTTGTAACTAATTTGCCTGTCTGTCTTCTACTCATCCTCCTCCGGCCCTCTGGGAAGATTTACACAGCAGCCTGCGTTAACAGGTAAAAAAATAGGTTTCCTGCTTCCTTCTTGGGACCAGACATCACCACACACTGGTGGCGATCACCAAGGAACAACCAGCCACAACAGACTGTCCCAGGCTGGAATCAGTACAAGAGAAAAAGTGATTGTATTACAGGATTCAGTAAAAATGCCTGCTGGTTGCTGAGCCTACCAAAACCATTGCTCGAGAAATACAAATGCCAACTGAGAGTACGAGAGCAACCCATGATTTCAATTTATTTTCATTTTGGCAGAAGAGAGAAAATTTAAGGAACAGGAGGCACCGCAGTAGCTGAGAACCTACCATAGACCAGCCATGTCCCCATTTTGCAGCGTTAGCACATCTTGACTTCATGATGCAATGGACTAATGGCCCATAGTGGAGGAAGGTGGATCCCACAGAAACAAGTAAAAAGAAATGCCACCTACAACTTCCCCTATAGCTGGTGCAGCTATAAAAAAATCAAAAAAAAATAGCAGCTAAAAAAAAAAATCAAAAGAAATAGAAAAAAAAAAAGAGGTTGCAGACCAAAGACAAGAGTATATCTTCTCATAAAGATGTAATCCCTTTTCTCAGCTTAACCAAGAGTCTGAGATCAACATGCTGAGCTCCACCACGAGTTCACTGGGCTCAACAATTTACAGCTTTATCCTCTGCATCTTGCTTCCCCCACACCCTAAGGAAAAAGAAAAAAAAAAAAATAGTCCCAAACAAAGGCATGTTGAGCCAGACCAAGAATAGTTTTGGAGAAGCAGGCTGAAAAATACTCAGGTAGCAGGAGATAACATCTGCCTGAAACAAGAGCCATCTGGCACCAAGGAAAAAGCCACATGGAAGTTTATCCGCAACCAGTCAGCTACCCAGAGAAGGAAAAACCCCTCCCCTCTCGAGTTATCAGCACAGCCAAACCAGAAACGAACTGACAGAAGAAACAGAAAATGCTTCACACCAGCGCACTACAGGAGCCCGAGTCCTTCAGCGTCGGTGTGAGAAGCCCAGGAGGATGCTGGAGTCACCCTGTCCACACAGGAGCAAAACCAGAGGCTCTAACAGATTAACCCAGGAAGCCCCAGGAATTCTGCCTTGAACTAAGCTTTCCAATTTTCTTCTGCAATTTGGGGAAAACCAAAGGCTGCAGAAACATATCTAAAGTCTTCTCAAGTGCCTGACAAGTTTTGGCATAATATATATTAAACTGACTACTTTAAACTGGTTCCGTTTTTTAATGGACTGACTTTCTTTACACATAATCCCTTTGACTGACTTTTAATTAAAAGCATCTGCACATTCAATTTATCAAAACCTCTTTCTTGGATAGATGAAGTATTTTGAAGTACAATGCTTTAGTTATGGAAGAAGCAACGAAATATCTCTTTTTGAGAAAAGAAAACCTACACTGATAAAACAAGTGATTTCTACACCAAGAAAGAAATTCCATTTTAAGAGTTTCAGGGATGTCTGCTGCCAGTTGTGCTTCTGTTGATCTACAGCATCTTCCCACAAGGTGGGACCCCAGGGGAGCAGCGAGCCTGCTCCCGGCACGACTCTCCCCGGAGCAGAGCCGGCGGCAGCTCAGCCATGGCACAGGAGAGCTGAAACGCTCAAAGCTGGCCACAGGGAAATGGCAGGGGACAGCACGATCCTATTTACAGGATTTAGAGACCGAGAAATAGGAGACTCAGTTTAACTCTAGAGGTCCACGACTTTTCATCTTTTGTGATCATAGAGTATATTTAGCTTCGGTATGTAGCTTGCTCCCATCTGTGGGGAACAAGTTCTTCATGTAAGTAATATTTAGAAGTGACCCGGTGTCCTTGCTACCAAATTATCAGCACAACAACTGTCTAGTTCCCTCTCTGGTGTCCTCAGGCCGGTCAGAGCTGCATTTATCATTCGAATTACTGGGCACGTATTTAATACTACGGAGTTAGGGACCAGTACGCCAACAGCTGCGCAAAGGAAAGATGAGATCAAGTACAAGCTGGACTCCTCTGAAAATCCCGGCGCGTGCATGAATCCGCCACACTGGGACTAAGCAGCACCAGCCAGATCCGAACAGGAGAACTTTGCATCTGCCCCTCCCCAACTCCTGCAATAAGGGAAAGGGACCGAGGTCTCTGCTGCCAAGGCGGCTGCTCTCGCGCTGGTAAGGATGAAGAGCAAATCCACTGAAGGCAATGGAATCACACAGAGAAGACGTCAACAACTCCAATCGTGTGCTGTAAAGACAAAGCTAGAGACAGCTCAGCCTGGCTCTCATCACGCCCAGGTCCGTGCCCTGGCTGCACTGGAACGGCACATGGCACCCTCCATCCAGACTCCGTTCCCTGCAAAAGGTCTACTGCTGCCGTGAGCTTGGCACAACATTGACGTAGTCAAGTGTAAGGCCAGTGTATCAGACTGCGCTCTCCTTTTCTACAGGCCTATACTGGACACAGGACATGAGCAAATCACGCCCAAAAGCAAAACAAATTGTATAGCAAGGCCTTGGGACTGACGCCAGCATTTGCCACCTTGAAGGAGGTGTTCATGAAAATTCGCAAAGCCATCTGATCTGCTTATAAATACATGCCTACTCTTAAAAAAAAAAAAAAGAAAAAAGAAAAAAAAATTTAAAAAAGGAGTTCTTTCTGACTGGCAAACATTTGGTCTGAAGAGCAGTAACCATGCCTGAGAACTAGCAGCTGAAGCCATTTGGAAAATGGATTTGAATGTTTCTTAGGAAATCCCCCCCTCAGAGCTTTCATGTTATTGGCACACGATAACCAACAGGTGCCGGCTGTGCCGTCCCCACGGGAGCACGTGGCAGAGCAGGCGGGGGTCCGGCAGCCGGACAGCTTTTGGTAAGTGATGCCACAGGGAGCCGGGGCACGGGGGATGCCGGCTGACAGAGGCTGAGCAGCGCAAGGCCAGCACCCGCCGCTTTGTAAGCATAACCACAGAAACGATGAAAGTTAGTTTCCTTTTATTTTTAACCCGATAGAGAAGTTTTAAGGATAAACAGCTGCAAGAGAGGGTGGGCTGACACAAAGAGGGACTTTCTTCACTTCCTAACTGCAGCAGCATCTATGCGTGAAATTTCAAGCTCAGATTTAACTGTTTCCAATGCTGCCTGAGACCAAGTGTGGGCCAGAGTCAGGGGGCCACCAGAAAAACCAACTACACACAGATGAGCAGCCGGGTCTCTGGAGCAGCAATATCCCATGTGCAGATATGGAAAGAGCTGGATCCTGCTGCAAGAGACAGATAGATGTTTCCAACAGCTCAGTCACTCGCTCAGGCACTGGTAGATCTCCCACACAGATAGCTCCTTCGCTGAGGCACAGCCACAGGAATGCATCTGCCATACGCTGCTCCGTCCAGAGCAGCAAGCACGGCTGGGAAGAGAAGAACCAGGGAATCCCCGTTCCCTGCACAGCCTCAAGCCTGTCTCGAGGACCAGAGTCCCAGAGGAGGGAGCCAAGAGGGGGGCACCAAGCAGCTCTGCCACATTGCCACGTACTCCTGCTCAAGGGGTCTATACAGGGTTGCTCTAGCAGCTTCCAAGAAGTCTTCCATGTTTCTCAAAACTTCTTAAAAAGGGACACCGCTGCAGTCAGAGACGGCTCCATTTGGAGACAGAGGGTCTCCCCCCTCTCTGGTCATGTACGCACAGCTCGGTGCTGGCTGGTAGCCGCAGGGAAAGGCTGCCTCCAAGCAAAGCACCGTCTGTAAGCTCCAGGCTGAGCCCCCAGGCCTAATGTTGCTTCCCCAAACTCAGAAGCCAGATCTCCGAGTCACCCTGACACAGGCGCATCCTTTGCCTCGCGTTACTGTTAAGATCTCCGGTTACGACAATCTAGAGACTGCTCTCCCAAACAGGATTTACTACCGACTCCGCGCTGTCTGCCATGCAAGTGCCTGCCCTGCCAGGACAGTGGGAGGAAGGACAGAGGCTCCTCGTGGTTTCTCTTTCTGTTCCGCATACCCCAAGCAATATTTACAGCTGCATTTGGGTGCCTGGTAGTGGGGAGGGGGAACCTTCAGTTTATAAATAATCCTCGCTGATGTTTGGGTGATTTTCATAGTTTCCATTCATTTCAAGTTTCACCAAAACCCACATTTTGTGGCTTGATAGCTGGAACACGACCGATTGGCTTGCACTTATTTAACTGCCTAGCAGTTAGCGGGTTGTTCATTCATTTCTTCCTCGCCAAGTCCAGCTTGGGCACCTCATAGCCCGCATCCCGTAACAATCATCTTTTGGAAAGCACCTGCCAACCCCTGGGCACAAACACTTTGCAGCGGCAGGAACTGCAGGAGGGAGAACCCCGCGACGTCCCACTCCAGGGCAGCACAGGCGAGCCACTGAGCTTCACTCGGGGCAGGTCAGGATCCGCTCCATGCCGTGCAGAGCAAATGGACAACGGCAACTCGGTGAAGCTTCCAAAGACAGACAGACCCCGATAAACTCCTCGTCTATCCTCAAATCCCACAGAAGGCCAAGGAGATGCAAGAGGGGAGCCTGTCAGGCTCTTAATTTTGTTGGTCTACTGACGAGACCAACCGGGTCCCCAAGAGGGAACCGGCAGCCGAGCTCGGTTGCTTGACTGAGCACCTGATGCTTTGCTCGGAAGCCACAGAGCAGCCCCAGCCGTGGTGCTCAGGTAAATGGCTCCACATTTTGCCAAACTCACATTTACAGTGATTCTGCTCCAGCAATGACTGAGTGCAATGAAATTCTTGTTTACTGATGCTTGCAAATAATGATATATAATCCCCTTCCTCCACCCCTCCACTCTCCTGGTTCCTGTCTCTTGGCAACCGATAAATAATTTATAGTACTCTCTGCTGTATGTGCTAACTGCAGCTCTGCTGGTTTAATGATGAAACCAATGCCTAAGAACTGGAACAGTAACTGTCTAGATCACAAGGAACACGTAGTCAGTTGATCCCACACTCCTCTGTACACCGAAACCAAAAGCAAACTGTTCAAAAAGAAAAAAAACCTATGTTTTTCCAGAGCTGCAGGGCTGCGGCTGCTGGGTAGGAACAGCACCCGCAGGAACAGCAGATTATCTGCGGGAGGAACAGGCGTGCGCCGGCTCTCCTGCCAACACGAGGAGTTTAACGTGCTTCACCCTTTTGTTCTGTTCTGTTAGCACGCGTGAAGAACTCCTAACAGGCTGGTTTTATCATCAGCCTCTCTTGTGCACTCCTGTGCAACTGGGAAAGCCTCTGGGGTTCACATCTCGAATGCACCGCTGCTTTGGGGGCTAAGAAAGCTATTGTAGCTCCCATGCAAGGAGAGCTATCAAAAAGCAGCATCTTGTCTCCATAGACTACTACGGCTCTTGCACCAAAAAAAAAAAAAAAAAAAAAAAAAAAAAAAAGACTCCATTTCATGACAGATGTTCTTCGAGTCTTTCCAACAGAGCCGTAATCGCTTATGAAAAGCGGCATGCTTGAACCGTACACAACACACGTACGCTGGGTGTGCACTATTGTGGCAACACAGTCTCTTACATCCATAAACTCATTGGAATGAGATTACCCCGGCAGTTGGCAACTGCAGCCATGAGGGCAGAGGAGTGAAAGTTTCTGTTTTGTTGTTAGCAGGTTTTTTTTCTTTAAAAAAAAAAAAAAACCAAAACAAAAAAAAACCAAAAACACACACACAAAAAAACCACCCCCAAAAAAACATGAGCAGAGAGCAGGAAAGGGATGAAGTATTTCTGTTGACAAAGGCCAAAATCCCATCTATTTTTATTAGAGTCACACAAAAAACACAACGGAGCAGCGCTCAAAAGCTTTAAAAAATGCACCTACTTTCTTAATGCTCTTAGAAGATAATAATAAAAAACCCTATCAATATTCACTTTCTGAAACGGTGTAAAAAAAAGAACTGCATCAATCATTAAACAGTTAAATGAAGGCAGTATGACAGTCACTATTGTTCTCGTGAAGCACACTTGTCTTTTGCCGAGCAGCTGCCAGATCCTATTAGATGTATAAAAAGAGGACTTTTCTAACCGAGCAGGGATGGTATAAGCTATTGAAAACAGCAGACAAAAGCCCACTTTTGCAGACTATTCAAGCCTTGTATAACATCTGTCCAAAATCAATTTTTGACCTAATGTTACTTTCATTAAGTAACAGACTTTGTTTCCAATGCAATTTGTTTTCTAGGATAAAACTGTACCCTAAGCATGATTATGTGGGAAACAGCACGGAGGAAGCAGAAGATCTTATTTAAGAAACATGAGAACAGAATTTGCTTAATTGTTTTGACACCTTAAGTACTATAATAGAGAAACTATTTTCCGTTTATTTGAATTCTTGAAGTTGGCAAAGCAGCAAGCAATGCGCTGGGTTTATTATGACTAAGATTTACTGAGGATAAAGGCGGATCTTTGGGAATTATATTGAAGTTGACAAATGCACAAAACTTCTGAAATCTTCACCAGAAAGTACTACAAACATTAACAACAGCTGTTGAAACTGTCCACTGTTGGACGGCTGAGGCTTTTTTCACGCATTTTAAATAATGAGGAAGTTGATTCGTGAATTTGATTTCAAATAGACTGTTAAGAAACATTCCCACTTACCCAAAGGGTCTCTGAATGAAGGCTGGATGTAGCTGCTGCACACCTATGGTAAAACCTAAAAAAGCGTTCAGAAAAAAGCAATATTAATGAATGGCATCCATTGTAATATTCATCTTGTAATATACATAGGTAATTACACCTCGGACCACATGTACATGCATTTCATCTGCTATGCATGTGAGCAAATTCAGAGCCCCATTTAGAAACAAGTTAATTTTAATATGCGTATGCGCTATGCACGAGGACCAGATGGGAATTCAGATTAAAGAACAGTATGAAAGTGCTGTTACTGAAGAGACAATGGGGTATAATGCGTTATTTTACACATTGGGTACTGTGGACATTAAACCGAAGGGCAGAATGATGAAATGGAGCTTACTGTTAATACTGACGTAGTGAAAAGGATTAACAGGAAAATAGATTAACCGTGGAATAAAATGGCTTTAACTCAGTTATACAAACTTAGGTGCATAACAGTGGTGTAACAGGTACGAGTAAGAAGATAGATAGGGAAGGGAGGTAACCGGGCAACAGTGGCCTCAGCCAACAACCAGCACTGTGAGGGGTAAGCACGCATCATCGGATCAGACGAATCCATCCCGAGTAACTCGTTTCCTCGTCTTACAAGTTATTCTAATAGAGAGAGACGGGATCTCCTGGATGCCTCACCAGTTTGAATACTCCTTGGTTTTGCTCCCAAATATGCCAGGTTCACATTTGCTTTCCTGCCATCGATGATGGGGTTTGGGTCTTTGCACGCCCTTTCAGCCGCAGCTCTGTCTGCCATGGTCACCTGGAATCAAGCACAGCCTTGTTTGTAGCAACGGCACTTTGTAAACGCTCCAGCAACAGGCACTAAGTAGAGTTTATTTATCATTCTATTTTGAATCCGGACCTAAACTCTGTTTCGTGCCCAGCGAGACGGGAAGGGCTCCTGGGGAATGACAGAAGAGAGGGCTCCCCCCTCGCCAAGCGACTCCGCTGGGCTAACGCCAGCCGTTCTCTCTCGCCTTCCCACCTCCTCCCCGGAGCTTTTTTAGGGGGTTGGTGGGGCCGGTCCCCAAAATCCCCCCCAGCAGCGGCAGCTCCGGGGATGCGGAGCCCGAGGGCAGCGCGGAAACCCGCCAAAAAAAAAAAAAAAAAAACAACAAAACCCCAAAAAAAAACAACAACAGACGGCGGCACCGGCGGTGCTGAAAACGCGGGGTACGACCTCGGCCGGCACCGGGGGGGGGGGCTTTCATCCGGCACCGGGGGGGCTTTTCTCCGGGGACCCCCGCACCCTCCCCGGATCCGGCAACCGGGGAATCCGCCGGCCCGGGGGCACCGCCGCCAGCCCCCTCCCCCGGGTCGGGTCGGGTCGGGAGGCGGGGGGGCTGTCCCGCCGCCCATCACCGCGGCGGTGGGGAAGCGGGGCCGGGACACACACGCACACAGAGCGGCACTTACAAAGCCGTATCCCCGGGATTTGCCGGTCTGCCGGTCGGTGATCACCACCGCCTCCTCGATGTCCCCGAAGACCTCGAAGTACTTCCTGAGGGAGGAGTCGGTGGTGTGGTAGGGCAGCCCCCCGACGAAGATCTTGGTGAAGGTGGTGTCCTTCTGCACGGTGTGCATGGTGCCGGGCGCGGCCGGACCCCGCCGGCATCCACCCCGCGACGAGAAGAAACACCCACACACACACACAAGCACACCCCCGGCTCCGAGCCCCGGCGGCGGCCGAAGGGAGCGGAGCAGGCGGCTGGCTGCCGGGGGCCCTACAGCCGGCTCATGGCCGCGCTTTGTGCCGGGAGCGCGGGCGGCGCCGCGCCCTGCCGCCGGTGCCGGTGAGTAGCGGCCGCCTGCCGCCGCCGCTGCCTTTGTAGGGCCGCGCCCGCCCCGCCCCGCCCCGCCCCGCCGCCGCGCAGGGGCCACCGGGGCGCGTAGTCCGGCACCGCGCCCGCCCGCGCACCCGCCGCGGCCCGGTCCCGGGCAACCGCGGGGGTGGGTGGGGCCCCGGGCCCCCTGCGGCGACGGGCCGCGGGCGCTGCCCACGGAGCTGCTTCGGCCCGCGGCCGCCTTGTCCCTGCGGCCCCCCCGGGGAGACGGGGACCCCCTTGGCCAGCCCCCCCCAGCCACGGTCCCAGCCTGGCCCAGGCGACGAGTCCTCCCGGGGAGCGGCTACAACGCCGCGGGCGCGGGGAGGGGGTTAAGGCGAGGGGGGAGGTTTAAGGCGAGGGGACTGAGCCCGCCAAATAAAACCGCCTCGAAAGAGGGGTTTTTCGCTCCCCCCCCTCCTTCTTTTCAGTTGCACAATAATCTCAACTGCAAGTGTTTAATCGCTGGCAGGTTCGGACACAGGGACAAAGCCACCGAGCACTCTGCCAGCCTCTGTGGCACGCTGGGTGGCGAAGGCGCGTTAGGAAGCCAAGGCAGGAGGAAGGGATGATCTTGAACCAAGTCAAGGAGGAGGAAGAGCCAAGGGTTTAAACATGGAACGGAGGTCCAAAAGTATCTTTCTTAAGCAGGTTCCTAAGCTTCCTGCTTTGCCAGAGGACACATGGACAACATCTATCTGGGCATCCTGCCTCTGGGGGACAGGGATGTGTTATTCCCATTTCCACTGGTGGGCAGCAATGGGGTTCCTCTCCCCTGTCCCCCTTTTTGCATTTTATTCCCTCTCAGGATGGGCAGCTCCTACAAGGGAGGCTGTGAAAGGCCACTACCTTTGATCTGACCTGGGAAAGCTGGGATTTAAAGCTGGGAATATCGTTACTGTAGTGCAGCCCCATAGTCAATTCACGTAACCCTTTGTTCATAACTGCAGGAAAACCAAAGCTGAAAAGCTACTCGGTGCCCCAAAATCCACCCTTGGAGAACACTCCAGTGGTGGAGTGCTTGCAATGCTTTTATTCCCCCCCCCCCCCCCAACAGGGGTTAGAGCCTGAGGTGTGGGAGGGGGTCCTAGAAAACATCTTTCATTCACAGTTTTCATCACCTAAAAATTCATCAGCCTCAGGAACTGCCCCTGTGCCTTCGGTTTATCTTACCTCTACAGGGTTATCATTTGGCAGAGAGAGATTTTTTGCCACGTGATAAAAGCAGAGGTAACATTTTAGCAAAAAAAGCCAGTGAAGTTGTAAATCACCATCTACTTTGGCTTCTGTACAGCAGGTTCAGACTCTGCAGACATTTTTCTTTTACAGAGCCCACAGAGAAAAGCCAGTTATTTCAAGAGAAAGGAATGCGTTAATGTCTGCACTCTGTAGTTATTCATTAATATTTTTCTTGCACTGCTTCCATAGCTCTAAACACCCTATGCTTCATAAAAGAAAGAAGGAAAAAAAAATACTGAGGAAAGCCATTAAGCTTTTCATTCCTAAAGCACCAGACTTCAAGACTAGGACACGATTCCATTGATTACTGTGGAAGAAAGATGGAGCTGGGCCAGCAGCACCCAACATCACGGCAACACGAACAGCCTCCTGCAAAAGGGACGGTCACGTGGGAAGCCTGGGAGCCTTTGTGTTCTACGCAGTGATGTGTGTTTGTGCAGGCACGAGCTGTCCCTGCTCCGGCCCAACAGCAAGCCCCGAATACACCTTTGGGGTCGGAATACAGCCAGAGGCCGGGGCCTCTCCACCACTGAGTCATACCCCTTCTGTCTGCATGACTTACACCACTAACTGCACATCAGCTGCTTCCCCGGCCGCCCGAGCTAATGACAACCCAGTTGGCATTCAGTCGCTGTCCTTTTACAGAGCTTCATTCTGCTCCAAATGATGGCAAAGATTCAAATCATCCAAATAGACTCCGGCTCCTCTGCAAGGAAGGCGAGGCTCACGGAGTTCTCAAAAGCTACCAGAAGTATCTCAGTTCTCCATGCTTACACTGATCAGGGAAAGAAAAACATCACATACTTTTTTTTTTTCCTCTTCACACAGAAGCCCTACATCTCTCACAGGAGGAATCTCAGGTCCTCTTCTTTCCTAGAGGCGGGAACAGAAGTCCTCTCACAGGCAAACAGAGCAAAAAAGAAATCAGGGCTAAACCTGCCCTTGGTGAACACTGCAAACCCCACGGCACTGCTGGTGTGGCTGGGGGGGGGGCGTGCATTTGTTTTGCCACACCCTGGAAAGCGGGACAGGAAATTAAGTCTCCTGTCTCATGGTACAGCTACTATAAGCGCGGGGTCTAATGAGCTGTTACCACAAACACAGCGGGAAAGAGAAGAGAAAGTGAGTAAGGGTGAGTTTATGTGACTTATTTATTTACTGATTTATTTTTTCCCCTCATTCTTGGGATAAACAGTAATCCTCCCCAAAACACTAGCAGATTAAATCCAGCCATCGGATCAAACCTGCCAGAGGTTGGCAGAGCTATCGTGATGACACCCTCCTGTGTTTCTACTACAATGATAAGAGTACCCGAGAAGAGTACGTTTCAAGTTTCCCTGGTCAAAGAAAGCTCCTGCAGAGAGGCGTCTCTCAAAGTACGAAGCTGCCTTGGGGAACGCTGGACAATGCTTAGTACAAATCCAAGAGCAGACTGCAAGCAAAAAGGGGAACACAGATCTGATACGTGCTGTTACAGGGCTGGATTTAGTTCTTTGTATCTATTAAGAAATAAAACTACACTGGTGAGTCAATGAGGAGGCTCGGAGAAAAGTCAGCTTTAGCAGCGGTGTACAACCATCCACGTTCTTAATGTCTAGGATTTATATTGCAAATCCAGAGCACCCTATTCTCATACTGATTGGGAAGATTAATTTTATGGCAATTCAACATAGTTAAGAGAACTCACTGGCTTTTTACTTGCATGTTAATATACTCCTTGAGGGTCATGTAAAACTGATACAAAGGCTCCTTCAGGTGGACTTCAGCAGCATTATCCAAGACGTGAAACGGAGCAGTTGCAGATCACCAAACCAAGCGTCCTGGATTCCACTGAAAGTCTTCAAGAAGGCGGCACTGCAAGACCAGCCAGGTACAGAACCACGTAGAAATGGTCCCTGCCTAAAAGAAGAGAAAATAATTATGGCAGAGGGAGTTGTACCTCTGGGAGCAGAAGGACAGGACAGAGAGATGAGGAAAGGCTAGCAAATTCACTGCAGGGAAAGGGTAGCCCTGTTCCTTGCCCTCTGCAAAGCCACAAAGTCTTTTCTGTTCTTGTCCCTCCCTTGGCAGGGAGGGGTGGAACAAACGCCAGTGAAGCTCTGTGGTGCTGTCCTTGTATACTTGTTTGAGCATTTCCCTTTCTTCCCCTGGTGTCTTTGGGAGAATTGTGTTGAGACATCGCAGGTCTGATCTGAAAGCCATTGAAGAACCTCCCTCACGTCTTATGAAACCGATGGACTGTATTTTTTAAATGGAGCAGGGCTACTGTGGAGCTCTGACCTTTTTCAGTTTCTGCTGCTGCTTAGCCAAGACTTCATTGCCATAGGGCAGTGCCCTTGGGTTTTGTCATGGATACCCGCTTACTGGTTATTGCAACAACAGCAGATGAAACATCCCTCTCAGAAGCTCTGCAGTTCAATAAGTTAGCTGGAGAGCAAGGGCCTTACTGTGGGAACTGTTTGGTTTGTTAGTTTTACTAATGCTCAGCCTGGATGCTGGCCACCAGCTAGGCTGCGAACAGTAGCATAGCTGGGAGATCTTGAGGGAAGCTGCATGCAGTGGCATTTGGTTTAGGTTATAGCAGGAAATTCTGCATCTGGGCCCTTTGTCTCAGATTTTCTGCTTTGATGCCCTGAACACACCATGACCATTGCTTAACTCAGAGCTGCTGCTGCAACAAGAATTAAAAAATAAAGTTTCTCTTCCATGATCCAGGAGGTGGTGTTTCTCACAGGTAGCCCCCTGGGAGCTGTGTGTGTAAATGTCCCAGTCAACCAGACCGTAGCCAGTCTTGGCAGGGCGTGCGGGGGAGCTGGGGTGACAACGCGCGGCGGGTGCAGCAGAGCTGGTTGGGCCTGCCAACCGGGGATTGTCACAGTCTGACAGCAGGGAGCTGGGCTGGCTTTCTGAGCGATGAAAATACTGCCCTCGATTAGGATGGTGACTTGTTTTCTGGCATGGCTGGCATCTATACCAAAGAGTTTTGTCATCGTCAGTATTGTAATGTCTTGGCCTAAAGCAATGGTAACCCTCGCCTTTCCTGTGGCCTTGGGGATGATTGCTCTTTGGCCTATTAGTCAATAAACTAATGAAAAGTGCTGTCATGTTCATACTGCAACTAAATTATGCAACAAATCCATGAAATCCTTCACTAGTTGATTTCGTTTTTTTCTGTACTTTGTAGGAGAAGACAGGAAAGGGATAATAAAGGTTAGAAACAGAAAGCAAACAACTTGTGTCTATTTCTGGACCAGAAGTTTCTATCCAGGTTTTCTACTACAACTCCATTGATAGTAAGTAATGGTGAGGAGAAGCTGTAAGGCAGAGAGGTCTGTTTTCCTGCTATTGACAGCATTAGGTGATGTGAAAAGAACGTTAAATATGTAGGCCAAAATACTGCCATTTCCTCAAGTTTACCTTTGGTGATGCCATGGAGGAAGACTCTCTTCAGGAACAGGCTCAGGTATCCCCAAATCTGAGGGGCAGGGCGTGGGGAGAAGGGAGAGAAAGATAAAGAGAGAAAACCACTAGTCATCGTCTGCTAAACAAAACCTCCAATAAAGATATTGGTCCTTTCCTGAATTTCTGCGGAGAAATTATGGCTCTTTTTAATGGAAATTTTGTCCCAGCTCCCTCAGGCTGGGATTTAATTATTGAACAAAAGGGGTTTCCTCCCTGAAAAAGTTTTTTAGAAAAAACATTTGAGTCAAACTGCAAAGCTCACATCTCAAAATAGTTTCACTATTCACCATAAACTAAAAATGTTTTCACTATTTCAATTTTATGTTGTACTTTGGGAAAACATTAACTCTAACTTCATACTTTTTTTAGCATTTTGAAAACCACAAACTACATTTTCAAATGAGCAAGAAATAATTTTGTGTTCTTTAAAGGAGGAAAGCAGAAAATTTTAGGCATTTTGAAACAGCATTAATAATTTATTTGATTTTTTTTCCAAATTTTTGTTGAGCTGTTAAAGATAAGTGATATTTTCTGATTTTAAAAAAAAAAAAGAAAAGAAAATGCCAGAAGGTCCTAACTATCTCTGCCTGAGCTGCCATCGCGTGACCTTTTCATGGGATTGCATGTGACATTGGTAGCACAAACTGAGCAGGCACCGTCCACCCGCTCCAACGAGGGAATGGTCAGGACACTGAAGAACATTAAACAAGATGTCTTAGCTCTGGGACATGCAACATAGTTGTATGGGCAAAAGGGACATTCTTAACAGCTAACAAAAGGTGAAGTTGGTAGCACTGGGTCCGACCTCAGGTGGGCCCTTTCTATCCAGGTGAGCACACCCAGGTCTCACCCATCTGGATCATCTCCACACCTGGTGGTGTCCTATTCTGCAGGCTGCTGTATTTTAGACCTTAACTAATACAGACTCTTCTGTCTTGTCACATCTCATGAGATAAATAATCCGTCTAGTCTGGTATCACCCTTCCCATTTCTGATACTTTTTAGAAGGTATTTAATGCCTGCAATGAACCTGGACAGGTGCAGAATACCATACACACACCAAAAAAAAAGATAATCGGCATGATATTAATTAACCTTCTTTAAAGGTTTAGTTAGAAACTTGTAGAGCCTTCTAGTTACCATGTCAACTCAAATACACAAGGCAGCAAAGATTCGTTGCCATGGCTTTGCACAGGGTACGAACACAACTGAACTGTCAAGACATCAAAACAACATATCATCACTGGATACAAAAGCTATATCCACGAAGCCTGGAAGTATTTAAAAAGAAAAACACAGTTACCTGGACTGAGACCTGGGCAGAATGATTCCAGCTTCTATGTGATCTCAAAAGGCCTAAAACGTGCCTTTTACAAAAAACTCAGTTACCACACTGCCACCAAAGGGCAGCCCAGTCCCAGACTGCAAGGGGCAAAGCTCACTCAGGTGATGCCATCCAGTTCCTCATAGTACAACACCCACATCCCATCAGCTGGAGCACCGCAGTCTGCTGATGAGGAAAAGCCTTCAATAGCTCAACAGGCAATTGCCAGCAACACGATGTCCCCAACATTGCAGCAGGACAATGACATCAGCTGAACATGACAGCTGAAACAAAGGCAGGCCATTTCCCACTAAATCACACGGACCAGTTACAACATCACGCTTTCAGTTAGTGGCTAAGCACACAGAGAAGAGCATGACAATAAAGAGGGTATGTATCGCACGCATTCTCACAAAGACAGAAAAAGGTTGATAGATCAGTTTTCCGTATTTTTGAAGTAAAGTCAAGCTCATGAATGAAGCCTACGGATTGGTACTAAATCAGGAAATGCATTCTACTTCTTGCAGTATTATTTTCTTTTTGCCAGCCTGGGGGGTGCCAAGGCCAGTCCTACCTCAAAGGACATTTTCATCAACCTACAAGAAGAAAAAACAAGTCTGTTTCCTTACCAGAAGGACAGCTCTGACAGCACTGTCCATGAAGATAAGGAGGCTTAGTAAGAGCAAGATAGTAGCAAGTAGGTTCTCAGATAACTCCGTGATAGGAAAGTTACTACTGGGGAACTTTTTGCTGCGCCAAGCCACGTTCAGAATAGCCTGGAGACTTCAGTCATCTTCTCTTTCATTTCCTCACTGCTGCCGGCAGGACCACCAAAGAAAGGTGCTGAGATGATGAACCGGATGACCTAAGCCATTGTGAAAGACATCAGTCAGCATTACAGAACGACTCGAACTGCATCACACAGCCTATGGTTGAACAAAAGCTCGATAGGAGAAGGGTTCAATGAAAAAGGTTTTGCTAAGCTGTTCTCTTTTAATAGACGTTTCCCTTCTTTCTGTGTTTTTGTGAAAAGCCGTTTCAGTCCAGTGAATGCGTTTCTGAAATGCTACATACTAATGTTTGAAGTCTGACAAAGTTCAACAGGTGTAAACTTGTTCTTCACGAATATATAGGTTCTGTTCCATAAATTAAACATTAACGCATAAAGAAGCAGTTAGTCTGCAACCCTGCTGCTTTAGACTATGAATGAATAATATGTCAAAAAAGGAGACCTCCAAGGAAAAGAGTCAGATGTCTGCAGAAAACAATTACCTGTCAGTAAGTGATATCTGTCCTTTTGAGTCCATATAAATCCCACTCCACGTTACAGTGGGAGCATGTCAGACAGCTGTCCTTCCAAAGGAAAAAAAAAAGATTGTATTTTAACCCTGGTTTTAGTCATTTGAGAACAGTTTGAGCTGCTGCATTATTTCTGCACTTTACTGAGTACAATAATCATGGTCCATTCTAAAGAAAACGTATCTCCCTTTGCTGTAGATTAGCTGTATCGTGCCAGCAGAGAAGGATGACTGAACCAGCTGACAGCGGCTCAGAAAAGGACATTTGAACTTACACCTTTCTGGGAGATGGCACAACTGTGATGAAATACCTTGGGAGGGTTTGAAGAAAATCCGTTGCTTGAGTTTTGCTTCTGGCGTTCCCAGGAACTGAGCATCATCATTCTCCTTATCTGCTACAGCAAACCAGAGAATGCAGAACTACTAATGATTTGCATTTAAGAAACAGTCACGACAGAAAGCATTCAGTATCAAACTACAGAGCATTTGTTAATACACCATAAAGTAAGAGAGGAGAGACTCAACTGACCCGGGTATTTAACAGGCAAGTCTCCAGCATTTTTCTGTTACTACAACAAACTCATTATTGGCTCTCAGCATATACAGACTTCACATGTATGAGGCAGTTATTGCCTGCAAAAGATATACTGGAGAGTAAAGGGTAAACTTTCCCTATTCACAGTTAAGAGCGTTACCTTAATCTTTTATCTAGGCCTGCTTTTCAGTGGCACTTGATACAGGAGCTATACGAAACACTTCCTTGAATACATAAAGCCAGAGATTGAGTTACACGATTGAAGATCTATGCCGCTAGTAAGACAAAAGCTCCTATATTACCTGGCACATGCCTGCTAAATTATTGAAGTGTCTCTTCAGACTGAATATATTCACCGGATAATTAGTCAACAGAAGAAAACGGTCTCCCTTTACAAAGCTAATGTTGACAGGTATTGTATCTTTTATGCGCTGTAACAAAAAGTATTTGCAGAACTGATGCAACACAAACATTTGGAATCGCTGTGTCAATGCGAAAGCGTTCCTGCGGTGCACGGCCCCTCTGCGCTATCGCCTCAGTCTTGTATTACCTTGCGAGTCCTGAACAGCGTGAATTCCCTTTACCTAATGTGCCGCTGTCCCCATCTCAAAAGCAGGTAAAGGGTACAAATACAAGCAGATTTGCTTTGCATTTGAGGAACGAGCGCGATCGAACTGAAATAGCTGTCGGCCCGACTCCCGCCCTGTGCAATGCCACCTCTGCTGCCATGTCCATTGGGGGACGCTGGGGCAGAGCTGGCAGATCATTACCATTTCGAATTCATAACGCCTGTAGTTGCGATATCCCAGCCTGCCACTCCAGCGGCTGCATTCCCATGAGCTTCTTTCCTCATGCAGATTCTTGGGAACACAGGCTACTCCGTGTGTACACAGAACATACCGCACAATGAGAAACCTGGCCAGCTGATGCATGGTTTATCCTGACCTGGCAAGGGAAGAACAGGAGCAGGTTCCGCACTTAAAATGGCTCTCCTATGGCTGAGAGCAGCAGGATGGCCCCTGTACTGCCTGGAAATAAGCCTAAGCTTACCCGGAAATAAGAAAAGATGCTTGAACAAGAGCTGTAGGATGAAATACACAGTTCTACCAACTCCAACTCACAGCCAGAGGTGTGCAAAGACAACATTTTGTCATTGCAGATGTTACTGGGGTTTTTTAGGTTTAAACTACACCTGTCACCTGATACTAAGGGGACAGACAGGTTCTTTTAGGGATCCTTGGCAGAATGATGACGGCACTAAATTGTAGTTGCAGTTAAAGCTTTATTTTCTTAACAGGATATTATGATTTGTATAGGACAGAATTTAGGATCAAAATGGCACA
This sequence comes from Rissa tridactyla, assembly GCF_028500815.1. Classification (NCBI taxonomy): domain Eukaryota; kingdom Metazoa; phylum Chordata; class Aves; order Charadriiformes; family Laridae; genus Rissa; species Rissa tridactyla. The sequence goes on from NC_071477.1 coordinate 6,503,645, forward strand.
GGATTTCTACAAGCAGAATCAATGTAGTACCATCTATAAGTAGCATAATACAGAATTTTTAATACAACCTATAATTTCTAATCACTGGGACCCTCTGCAGATCGGGTGGGATCTTAATACACAGTTTGCTGTATCAATAGACAATCACAATCCAGACTCGAAAATCATGTAAAAGAATAGGAATCACTCACGCAATCTTCAGAGGATGCGGACAAGGCGGCAGCGTCCCTGACCACAGGTCTCACTGTCCAGCAGCAGTTCAGGTCCAAGTTTCCAACTTAGGGCTTGTAACCGCTTGATTTTACAGCCAGTGCTCTGGGTGCCGTTACGCTCCCCGTTCTGTGCCGGGGACATCACCGCCACCTGGCTGGCCTGGTGCCTGCGACCTTCAAGGCCAGCAAGGAATGGAGTCACCAGCCTGGCGCCCAGGAATCTTAAGGCCAGCATGGAGGGGAAGAAGAAATCCATTTGATTCATCTACTTGGTTCACAGGACCTTCAGGGCCTGCTAACGAGGGAAAGGGAACGAATACTTGACCCTCTGGGTCACAGAGAATGGCTGCCTGCCTTATAAAATGGTGTTAGTTATGCTAACCACATTACCAGGGGTTGGAAGCAGGCACTAGCAGTCACATATGTCCCAGGGACAAAATAGCTACATGGGGTAAATAAGGAATTTAAAACATACTCAAATCCTGTAATTCAAGAGTATTTCTCCCTTTCATTAGCTTGTGCATTTCCCAGCTTTGAAAATGCAAATAAAAAAAGACATTACATTTCAAGTATTTGGAAAAATGTGCCCTTGTTTTTAAGTAACTTGTCACTGAGCTTGTTTTCTAGTGAAGTATTTTTATTGGCTTTTTTTCTTTCTTCCTTCAAGAAACCCAGTTTAGAAGAAAAAAAAATAGTTGCTTACCAGTTTTAAACCTACGGTTTCCTATGATAGCAGTGTGAAAGCTAGTCTAAGTTATTAAGATTTGTCTTAGAAAGGGAAGTTAATTAGAATGCTAGTAGCCAATAGTCCAGCTCATACACTAACTTACTCAGCTCCACTCTCACTTAATTCTGGACTCTTGTCTGGTCCCCAAACATGCTACCAACACCTTTAACACTCCCTAGGTCCCCAACACTGTCCAATGTTCAGTACAGATGTCTCTCTGAGCAGCTAAAAGAGCATCTCATAGTTTGTTCTAAAAAGGTCTTGGTTTATATTTATGGATAGATATCACGTACACGCCTGTAAAACTCAAATTAAAAAGTATTTCCACCTTGTATGTATCGCCTTCCATTCTCTGAGGATCTGGGGATAGCTTGTATTACAAATAACTGTATTCTATATTATAGCACACGTGCAGCAGCTCCGCATGGCATTGCCTGCTCCACAGAGAACTCCACTGGAGCCCAGGGAGCAGCAGTCCATGGATGCTGCTGCCGGAAAGCTTTGGTTAAGAAGCCATCAATGCTGCCATCGCCTGGCGTAACAGGAGATTTACAGCAACAGCTTTAAACAACACATTTTGAGTGTTTCGTGCATACTGCAACTGCTAGTGTAGAAAATTTTATGAAGGAATTGTTTTTATTCTGAATTTGTTCCATTTGCTATTTTGTGTTGCAGCACCAGATGATGATGATTCTCACCCGGCTGCTGAACAACCTGGGGGAAATGCTGTACGTAGCGAACCTCCACCAAAAACTTTGTCGAAGTTAACGCCAGACTACAAATGATACTTAGATAGAGAATCTGGAGATGTAAAAAACAAGCAGTATAAACCTTAACATTTCATTTTGCCCTGGTTCATCTCTACAAACAGCAACAGCAAAACACCAAACAAGAAGTAAGTGGCTTCCATCATTTCAAAGGTAGTGTAAACCTTTTGAGACTGGTTTGACACAATTCCTTATAGCGGACAGCTGCCCAAGTGCCTTGTCTGCAAACGGCACTTAATCACAGTTAAATTGAATTAGGACTAAGCAATAGTTCTACTGAAATTTCCCACACAGACCTAACCCCACCTCTATCCCAAATCCATACTTCTCTGGAGAATGACTCAACCCATTTCCCTAGCCTCGGAGCTAGGCTGGAGTACTCACCAATTCAGCTATTGCATTTCATCTGACAGATGGTAGATTAAGATACTGTCTGACTGCTCGCCATTGTGCAAACGCGTCTGTCTTTCATTTCTGAAAGGCTTTAGCAGACAAACTTATTGTCAATTGCTTAGTTTTCCAAAATACACTTTATTAAACTACCATACAAGGCCACTGACGTGAGACTAGCAGGAGGAAGCTTAAGACAGCTTAACTGAAAATATTTATGAAAAGTCCCCATTTTGGGGGGCTTAACTGAATTGCTCTTTATGCCAAAGATTATTTTTCTGCAATAAAACACAAACATCGACAACAAACCTTCAAAAAAGTTAATGAAAATCAGTTATTTTATAAATCTAACGTTCCTACGGTTAGCTTTGGGCACACACATTAGAATCTTACGTTCTACTTCATTTAGTTTTTTGGGGCAGGCAACTGTCATAGAATAGCAAGTTAATACATTTCCAGAATGTGCGCTAACACATATTTGTGTGGGAATATGAATAAGCTCTCACTACATGTTTGATGCTGGAAAGGTAACAGCTGTGTGTGCTTTACAGGAGAACCTCACAGTAATTCCAGGGAGGAGTAAATTGCCAATGCATTCTCTTAACTTGGGCAATGGGAAACAAATCAGTTCAAAGTTTGACTCTGTCCTCCCAATTGAATATAATGTGCACAGCAATGTAATGGAAAATTCGCCCTTCTAAAATTAGTCTGAGCAATTAATGTGATGACTACATAATTCTGAAACCTCAGACAGGTAAAAAGAACTTGATTCCAACAGGAGAGTAAGTACTCAACATATTAATACAGAACTGTATTACCAAACAAGAGAGACTTACCAGTGCTGGCTTCATAATGAAAATATATTTTGGCAAAACTTAGTATCCACTGAAGTAGGTGCAACTCCATTGGATCCAGTAGCAATGTACCTGCTGAACTAGAGTGAATCTATTTTCTCATCATACATCGTTAAGTATTTAAACAAAGAAACAGATTTTTCCATTCTCCCCTGTTTACACCAGTGGGAGCTCCGCACACAGGAGATTACTATTTTTATTTTTCTTTGCTATCAGTGACATACTTAACCTTGAGCCTGCAATTGCTTGGTGGCATTCCTTTGACTGGGAAGTATGGAAAAATGTGCTAACAACCAAAGATTACAGCATAACAATCACAAGCTTTTATTAAAAAAAAAAAAAAAAAAAAAAATCAACAAAACCTAAAGTGTTTGAGCAAATGACCGGCTACTGATATAACTGCTGGGAACTCTTTCCTATCTTAAAGAAAACAAAGAGTCCATGAATGTGAAATCTAAAACCATGTAAAACACGGGGTTTTTTTCCTTGCTACTTCTATCTTGAGAAATAAAACCCAGAATAGAGCATCTCTGAACAACAGCAGAGTATATTGCATGGACTTTGCTCAACTATGCAACTACAAGACCATACCAAACAAGAAATGCAGCCCCAAGAAAACCTGATGAACACCATAGAGAGAAGATTCAAAAGTTAAAGGACCAGCAGGCTATAGAGCGTTTGAAGATAGTATGATTCATTTGTACTAATGACAAACTGTCAGGTGTTTGGCTGTTGAGATAGCAAGGAACTTGATTAATTCTTATAAAACAAAAGGCCTTTCACACTAGTCCTCTTAATTGTTTGACGCAAAACCACAGGAATTATTAATAAAGAAACAGGAACTGGGGAATGCATTAGATTTCCAGCTTAAGCAGCTGGAGGAAAAGTACTTTGCTTTCAGAAAATGTATCTAAATTACAGTGAAAGGACAAGATGCTGCTTTTAGAAGGTTTATAATAACCTTGCCCATGTTATTATAATAGAACTTTTGAATATAAAAAAGCATTTATTAAAAATTTTATTTGAAATGTAGCATGAATCCATAACCATAAGTGTTACACCATACAGTTTTACAGAGAATTTGTACAATAGGACAGGTATTTCTATACATGCGCCCCCTCGTTTTTATTTAGTCGTTATCAAACAATAGTGAAACAGGAATAATAAGCATTCACTTCCAAAAAGAAAACTTTGGCATGTATACAACTGGCTAGTTAAGAGTAAACAGTGGTAGATTCAAGTCAGAAAGAGACCCACTTGTTTTGTTTCACAGCATTTTTGATCAGGATGAAACTCACCAGCACTATTTTCTAGTTATTACAAAAATGAGTACTTTTTTTTTTTTCAGTCCAGAACCCCCTGTTAAGGGACAAAAGCCATGTTAAGAGAGATGTAAACAAACCAACTTTTAACTCTAAAAGGTGTCAGTTTTAAAGCAGTTCAGGCCACAAGTATTTTGCACACACTGGTTTGGTCATAAAACAAAACAAAACCGTTAATGGTTTGCTTAGATTACTTAACTATATATCACTTGGCACAACCGGCAATTTCTCCTTCAAATAGAATAAACATGAGTGTCGTTGGCTAAAAAGTCACGTCCATTGCTAGAGTCTAAGAAAAAACTAAAGCAGAATTTGCACTGTGCCCATCTTCTGTCTCGAGTTTCTGTCACTGCTGTTGGCCACTTACATACCTACCAAATTCATTCAAAAAACGAGGGAAAACAACTTGCAAGGCATTTCTTCCTGGCATACAGAAGACAATATTCCCATTTTAAAAATCAGAAAGCAACAAAAGAACCCCTGAATAATAAGTAATAAGCCTCCTTTGAGAAGAATTACTTGCAATTCTTCAAGTACTTACAAAAAATACAGTATTTATACAACTTCTCCAGAACAATTAACATATTTTAATGTAGTACTAATAAAATAAATCCATAGATACAAATGGTTGCAATTCTAAGCAGGAATATCTAGCCCAGATTTAGATTCTGCTGCAGTTTTATTATTGCTGTGGAACAGGCAGTGGATAAGTCATATGAATATTAGCCTCTCTTTCTTACACACATCGGAGTATCTAATTTGAAAAATGTTCTCCAGCAAGTTAGAATACATTTAATGTAATTTTTACAGTTCCTGCTAAATGTTATCGATCCAAAGTTGACTGAACCGTGGTGCAACAGGGCACAAATGGCAGAAGAGCAGTGGAGTAGAGGCAGGAATGGCAGAAAACAGTAGAGTAACACAAGTCAGACTCATACTCACTACTTCTTATTCCTAGGCTTTAATTCTTCCGCTGCGTTTCGCAGAAAGATGTAGTTTTTCTTCTGTGGATTATAAAATTCATGACCCTAAAAAGAAAAATGATCTGCATTTACTCTCTTCAAAGAAAAAAATACCACCATTAAAATGTAAGAATATGAATATTCCATGAGTTTTGTTTACTAAGATTTAATCTCAGCCTTTAAAACCAGATACTGGACAACATTGGTGGATTAGAAACAGGTTACCATAACAAGTAATTACAGGAACTGCGTATAAAGTAAAATTTAAGGGATGCTTATCCGTTTTTAAATGCAAAAACCTTTTCATATAAAAATAACCACATATGTCCAAGTTCTACTTTATAGATGCAGCATAAGAGCTCAATATGACTATTTTTAAAAAATATCATTCTAGGCAGAGAAGAAACTAAAACTTTAATGGCTACCCAGTTTGTATCTTTTAAATTAAATAAGGTCACATTTTTTCAAAGTGAAACCCAAGTTCTATGGGCAACTGCAAAAATATCTGTTCCCCAACTGCAGATGCAAATATACTATTTTGCATATTGGTATTATTTGCATACACATTACCAACTCAATACACAAGTATTCAAATCAGGGAGCGTAAACACTAAAAAAGCTATTACAGTCCAATGCACAACTTGAAAATTACCAACTCTACTTGACAGAAGTGGTTCTAGAAAGGAAATTTAGTACCTAGCACCCAATGGTTTTACTACTTCACATTGGTTTACAGATGCAAAGGATACCTCAGTACGTCTCTACCACGGCAGGCTACCCAAGCATTTGTAATGGAATTCATCTGCCCTAGCATTCAACAAAGTTATCTTGCTTTGAGCAGCATCCAGAAGACTAGATACAATGCAGGAAATTATAATTTTGCTCTCTCTGGGGCATTCAATCAAGTTAATCTGTGCAGTATCTGCATTCAGTATTCAGGAATATTATCCTCAAATTTAACGGCACAAGTTGTAACAGGAAAGTAATACTTTTAATGGAAGTTGTCATTCCATTAAAATCAGTTACATTTCAGCCTTGCTGCTCCCTTCTTAAACTATTAAGAAGTATTGACTCTCAACATATTATGTTTTGTTGTGATTCTCTTGCATCTATATGATTAATTGTTGAGTCGAGTTTGCAAAAGAAATACATAAATAATTGCCACAGCAAGCTGCACTGAACGGTACTGGAAATTCAGTGCATGGCATTCAAACACTGGTTTAAGTGTTTATAACCACAGACACAGCTTTTTTTAAAGTCAAAAACAATCTGCAGAAGCAGAGATGTGCACGTCAAAGAGATTTGTGGGAACCTGTTAAAAGTGCCACATTGCCCCATGACACTCCCCAGAGCAGAATGTGTGTGAGGCAACCAGAATAATTTCTGAATCACGCACTTTAAATTTTGCTCATCCACATTTGCAAAATAGCACTGTTTAGCAAGCTTATCCAACTGAAGCTAAAATACAAAGAATGAACTACTTCAATGTTAAATTTCATCAGATGTCTAAAATGACGACTGTTTTCTTGCATGCTTGTGAAAGTAAAAAGACTCAGCAACTATTTATAAAGAACAGTGAAAGCCTCATGTGAAAAGAATAGTCTTTCTTGTCAACTGCAACTATGAATATGAGTCTAAACCTTTCTTACCTTTGACCAATCGTAACTGGAAGCGTATGCAAATATATTGCCATTATGGTTGAAACAACAAGCAGATATTGGCTGGTCAAGTTGTTCTGATGTTTTTAGCTTTGTTCGTGCATCTTTATCCCAAAAGCTGAATCTACCATCAGATCCTACCGTTGCAAGAGTACCATGGACAGGGTGAAAGGCTATCCCATTTACCTGCAGAATCATACAAAATACTATTAAAACACCACACACGAAGAGGTGATGGGAACACTCACAACACACGTGCTGAATCCTGAGAGAGTAAATGCACAGGAAAGATTTTTTTCAACTAGATGTAGTTTGTTTTGTTGGGTTTTTTTTTAAATGTTTTCAGATATATCATCAGGGAAAAGCAAAAAAACTCAACCAAATAAAAAGCACCAAAGCAAAAAGGAAAGCATCTTCTTTTTTGAAGTACCTAAAAATTCAATGCATAATCCCATTGTACTGTATTGAAAGTATCCCATTGAAAGTATGGTTTCAATATCAGCAAAATTAACAAGCGTCAGCTCCACCAGGATGATTTAATGAATGGCTGATCTGGTGCTTGTTTTAAGGGAAGTACAAAAATTTGTCTTTCCTCTTAATGTATAACTATGACTGGTCTTTAAACATATGCCTAAGATAACATTAGGCGAGACAAAAGGTCAAGGAGAACAAACAATTCATAGCCAATTTTACATTTAGAGTGTATATTGTCCTGTATAAATGATATAGTGACATATGCTGAACACTTACAGCATAGATATCCTGAGGTGCTGATGTGTTTGTTCCGTTGGAGCGATGACATTTAAAAGTGAAATTATCTTTTGCGCTGGGGGGAAAAAGTAAAAATAAAGACTTTTTACTTTCGTCGCTGTAAACTGGGCAATAAAGAAAGAATGTTTTACTAAATGATACTTACGGATTTGGAGGGTTGATATAATGAATAGCTACTCTTCCTTCAATACTTCCAAGGGCAAATCCAGTAGGCTTGTTCACTTTGTCTTTAAAAATAGCAACACAGCGATGCTAAATTTGAGAAAGATACAGAGGATTTTAGACAGAGAACTTGAGGGCCAAATTTTCTGAATGCTGTCTGTTTTCCGTGGGGACACAAAACATCACATACATCAATGCAAAGTAAAGCAAAACCACAAACAAGGTCAAGAGATAGGGCAAATTCTATTGAGAATTTGGGCAACAGTATTTACATCTCTGAAGATCAGCAATAGATCAATGGGAAACCAGGACATGTGCCATTCTAAGATAAAGTACTTTGGTTTTGAAACATTGCTCGTTTTTACCAAAAAATGGCAAGCCCAGACCTTCAACAATCTGTATAAATATGCTCATAATAAATATTATCATTTACCTGGTGTTTAAGAGGAGATTCTATTCTTCTAAATTCAGAAGGTTGGTTCTCTAACTGATAAACTATCAAACCCCTTTCTGCAGTGGCCACAGCAGCCATAGGATGAACCTGGATAAGGTTGTAAAATAGGTTGGCAGACAGACACTTTTGTTAATAGCATGGCAGAGAATTCTATTTATTATTATTTCAGAGAAATCCCTGAAGAAGCTAAAGGAATTACACTATTTTTTGGGGGGAAGACAGAGAGGGAAAGAGGGAGAAAGAACAAAGTTCATTCGTAGACATACCTTCAAACAGAACAAATCAGTTCTTCCCTGCCATTGAGAAATTAAACATACCAAAAATCTTCTTCTTATTAGCTTCTAATTATTAGCTGACCCTTCAAATGTGAATCACAGTAACAATCACACAAACTCATCCAGAAATAAGGGTAGGTCAGCCCTAGTGCTAATATGGTTTTGTGATGTTAAAAGGATACTAAGTGTGTTTTCTATGATGCAAATACCTATTTTCCAGACCCTGATCAACATCAATTTATGTTTTATTGCTAAAATCACACCAAGATCGAACACTATTCTATGATCCTATACTAACAGCCTGTATTTAGTGCTAACCTAGAGGAGCCTCAAAGACTGCCAGCTTATTCTTACTCCCAGACATCTAGCTGACGCTAGTTTACTGTGTACCATGGCTTACCACATCTGCACAATAACATCTTTCAGGAAGCTGCAATGTCATCATCGGTGTTGGTGAGCGGGTATCCCAGAACTGATGGAAACAGAGAAACGAACAAACTTACGCTTGGAGTTGAGGATACAGTATTTAAACTACTTTAGTAAAGAGAACGCAATTGGTACCAAGTTGCTTCATTCTTGTCTATAGTCAGAATACTGCAACTCTTGTGAGACCCCACCTGGAGTACTGCGTCCAATTCTGGAGTCCCTACTACAAGAAAGACATGGACGTGCTGGAACACATCCAGAGAAGGGCCACGAGGATGATCAGAGGGCTGGGGCACCTCTCCTATGAGGACAGACTGAGAGAGTTGGCGTTGTTCAGTCTGGAGAAAAGAAGGCTCCGGGGAGACCTTCTAGTGGCCTACCAGTATCTTAAGGGGGCCTATGAGAAAGCTGGTCAGGGACTTTTTAGGAAGTCGGGTAATGGTAGGACTAGAGGGAATGGATTAAAACTAGAGATGGGTCAATTCAGACTGGACGTTAGGAAGAAGTTCTTCACCATGTGGGTGGTGAGACACTGGAACAGGTTGCCCAGAGAGGTGGTGGAAGCCCCATCCCTGGAAGTTTTTAAAGCCAGGCTGGACGGGGCTCTGAGCAACCTTGTTAGTGGGAGGTGTCCCTGCCCATGGCAGGGGGGTTGGAACTAGGTGATCTTTAAGGTCCCTTCCAACCCTGACAATTCTATGATTCTATGAACTCTCTATGAAGTAAGTCTATTTCATTGATTTGTTTTTTATATTAGCGTTTAATAAAATATTTTGATTTCACATAAGTATTTCCATACACAGATCACTAGCATGCTTTGCGTCCGTTTGTTCAGGTAAAAATCATACCTTCAAAGTTTTATCCCAGCTTCCTGTCATCACACAGCTGTAATTTGGTGCTTTAATCCAATGGATAGTCTTCACAGGAGCATCATGCTGAAGATAAAAAAAAAAAGGACAAACACACATACATTTACTAAGATAACAGTCCACATTTCTTGTTTATGCTCCTCGTATTTTTTCTATGTATTTACACTTTTTATGCACTCAAGAGCAGTGATTCATGATTTTAGTCGCAGCAGTTAGGATAAAGGCTGGTCATGACCTTACTGTGTTGTTTAGTGCTGTAAAATCACCCACGTAAGAAAAAAATGGTTCCTGACACAAAGAACTACAATCAAGCCACTCTATATAGGAAGATGGTCTCAGCAGAAATACAAATTTCGAACGGCAGAACTTTCTATTTTCCATCATGCCAAAAATCAACACTTTAATATAATACATTATTTATTGCAAGCGAATATAAAAAACAGCTTCTTCTGACAAGAGCTACAGAAGAAAGGCCTATGTTCATTACACCAATAAGATTTTAAAATCAAGGCTGAGAATCTGAATTTTATCACCTCAAGTAAGATACAAGAAGCAATCATTAGGACTAACTCTCTTAAATTTTATAACTGGTAACTTATTTTAGTCACCATAACTACACATTCTATGAACAGACATTTGCTTCTAAATTGAGAATGTAAATTATAATCCCTGTTACTGCTGCAGCAGAAAGCTGGTATTTGTCAAAGTGAATTCAATGATTTGTTAATTTTTTTCCCTTTATAATGCAACAGGGCGAGATCGCAGCAGCAATGGAAAGAGATCTCCCAAGTAAAACAGAGGAACAGCTGCGCAGATTATTCAAATCGCTTTGCATCTCTCCCTGTTCACGTGTACTTTATTATCTCAAAAATGTAAAAAGCACCACACGACCTCTTCTTCATACAGCAGTATCGACTTCAGAAGGAATAAACATTAGCTTAATTTGCTAATAAAGGTAGCTTTTCATAAAAACAGGAAAGGGAATAATAGCTTGGGGCTTGCAGGCTTGCTTACTTACTTGTGCAATCTGAATAGCTTGATTACTGTTGAGATCCCACATTTTGGCTGTTTTATCACAGGAAGCAGTAAATACTTTACTCCCATCCTAAAAACACGAAGAAGGCCAACAGATTAAATATCCCTGTCACGCAGTATCTATTAGAAAACCGTCAAGTCTTATCCTCTTCTAGTAATAGCATTAACATTAATGTAACATGTACAGGAATTGCAAGATAAAGAAGAAATATAAAAATGGAAATTTATTTAGGACTGTATGCTGTAAAAGAGAAAACTGTGCTGGGTATTATCTAGCTTTAAAGACATTCTTACTTTCAAACTCACTTTTACCCTTCTTACACCCATGTTAGTCTATTCTATTAGGATACGCTTAGCATATACTTACAGTAACATAAGTCTATACAATAATCATGGGCTGCATCTACATGTGGCACTTGTGTCTGTCTGGAAACCACAGGCCAATTTATTTAGGGTTTTGGTAAAAATTGTTTATTTATTTTTAAATAGGAACATACGTCACTCCAGCAGGCATCTAGTACAGGCCCTGTGTGCATCTGCTGAGCCTTTGGAATTGTCTGTCCATTATCCTGAACTTCCCAGCAGCGAACCTGTAACAGGAGAAGCGTATAAAGACATAACATACTAATGCTAAGAACTTAATATTCTCTTCTTGAAGGTCCCAGCCTTAGTTTATCCAACAAAAAGTATGAGGAGAACCTCAACATGAGGCAACCGCACGTGCTTGCAGCCCAGAAAGCCAACTGCATCTTGGTCTGCATCACCAGCAGCATGGCCAGCAGGTCGAAGGAGGTGATGCTGCCCCTCTGCTCCACTCTGGTGAGACCCTCCCTGCAGTGCTGCCTCCAGCTCTGGGGCCATCAACATCAGAAGGACGTGGACCTGCTGGAGCAGGTCCAGAGGAGGTCATGAAGATGACCAGAGGGCTGGAGCCCCTCTGCTGTGAGGACAGGCTGAGAGAGTTGGGGTCGTTCAGCCTGGAGAAGGGAAGGCTCTGGGGAGACCTTAGAGCCCCTTCCAGTCCCTAAAGGAGCTCCAGGAAAGCTGGGGAGGGACTCTGGAGCAGGGAAGGGAGCCGCAGGACAAGGGGGAAGGCTTTTAAACTGAAAGAGGGGAGATTTAGGTGAGATATCAGGAAGAAATTCTTAACTGTGAGGGTGGTGCGGCACTGGAACAGGTTGCCCAGAGAAGTTGTGGATGTCCTGGAGGCGTTCAAGGCCAGCCTCTATGGGGCTTTGAGCAACCTGGTCCAGTGGGAAGTGTCCCTACCCATGGCAGGGGGTTGGAACTGGGTGATCTTTAAGGTCCCTTCCAACTCTAACCATTCTATGATTCTATGATTATGAAACACCAACCTTTTTCTCAGAACTAGCAAAACCTTATTTTCTCTGATTACATTCCTTGTATCTGTACAGCCACAACTCAACCCCACAACTTCAAGCCCACCTCAAAAGTACCTTATGATCACATAACACCTCCCAGTGCTCTCCTGGAGAGCCCTTAACCTTCAGCTAGGAAGAAGCTGCCTGAGGCAGGCTACCAGCCAACAGACCAAACAGATGAGTTAAAGACGTTTGTCTTCCCCTCCCTGTTTGTGCCAGTTGGGATCTCACCCTTCAATCCAAACATCAATAAGGTTGTGGGAACTTAATCTTTTTGAGACTAGACCGCGAAACTGGACGATTTACCATTGTCTTCATGGTTCTGTCACTGGGCAAAGCATAACTGTGTTAGCCTAATTGTATAAGAAAATGAAACTAAAAACCAAATAAGTTGGAAAAAGAAAAATCGAAGCAATAAAAATCCAACAGGGAAAACACTGAGTATATATTCCAAGATGAATCTTAAAACACACAGGCAGAGGAATGATTTATCTGAAGATCACAACTGAATTTCTCGGTTGAAGCAGCTCAGCTATGTCAAACTTAAGCGTCTTGGCCCAGACACAAATTTTGCAGTTCTGCAAAGAGAAAGATTTTCAGGTGCCCTGGCACAAGTTTTTAGGATCACATTTTGCAGTTTAGGCACTAATGCTCCCTCTAAGTCATCTGTAGGCCTGATTGTGAGTACTTACATCATTTGCCCATGATCCTGCAATGAGGAAATTACCCGGCAATGTTGGCGGACTAAATGCTAAACAAGATATGCTGTCATCAGGTGGAGATGTTACTTCAATATCCTATAAAGATCAAAAGACAAAACAAAATTAGCCACATCTGAAAACTGTGCGCTGTGATCCTATAACTTCTATAGGGTGAGTTAGTAGGTACTGCTGTGACACCTTAAAATGCATCAGAAGGAACAGTGGTTCTCACAGGGGCTAATACATTTACCTTCATTGGATTATGGTTATCCGCAGTTGTGCTGCCAAACATGCTGGTACCTCCAGTACCAAACCCCGATGTTGATCCAAACAGACTCATCCTTGCCCTGCAAAGGAGGAAAAGACTTACTGAGGGGTCCCTCAAGCACCCCTGGGGTGTCTCACCACAGCCACTACAACGGCACACCCCTCACCCGGCCTGGGAGGCGATATAAAAAGAGGAATATAAAAGTATATGAAATTAGAAAAATAAAATCACGCTTCTCGTTGCGGTTAGATCCCTGACGTTTCCCGGTCAGCCACTGCTGTCAGGGGCCCCGCTCCGGCCGCCACCTGGCGAGAGCTAACGCACGCACGCCCGCCCACCCCGCCGAGCACGGCCCGCCCCAGAGGCGCTCCCGCTCCGGCACAGGCCCCGGCCTCACATCTCTGCCTACAGCCGGCCCGGCGTGGCGGCGAGGACGGCCGGCAAGCGAGAAGGCGCCATTTCGCGGGGCAGAACCGGCCGCCGAACCGGCCGGCGCGGGGAGCGGCCGTTCGGGCAAAGGGGCCGAGGGCGCTGCCGCAGGCGGGGCGGTGCCGTCCGGGGGCGCGGGGCGGACCCCGGCGCCCACCCTCACTCACCGGTGTGGCGGAGCCGCTCCGGCCCGTTGCCTCCAGCGACGCGGCCCGGCGGGTAACGCGGCGGCGGCGCGGGGGCAGGCCGCGTCCCTCTGCGCAGGCGCGGCGGGGCGGTGGCGGCGCCTGCGCCCGGGCCCGGCGGGGCGGGAAAGGGCCGGAGCCGACGAGCGGGGACCGGGCAGGCGCCTTCCTCTAGGGCCAGGCGGAGGAAGGGTCCTGCGGCCGGACCGTCGTGAGGAACCGCCGCCCGTCGGGGTGTAAGGGCTGTGCCTGCAGCAGCCGTGGGTCCGTCCCGCGTCCAGCCTGAGCGTGCAGCCGGACACTAGGCATTGCTGATAGGTAGCAACACTGCTGCTGTGCGGTAAATAAAAACCCCAACTAGATAAGTCTGCTGAAAGTAATATCTGTACCATCCACGACCATGACTGTGTAGATCGATTTTGGAAGTATTTTCTATGCAGTCAGTTTGGTTTTCTCGCATAAAACTTGTACACTTTAATCATCGCGTTTCCTGCTCCTTTTACTGTTTAGAGCCAACTAGATAAAATGAACACGGCATTCTGTTAACGCTGTGCATCATTGACAGGATTGTTTATTAAATTCTTAATCACTAACGCCTGCTTGCTTACTAGTTCATTTAAGACAAATAGTAATTTGGTTGCTGGAACATTTATAGCTGCTCGAGATACGCAGTAATCAAGAATTATCTCTGACTTCTTGTTCTGAATTTACAAGAAACACAAAATGCCACGATGCTGTACTTAAAATAATTTCCAGAAGGAGGCACGTGCAATAAATTGTTAACAAAGTCTTTTACTGTCTTCAAAAATAAAAAGGTTGGTACAGCATCATCTAGTGCTATAAGGCAGAAGGCAAAGCAATTCCTTGATACATTTTTGAATTTAACATTTTCTATCCAGAAAAAACTTAATTAATTATCTTTTTATGTATGTACCATTGCATTTGGTGTTGTTATGGTGCAGAAGCCACAGAATGGACTCAACAGTATTCTGTAAAAGAACTGCAATTTCTCTCTATGTTTTGAAAAAGGAAAAATAGATAATAAGCTACATACAGTGATGAAGAAACATAACAAAAAGCTGAAGCATGCTCCTCTGTGTCTCTGCATTTTTTCTAAGCCCAGTCAACAAAATAAATCAATATCAAGAAAAAAACACTTCATTTGCAAACAAGCATTCACAGCCATCCACCAAATTGCAGTTTGTTCGGTAAATAGACTCTGGAAAGGTAATCTGATGAAAGAGAAGTTAAAACTTGAATTTCAGCTTTCAGTTGAGATGCTGCCATAATTTCCAGCTAAAAAAAAAAAAAAACCAAAACAAATTAATGTGCAACGCTGTAACAGCCTGATCCAGGGTTATCTAAATAAGAATTACACTTGTTGGATGTGCATGAGAACCATTAAATGCAAAATCCCTGTCACTGTGTTGATTCATTTTACTGTACATTCATGTGTTCTCTAGTGTGTACCTCACAGTAACACAAACAATGTGTAAGGTGAGTATAAACGGGAAGGACAAGGTACACAATACCTTTTCTTCCTTTCTAACCATTTCACACAATATATGCCCAAAATGGGATATATGCTTTAAAAGCTACGGGTGAGATCAGAAGACTAGTACTGAGCAAGTAACTGTTGGAAGCATTCCCCTCCTTGTACAGACGTAATATATTGTGTAATATTTAGGAAAGCAGTAAAATCCCCTGTACAGCATACGATCATCAGATGACTAATGGCAGGAAAGCTTAAAAAGCTGCTGGTTCTGGCCTGTGAGCCGCTGAGGCCCACTGATTCAGAGACAGCGGGCATGCGCTGTCTCACTCCTGCCGCCTTCTAGGGCTGCAAAACCTTACTGGTTCTGCTGTACTAAGAGTTTGCCATCATAAAGAAAAACAGGATTGCAGAGAATAGGATTTGTCCTGTGGGAAGTAAGAAATAGAAAACAAGAGGTTTATACATACTTCTTTTTTCCACATTGGCTGACAAGCGATGTAAGGTCTCTTTTGTATACTTGCTAACTTATTTTGATCTTGCTTTGTAAATGGAATCAGGACATCCTTGCGTATATTTAATCTCAAAAGAAAATAAAGTTGTTAAATTTTCTCATATACTTAAAAAATATTTATTCCAACTTATTTCTTTATATTTAAAGCCAAAATAATATGTGAAAAGAATAATGGATTTAAACATCAGTTTGCGCGTTAAGTCAGATTGCATTTCCTGTCTATAAAACAGAAGAATACTTCTGTTTCTCTTGGGGAAACAACTAACCTCTCAAGATCAGATGGAAGGAGACCAAGCCACTTTATAGACGGAACGGTGAGATGATGGGCCTCAAAAGACATTGACTAAAATAAGAAAGGTCAACTATAACATTCAGTGACTTTTAAATTATTTGAGGTATATGCCTTCCAAGGTCATGGTCAGATTTTATTACAAAGATAGTTAGGTATTTTCACTATCGGAAAGGTATAAGGATAAAATAGCGCAACTGAAGCTTACCACGTCCCCTTGCCAGAAACCGTTCTTTCGCTAAGACCTGCACCCTTCAGCCTATAACAGATTCTAGAATAGTCCAGTTTAGGCTGGTCTAGATCTGAATAGTTTTGTTTGGTTTTTTGGTGGGTTTTTTGGTGGGTTTTTTTGTTTGTTTTTTGGTTTGTTTGTTGTTTGGTTTTTTTTATAGTCAATATGAGTCTGATTGCCAAAACCAAAAAAGCAATTAAGCCAGGAGGAGCAATGACAATCAAATCTGGAAATTTCTAATATTTTCTGCTGGAAAGTACCACATCATACAAAAATATCCTAAACAAAGATTCATCTGGTGCAGTATCATGGCTACAGTAAATATCTTAGGGAAGAGTGAAAAAACAAATAAGCAATTAATGATACTTCTCAGAATACTCCCCCTGCTCCCAACGGTTTGTGACTCCAACTTTCTGAGCCAGAAGTGGTGGTGGTGTAATACTTGATTTTGTCGGGTTGCTTTTAGAATCCATGAAAACTTTTGTCATCTACAGCACCCTACAGCAAAGTATCACAGTTAAATTACATGTATAAAGGAATACTTCCATTTTCTGTAACGAACTTGACATATTCTAGTTTCATTTGATACACCTGTTCCTCCGTAATTGAAAAAAATCAACTTTTAAAGGAGCCTGACAATTTAATTTACTCCTGGAAAATGGTGTTTTACAAAGTTTACACACCTTTGTAGGAGAGCTGAAAGTGTGACAGCTCACCTGAAAACTTGGGAGTTCTGTTGAACTCTGACATCATTAATGTCTGACAGTTTTCTGAAGTTCTATTTTTTTTTTTACTTTGGATGTTCTTTCTCCATTGCTGTACTGAACAGTTCACTGATCTGCTCCTGCCCTCTGCCTCCACCTGTCTGCCTGCCTTCCATATTGTCTTCCTGTACATCTTTTAGCAGTGTAATACAACAATACCTCCTTGTTCCCTTTGCCTCTTTTTCCATAATGTTCCACACTAACACATGTATCCACAAGTGAATTCTCACCCCAAAACAAAATCTTTACCAACATAACATCATTTTGTGGAGAGTCACCCATCTCACAAGTTATGTCCTCCTCCTCCCAAGGCCTCCAGCCTTCATTTCTCTTCTAAGGCAGAAACAAAACAAAATGGAGAAAACTTTTCTATTTGGACTGAAGGCTGCCTGTGCAGCAGAGAAGAACTGTAATATAGTTAAATGAAACACGTCTCATTGTTATCCAGTTTCTTTTTGTTGCAGGAAGAAGCCGTTTCTGCAGATACACGAGGCCTAAAAACTGTGTCTTTGTGTGGAAACAAAATGATAAAAGGCAGTAACCATTCTAACAAAGGTGTCCCAGCCGAAACCACGACAAATGGCTGTAATGTTTCATACATCTCAGCTTCAAGGCTGGGCTACAAAACAATATATTTGAAGCAAAAAAATTGTACTTACCACAGATCCGTATTTGTAGATGCACATTATTTCTACACCTAGGTTGCAGAATACCAAATGTCAAGTGTCTGTTTATCTGCACACTGGTCATGTTTAAGAAGACTCCATTAAGAATTTTATTTTATGGCATAACAGTTACATCTTCATGATTAGTGAGGTTCTTTATGGTTTACAATTATTTTTAGGGTATGTCAAAATAGTCAGAATTTGAGCATAACATGTCACCTTTACATAAATGTTTCACGCTGTCTGTACATAGTCATTTCAAAACCAAAGATAATCAGCTCTTTAGCCTGCGTAGTCCATATCTCTTAATATTACTGCTTTAAGCAGCTGCTTCTCATTTTGCAGTGATCTCCCTGATTTCAGGTGGTATCAGTGTATAGATATAAGAGATTTTCTGCATTTTGCATATGTGAATTCAGATTCTGAATTCAAACAAAGGCATACACGCTCACATCCACAGAATCCCTCAGGAAATGAGGGAAATTTCAGACCTGTTTCTGATGTAATGGAATAGCACATCCAGAATGTGATGGATTCGTTTTAGGATTGACTTTATTCCTACTGGCATCAGACTCGTAGTTTCTAGCTTTCACTAATGTAAACTATTGGCATGAGTGTTGAATTATTAATGTAAGTGTATGTGAACTACTTTAAAACCAATACAAGCCTCACTTTGCTCAAACATACTATTTTCTTGATGTCTGTCTGGCCTAAGGTTCATAATGTAGTTAAAAATTTTGCTTTATACCAAACTGAGCAACGTTTGCAAAAGTTCCTGTTATTTCCTTTTATTTTACAAAAGGAATAGCATAGCCAACAGCTGGAATTCTTGTCAGAGCAACATTTTCAATGGTATTTAGCTCGGTAAAGATACAGCTAGGACCTCCTGAGACTTTCAGAAGTGGTCAAGTGCCTAACTTCCATTAAAATCAGTGGAATCATGCAACGGATCATAAAATTTCATTATCCTTATACCTCACAGGTCTTTTCAAAATCTAGCTCTATTCTGAGCCACGAATTCTATAAAGTTTTTTTCCTTTTTAGGTACAAGGTAAGATTCTTATTAATACCTCAAAGCACAATAAATTCTCACAGAGGGTAAGGGTATATTCAATGGGGATGTAAAGCCAGTACTGATGTTTCATTTAAAGTCCCTCTGTACGCCTAGATATATTTTGCATAAAGCAGGAACCTTCTGATTGTGCTGAATCTGTATGCTCTGAGTACCTTCCCATAAAAGTGAGAAAAAACATTCTAAATACGTTTTGCTTTCCTTTTGTCATTGAACCTCTACAGATTTACCGTGTGGATCTGCATCCATAAGGGTGAAAATGGGAATTTGAAAAGTATCCCACAGCTTTCTGACCAAAAGTCGTGTATTAAGATCTGGTACGCCTCTTCCCTAAGGAAAGAAAACAAAAGCAGACAGTTTTAAAATAATTAAAATAGCATCTGGCTACATATGTGTTTACATTTGTCATTTGAAAGCAAGCAAACAAACAGAATGCTGGCAGAAATACTTTTCCAGCAGCTATTTTGCAGGGAAAGTTGTATGCTCCTATTTTGGCTCTGTGAGGAGGGAAAGAGGAGCGGGCTGGGGAGAAGCACAGCAGATGTCCTGGGTTACAGGCACTATAGAAGTATCATACATTCCTCTATTTAAGGCATTAATATGTAAGGTCTGGGAGTTGATGTATAGATGTACCCTGGTATCTGTATAAGCTGGTCTAAGGCGGCCACTGTTTTCTTTTTAAAAATGTTTATGGAACTAATGAAACACTATAAAACAAGTTGTTGCTATGACTAACTATAACTGGACAGCATGCAGCATAGTATAAATGCTTATCTCTCTTAGGTATGGGGATATGTTTTTTCCTCATTGTGAGCCAAATTTGTCCCAGAACACATAGGTATGCATATTCCATTTACACATTCCTATTAATTCTCCAGGCTCCATAGCTCTTTCAGTACAATCCAAAATCAACCAATTCTATTTCATTTGGGTTTGCTAAACCGAGGATCCTGAAGGACAAAAGGTTACTCAACAGTTAACATTTCTGAGACTGAGTGGGGCAGCTACTTTGCAGCAGCACGTGAAGTTGATAAGCTACCAAGCTCTAAGGAGATGTTTGGAGGAAATAAGTCTTTAGAATGTGTATTTTGTATTTCTAGGAGGATAATAAAATTTAAAAAAATATTGTTAGATATGTTTCATATTAATTTTATTATGATCTTTTGACCAAGTTTGAGCACCACTACAATGCTAAAGTATTATTTAAATTCTCTATGTCTAGCTACACAATATGAAATGTAAGATGCATACCGTAATCATTATACATGGGGACAGTTTATTGCAGAAGTCATCATCCAGGAGTCTCTGAAAAGTTGCATCTTTTTCTACAATTAACATAAATTTGGCATGTGAGATTAAATCTTTTCTGTTAAGGCTAGCTGCATGTAAAATGACCCATCACACCAATCAATTAAAACTAAATGCTCTAAAATACCTGTTCTGGAGCCAAAAGCAGTGTTCATGACTCAATTTCAGAGCCAACAAGCAAAGAAAAAATTACCAGAACATTGTTTAACTTGGAATATTCTTTGGTTTTGCTTTATTTTTTCAGTCTACAATGAGAGTTCTTGCTCAAAGGATACTTTTAATTCCTTGAACATTAGATGGCACAGTGACTGCCTAAAACAACAAAAATGAGATTAATCATTTTAAATAGAGAAAATGATATATTTTAAAATAACAACATTAGGTAATGAAGGACACAATTACATCCTGAAAAAAACATTCATCTTCTATATACAAGATCAATCTTGACATTTTCATCTCTTTATAAGCATATTCAACCATTCATATCCTGCTCTATTGTATGGTTGTGTAGGAGTCCTCCTGTTATAACAAGATGCTTTTCAAAAGTATTTGTGCTACTGTCATGGAAGATTGTTCATCATATGGGCGTTACAGAGATAACAATGTCCTGATTAATTATTTATCTGTCTTAGCCAGAAAAAAGTGTCAGCTTGGTGTGAAGTTTGCAAATTTAATACAGGCTTAAAACACTTCAGTATTCTTCTTGGAAGACCACTAAATCCTTTCTTTTATTAACGTGTAACCTGATTTTATAACTATTTTGGAGCAGCATTTCTAAGACATAGTCATGTTTACTTTACATCTCATATTAGGATTGGCTCAATCTGGCAAGCATATGGATGAGAAAACAGGAACTGGAGGAAGAACTTGGCAAAAGAGTACGTATATTTTGAAGTGTGTGGTCTGTTTTTACTTCTGACTGCTAAATCACCTCCGGTGCCAGGGTGGAACAACTCAACAAATAAAAATATGAAGAGCCGTAGAAGAGCATTAACAACAGGGGTCTTTATGCTCTGCCTCAAAACAAAGTATAGTAGACAGCTAAGGTTATCATTCCATTTTGAAATTACCGACTTAAGCTCGCAATGAACACATTTTCCAGGAAATCATGACAACAGTCAGCAAGTCTGAGTTCTGTTCCTGCTTTCATATTCTACACAACTATAGCAAATCTTTTAGGACCAGATTAGTTGAATCTCATCTTTTCAAACCACCTTTGGCTCTTCACTCTCACGAAACCATGGTTATAAACTACTCTTTAGCTCAGTGCCACCTTTGATAAAATTAGTTGACAATACAAGCCCTTCTAATGTCTGTAATTCCTGTATAAGTGATGATCCTAAAACTAAACAGCCTGATATTACAGTGAATGTAGATAGTACAGCAAATGAAGATAATATCAACTCTTATGCTGATGAAGTATCATCATTAAACTTCTGTAAATGAGAACATAATTTGGGTCCAGGAAGAGGCATCTTTCTCTAATTTTAGAGGCTCTGTTCAGTCTCTCATCTGTGCTATTGGTACTAGAGAAGCCTGCCCATTGTGGTAAAAGCAGCTCATTGAGGACCATATGAGTCTGTTAATTCAGGCTGTAAGACTTGTTTCCTTGCTCTGCCAGAAATCAATCTATTGTGACAGAAACAAAGGATATTCAGAGTGCTCAGGAATTTTGATTCAGAGCACTTACTTGACAGAACATTGTAATATAAAGCCTAAGATACACAATATATACGCCTTCCTCTGCACGGCTCCTGTGGTAGAAGGTAGTGCTAAAAACCATATCCAAAAGATATATTCCTGGCGAGCTTCAGAATTGCACTACAATTCAGCAATACTTTTTATCTTTCTTTTTTCACCGAGGTTGTAATGTCTCAAATTGCCACAAGCACAGGTCTGTATAATAAATGTATATAGTAATCTGAGCTACGAAGAGTGCTGGATATCATGCAAAGGTAGATGCTATGAATTATCATTATTGTTTTATAATACATACTGTTGCACCGCAGGTACAATTCACTTTTGTACCATCTTCCTCAGTGTAACTTAAATTGCCAGCAACAAAACCTTTAGTTGTAGACAGCTGAAAAAAACAGTAAGATGTATACAGTAAATTGGAAGTTACATGCTGTTACGTTACTGTATTCCACAGGCAAACCAAGAAACCTCTGAAAAGAATTCTGACCAGTAATAAGCAGTTATCAACTGCCATCGACCTTTTAAATGCTAAGCAATATTATTGCCATCATGGATATAAAGGCATACTTACAATAAATTATGTTATCAACTGCATTTATAGATACAAAGGAATTCTTGTAAGGCATGAGATACAAGTAAATCTGAAAGGTTGGTACATCTCTGACTTACTTCAAATTTTCATTTAACCCCCAAGTAAGCAAATTATTTGAGTATGAATTGCTAAACAGATCTCTCGCACTCTGAAGTTTAAGCTTTGCCTTCAGTAAGTAATAGCAAAAGGCCTTGTGGTTTTGCTGGCAGTTTGCCCCAAACTCTTTGGAGCAAGCAAACTCTATGAATTTTCTCTGAAGACAGAAACCTTTCAAGTGCTATGATAAACCATAATTAGGTTTCATTTGCACAAATGATGCTTTTTATTTTAACTACGTATTTCCTCTTTATAACTTTTCTTTGTATTTCAGCTTTCAGTTAGATCTATATGATTTGGAAATAATGATAAAAACATTCATAATACGCCACTTACTATATGTAGACTTCTCCGAGGTATCTTAAGCATGCAAGAAATGTCATTGATTATATTGTCCACAACACTTTGGCTACCAAACAGTAGTGTATCTGAATAATATATGTCTCTATCAAGACAAAATATTGTATTTGTCATTATAATACTGAAACAGCTGTAGGCTCATGAGAGTTTTATAGAGGACATGGATAATCAAATCAACCTAAAGCATTTTACATACAGGAATCCATTATCCTACAGGTTTGCATCCTACAGGCTGTTTTTCACAATAGCATTCTTAAAATACAACTTTATTTGAAATTACAGAAATGTAGTATGTTACCTTTTAGTTGCATAAGTATTGGTCTGCACCATCTTATAGATCATAGATAATATTTTGAGCATCAGAGCTGAAAAGATACATTTTACAAAACATTTTATCCATTTTCAGAAATGCATATACAATAATTTGTCTTTATATTGACACATATTTGTGTCTCATCACATAAAACGTTGAAACATATATTTTAACATGCTATGAAAATACAGAGAGGCTGTACTAATCAATAGACTCAATAATTTCTAGCATAATTAGGAAAAATATGATGGAGTTAAGTGAGGGAATGTATGCCCCGCTGCCCAGGCCAAGAAATTAAATGACTGAGTTAGAATAAGAAATCAGCATATTGTCCATATTCCGAGATTCGTTTACTAGCTAGCTTTTTGAAGAAGGGTGATGTTTCTGCATTAAGACTTTTTGAAGAAGGGTGATGTTTCTGCATTAAGACTTTTTGAAAATACCTTCAGCGGATATTTATTCAGAGAGGGTAGAAAGAAACTGTAAGAACGCTGTATTAATTTCACTGTCACTCACTACAATTTAGTGGAGAAAAGCTGAAGGGCTGGTCATAACATCAGGTTATATTACCCATAGACTTCTAAATCACAATGCCTATTTTTTTTATGTTTTTGTTTGTTTGTGTTTGGATTTTTACAAAGTTTTGAACTAAAATACAAGAATTCTGCTTTTGGACTTTTTTAACTTACCAAATTTTGGTGCTGATCTAGGACAGTCACTTCTTATTTGTTTTGTAGTACAATGTGGTATCATCTGTAGACCTACAGAATCTCTAAATCTGATACATTTCAAACAAATACAATAAAACTGTAAACTTATTGAGTATATGTAAATTGTTCTCTGCAAGGTAATTCAGACTCAGACCCCTTTCCTATAAGCAAATTCACTAGTGCTATTTTCAGACTCAGTACAGAAACCATCAATTTGGGTGGAGTTGGAGTGGCGCGAAGGAAAAAGGCAGGCAGGAGACACCATCTGCCAAAATGACCCATTCAAAACATTACTGAACTGCCCCCCCCCCCGATCTGATCACTGGCTTCAAAACATGAAAGAGTTTTTCAAGGAGATACTTCAAGACTGAATTTAAGCCTAAAATGCAGAAGTTTCCAGATAAAAATAGAGAAAAGAAAAATATGTTATACATACTTATAACTGTTAATATATCAGCATCAATATTCTAGCATGAAAACAAAGGGAGAAATGACAGGAAAAAATGTGAATCATTATTAGAATGCAAATCAAGTCTGACTGACTTTCTAACCTAGAATGTATGAAAAAGTGTTACTATTTTATATTACAATAATACTACCTAATTTATGCCCTTAAAGTATTATCAGAATAACTCAACCATATTCCATTATTAACCTTTGGAAACAAAAGTGCAGTCCATCCTCATCTCTAAATAGTTGTTTAATCTAAACGAAGTTCTCCATTTTGTGCTTCACTGTTTCATGTCTGAACGTGCACATTTCAGCAAGAGAATCAGTTATTTTCTTAATGACACTTCATTATTTTACTTAAAATTATTTTAGTGCCTTATGATATGACAGTCCTGTCTTTAAAGCATTCTTTTTAATTTCAAAGTTTTGTAGGTACTTTTAAAAAGTATTGGTGGTAAAATGGCCATAATTTTATTTAAACTCACATAATGTTTCTGAATTTCTTTCTTTGTCAAAGGTTTTGCTCCATGCATCCTTTGGGTGGCAGAACACACCACGATGCACATATGTGAAGTGACAGCAATAACAAACAGCAGGGGAGCATCTGCCTGACAGCTTTAAAGTAACTTTCTTGCCTTTCTGCTACAACATTTAAAAGTTATTTGTGCTTTTCACTTGCATGCTCCCTGCATTGTAACTGTACAAAACAGGGAGAAAAACAGTAATCAAAGCTTTGCTGGATTGCTCTCTCAGGTTAAATAAAGAACGCCCCTTTCAGAAAACAGTGTGCTGAAAGACCTGAGCAATGCGGATCCCACAGATATTTCATAAAGGCAACTGCAAACTGGCAATAGATTGATAGATCGGACATCTAGTCTTCCTAGGCTTGCATTTACCCCAGCAGAGCAGTTTTCTATAAATTTTTTTCTTTTTTTTTTTTCTGGAAAGATACAGGTGGACAATGGAAACTGATTGCACTGCTTTAGGCCTGGCGTTCTCACTGATTGACATCATTCTTTGGTAAATACCTCTCTGGGCATCTACAAATGTTTACAAGGAACATTTCAAACATGAAATCATTCTCTCGTTCTACTAGTTCCTGCCCAGCAGATTCCAGCTGTGCAGATTAGGTATGAAAAGGCAGCCTAAAAAAGAAAGAAAAATGCCCCACCGACTGTATTTTCTTCCATTCATATTATATTTCGGAATTCTGGTTTTATTTTTATTTGTCTATTTAATTTTATTTTAATCTTAAACTCCTGTATTAAAGTGGGATATAGGTCACTATTCAATGGGAAATGCATATCTAAGATTACATTTCTCCACCATAAATAATGGTTCGGGTTTTTTTTAAATGTGATTGATGTGTCTTATTTTTAACATACTGTGACGTTAACTTGTTTTAATTTGAACGTTTTTCCCCCTATATGTTCTGATGGCAAATAACATTTCACATTTGTTTTTCTAGCCTGGAATGCCATTTCCCCACAGACTGCCAAAAATTGCAAAACTTTGTTACAGTATTTTAATTTTACAGACATCTGAGTGAAACATTTTTGTCAAACTATCAAGACACAAACCATTAAATTCCCTGGAACATACAAGCCTTTCAGTTGACTGATTACCTTCAGGCCCCTCAGGTTTTCTGATTGACAGAAATTTAATTGTTCTCTTTAAATGAGTATTCCACCAAAGTGTTACGTGTGGAAGGTTTGCTATGCTTTCTCAGCCTCAAATTTTTGTAATGTATCCACTTACAAGCACCTCCACAATCTTATCAATCTAAATATCCTCTCACCCACTGACGTCCAAAGCTATTACAGGGCAAGAAATAGACTTGCATCTTCCTTTATCATTTTGCTTTTGTATTATAGAAAGCAATTAATCTCTTGGTTTCAGGGATTTTCAATTTAAATGAGCTCGTTGGAAAAATACCGTTGCACAAGCAACTTCTGCAAATCACAAAGAATGTTATAAAGGAGGACAGGTTGCTTTTTCTCTGATCCTCTCTAGATAACCTGGCATAAGATCTGGAATTTAGATAACATATTGGAAGCTTGGTTTGCTTTATTTGGCTGGTAATGAGCTTAGAACACATCAAGGAGGTAAGAAATACAACAGGAAGAGGTGAGATGCACCTTCTCTGAAGAACAAAAAGGTACGTTTATCACTATCATTTTAAGAAATAAGATACCATGAGGAAAAGCAGAGAAAAATGAAGCACAGAAAGGGCTTTAGAGGATAAAATTGCTCATAATTGTTTCCAGCCTAAAACAGATTATTTCACTCTAATGAGACTTATCATTTCTGGTTTCTACCGCTTCCAGAAAACGTTTATAGGACATCCTTCTCCTTTCTAACCCCTATTTACAGTAGTTTTACATTCCCCTTTATGCTATGGTCTGCTCTTACTTAATACATGATGCCTGTTCATGCAGAGTGTTTACTAAGCATTACTTTTTATTTGTCCACTACTTCTTAAGAAGTCAAATTATTTATTGATTCTAATACTTATAGAACTATGTATGATTAACTTTTCTGGAAATTAGATAATCAAATTTATATTCATGGCATTTATATTAATATAAGGCAGGACTTTACAATATATAATACTTACTCTATGTTCCTCCAGCCTGATCTGTTAGCCAGTGTGAGAACAGGTGCTTTTTTTTGAGCCAAGCTTTTAAATACATCTTCAATAACATTTTCTATTGCTTCAAGAACTTCAGAACTGAAACAAAGAAAGTTAATGATACGATTCATGTGATAAAATCTAGTTCTACTTTGAGTTTTGATCATCTATCCCCCCTCCTACAAAAATCATGTAATCCAAAACTGCTTCAAGGATATATTTATTTCAGAAATGTGGAGGAACTCTCTTGTTTTTTAATTTTGTTTTGTTCAGTTTCCCTAAAATCTTTTGACTTTCTATTCCAGATGCATCACTGAGGACACAATTAAAAGTACATTTCTATTCAATCCTGAAACCATCAAATTTTTCACCAGCTGAACTTTTAGACCAACTGGCTGGTTTGTGATTAATGATTCATGGTTTACTATAAATGATGTAATATTGGCTTTGGCTATGATTTGGGCTAAGTTGTTTTTAAATGCTGTAAATTTTAAAAATGTTCAAGAGTACAAATACTTCCTGTTGTACCATTGCATGTTAACCTTTTGATCTGTTGCCCTGAACAAACTGTTAAGGGTTTTAATTATATGAAGGCTTAGTCTCAACAGATGCACCGTGAAAAGAATAAAATCTGTATCTTTCACCTAAAAGACAAAGCAACCTTGCAGCAGATCCCTGCAGCAAAACTGTAGGCTAGTTTGAGTGTTATGACAGATGCTTTTTATTTTCATAAGCAATCTGACTCCAACATTTCAGCTGTCCTTAAAATTACAAATGTACTATGCACCATCATAAGTTTAGGTAGGAATTAAAATAATAGACAAAACTTATTTTAGCTCAAAGTTTTATCACCAAAGTCCAACTTTGTCATTAAGTAATGTACTAAGAAAAGATGAGTGAATACCAGTGCACACCACACAAAATTAATTATCCCAGCGTTAAAAAAAAATCAGCAAGAATTATTTTTAAAACCTAGCTATGAGTCGACAATAATGAAGTGCCATTAAACCTCTCTTCTATCAGCTGAATATGTTTCTTCCATTTTGTAGCTCAGCTTCCACTTAGTCCTCATTCTGCTGAAACTAGTTTATAATTTTTTGAAAGTAATTCCTGGAAAGTATTAACCTTTTATTTTAAAACGTTATTTGTAATAGTATCTGTATTAAAAAACCCTACTAGTATTGCTTACATTTATGTCCAGTAATATTAAACCATCCAACAAAAACAATGCAAGATTTTTTTCTGTTTTTCAGATGAATAAACTTGGATACAGAGAGACTAATGGCTTTCCAAAGGTGAAACAGTGAAGCATTTGCAGTGTTGATAATACAAGAAGGCGTGCTGACAATATGTAAATTCATTTTCTACTGTATAATACCTTTATAATCAAGTCTAAGATTCTCTAACTTTCAGATTCATATTCTCTTACTCATAATTAAAATCCTACGTTGGACTGCCATATCCAAAATAGAAATTCTATTAAGTACAGAGGAAATAGTTGGCTGGTGAGCTAAATGTATAATGCAGCAAGTGGTAAAATAGGTAAGCAAAGCTAACGATGGTGCAGACCTCCAACATAATAAAAATTAGTGTTGACGACAATAAAAATATATGTGGGCAGATAGATGAAAGAACAGATAGGTAGACAGGAAATCTAAACCATGTCATTGCTTTGATACTCATAAATATTTTACTTATTCGTTTGGTTCTGTTCACTGTAACTGTCTTGATATTCCAGATGTACTTCAAAGTTTGCTGCAGAATTGGTTTCTGTTCCAATCCAAATTTCCCAATTTACTGGCCAACAGAAGTTGTAAACGCGGCAAAATAGGAGGTAGAGGACAGCAATTCTCTGTGTACCCCCTGCTGATATTCTGTCTCTTTTTGCAGAGAATAAATGAATTTTAATAAGAAAACATACAATACTGGCCAAGTATGCCTGCTTAAAATTCACTCTGATTTAGTTAACTGCGAAATCTGAGCAGAGAAGGGTATATCTCACAGGGTTTGCCTGATCGCTTCTAACATGTTGCAGCATAAGTAGATACTTGTTTCCATATAGCACAAGAAATGCTCTTCAACATTAACAGCATAAAAGAGCGCCTTGAGCAAGCAAACAATATAAATACACATGAGAAACAGTTACAAATAAAAATCTGCAATGTAATAAACCAACACACTCCAAAACCCAGAACTGTACGTCGCTAAAGTTGCCACAGCCTGCCACACAGGCTAACAACTCTCCAAGTCATCATCATCATCATTATTATTATACTTTTCCTTTTCCTTTAAAAATACTTTTAAGATACTCACAGTCTTTTCTAGCTTCTGAGGCTGATATACTGTGTATGGAAAGAGTCTTTCAAAAATGATAAAAGTTTTTTCTTAGTGAAATTCAGTATGTTTTTGTCACGGTTTTCTGTATTTCTGTCTGTACCTATAGACTTTTTGGAGACGTCTGAGGGAACGGAGATGCTGTTTGCAGTGTGAGAGCCCCTTCTCCCCTGTGTTTTTGTAGAGGAGTATGTTTTTCACTTTTGCACAAGCCCATTACATGCAGTGGTGCACCACCTGCTTCAGTATTACCACAGAAAGGGAGAATTTTTCACATCTTTTACCTAGGGACGTGGCTCTCATGACCAGACAGACTTGTTTCCCTGAAGCTGTCCTTGCTCACAGCTGGCACTTCAGTGGAACACACACTATGGTCTTCCATGAGGGCTGGTGCAGACCGATCCAACTGCTCTGGAAGGGGCGGCGTCATGTTAAAAAGAAGCAAAAGAGATTACCAAAGACATTAGAAAAGGCTATTCTGCATGCTGGACTTAAAACTCATGATCTGAGCTCAAACTACAGGGCCAGAGAGAAAAAGCAGACAATTTCTGTCGCAACCAAAGTCAGTTTTTTCCTGCCCTTGCTGACTGACGGACCGAGAGCTTTTCCCGCCCTTTCTAACAGACAGGAGCCGGCCCTGCCCCTCCTGACTGACCGAGGGCTCTTCCCGCCCTTCCTGACTGACTGACCAATGGCTCTTCCCGCCATTCCTGACTGACCAATGGCTCTTCCCGCTCTTGCTAACAGACAGGAGATGGCCCCGCCTACCCTGACAGGGACCTCCTCCCGCCCTTCCTGACTGACCTCCGCTGGGAGCCGACCCCCAAAGCCGCCTCTGGAGCTGCATAAGCAGATATTTAAGCACAAACTTCATAGCACCCGGATCTCAGGGTCACTGGAACAAATCCGGCCAAACTGGCCAAATGGTTCATCGATACCGTTTTCATCCTTCCTGAACGACCAGCAATTATTTTCTTCCCTCAGTATCAAATGCCTTTTCCTGGCTGTTCTCAAGCGGCTGGAAGAAAGCCAAAAAAGCTGAAAGCGCCAGTGCAAGTCCAAGTGTTGAAAAATCAGCTTCCTTCCCCAAAGTGGAATTCGATTTCTATTGAAATTAAGTATTTCATACTATTTTTATAATTTGCCTTCAGCATTCAGAAATTTTAGAATAGACTTGGGATATGTTTTCAAATCTTTCTCAATACACCGTTAAAAACTTGTGTTCTGAACAAACAATAAACCCTCAATTCTAAGAGTCATGAATCACCAGTTTCTAAGGAAGCCAAGATTTAAGAAAAAAATGCTAAATTTTGTAAGACTTACGGCTGAACCAAGACTTTAATGATTCACATGGCATCCTCAGCCAGAGGGCACCACTTCAAAATGGAAGATGCATGGCCAGAGACAGACTGTGAATTTGAAAAGAAACCCCGCGTGCGATTATTATTTCGGTGCGTTTTGTGCCTGTTGTCTTTAGGTGTTCACCTTTTCCTCCAAAAATTCCAGTCTTCTCTTTCACTTCAGAAAGTTTAAACTCTTTGTAACTCTGTAATACTTCTGGGAGGCCCTGTGAACGCCAGAAGAGCACGCCAGTGTGTGGCCGGTTCCTCTTCACCGCCGAAACAGACCCCTGCGGTGGGTTTTGAGTGCAGAGATCAGGGCTCCTTCACTGGCAGCTCAATGGTGAAAGAAAGCAAATCCTAGGCATTTAAACTGCTCTCACCTTTGCAGTTTTGATATGCCAAAGTGTATTTTCATTCTGAGAGCGTTAGCAGTTACTTAGGAGACAGATATCTTAAAGGCTTGTCCTTTCTAGAGAAAAATTTTTAAAGCCCACTGTTGATAATATCATCTTTTAAGCACAGCAGTCAGTAATATTGGAAGCTGTGCTGTATTGAGCTTGCTGCCAACAGCAATTCAAATGCTGCGATGCTTAGACTTGTTGTTAGCAAGTTAGATGATGTAGTGTTTAAAATGTTGGGGGCAGCTGGTTTCTCCTGCTGTTCCATTAGCTACTACCCCTGAACCTTTCCTTCTTCAGTACTCCTAAGAGCAAGCAGTCCAAATCCAGCCTGGGTAGGTAATTAAAAAACTCATGCATTGATTTACTCAAGGAAAACCTCAGGCTATGATGATGTAAACACAAGGTGCTTCAATTAACAGAGGCAAGCAAAAGGAAGGGGAATTAGTAAATTGAAATTTTCAGATCTTTTATCTTAAGTCTTTGGCCTTTAGGTACCTTGAGATCACTCCGGAAATATTTATGTAAAATCTCTGTAGCTCTTTCCAACAATTCAACATCAAAATCAACAGATATTTGTTTGATATAGAACTGACAAAATTATATCATGCCCCTAGCAACAGACTGCAAACGAAACTATATACATCAACTTCTGAGAAGCTAATTTAATGACTTGTCTCTTCTTCATAGCAGCAAAGAGCAATTATAAAAAAAGCACAACCAAAGCACTCAATCCTTACACCTGAGTTAACAAAACAAAACAAGCAACAATAACAACATTTCCATGCTTCAACCATAATAGTGCACACATATATAAATATATGTACATATATATAATGACATAAATTAGTATCCAGAATACGACCAGTAAAAGAACTACAATCAATACATGAACTAGAAGGCTCATTTCCTAAAGTCCTCTTTCTTTATTTATTCATTTCCCCTTTTTAAACTCTGCTCACAAAAACAAAACAAAACAAAAACAAAAAAGACCCCACACAAAACCAAAAAGAATGTCAATTGCAAATACTGACTGCATTTTTTTTATATATATTAGAAAGAAAATTCTTAGGAAAACAAATAATGAACCATTATTAAATATTAAGATGGAAAGAAAAATGTGAGAAAAGCAGTGTAGCTGATGCAGTTAGCGCAGTGTTTGTCTTGCTTCGACAAAGATGTGCAGTAGAGGGCACCACAGATGGCAGAGAAAAAAAAAAATACCACTTTGAAACCGTTAAATGTAACACTATAATTTCACTAATCCTTGATAAAACAAGTATGATAGGTAATGAAGCACTTCCAGATTTGTTTGCTTTAAAAGATACCCTGTTCCCAAAAAGTTCCCTTAAGATTCTCTCCTATTATAAACATATGCTCTTATCAGTGTACTTTTGGAGGAAGCTATGCTATGAAATAGTCTGTATGAGCTGTCTGATGCCAGTTTCAAAGTCAGTCTGTAACTGCTGAAGAAGAACCTGTCTGGATCAAAAACTGTTCCTATCGCTACACACTACCCAATGAAAGGGCTATACAGAACAAAAAAGTGCATTTATCTTAGTGCCAAGATTTTAAACTGGCCATTATTGATTTCTCATATATAAATAACTGCATGAGTAGAATAAATAATATATAAAAGATGTAAAAGTATAGATATGCTTTTTCCTTTTCTTCACTGCATACCTTATCAAATGATTTTTCCTCTTTTCATATGTAGTTAGTCTCTTAAGTTAAGTTTTCATGATTGCTGTGGTATTTCTCACCGAATGGTCTGTCCTTAATTCTTTTAATAGATTGGTAGGACCAGTGGACCTGACACGGCTATTATCAAGTAATGTCAAATAGCATGTCTTTCACTCAAGCCTAAAAAAAGGGAGAGTTCTGTAAAAGGTGCAAGGGGAAGTATTTGGGCCAGATAGGAATGTTAAGGAGATAGATGAAGGCTCAAAACCTACAGTAAGAACACACAAAAAAAATCTCAACCAGCCACTTAAGAGCTTCTTGGGAGCATGCCTACTGTGTTCCAGCAAGCTTCAATTTCTTTCCGGCTTCTTTGGTTGTGATCTGGACAGTCCTTGGAAGGACAGACATTTTGTGAGCCAACAGCTTTTACTGTGAATAAGGACGAAACAAGAGCCAGATCTATCACCTGCCAGTTACATGAAAAGTTACTGATCTTTTTCTAATGAGCAAAGCCCAGAGAAACAGGAGATGAAAAGTCATTCACGACTAACAGCTAACAACTTCAAATGGGGTATCTCCTTCCAACTAACATGGTTGGTTAAAAAGAAATCAAAAACAACTGATACATGTTTTCAGTTTACCTGGCTCTGGAGTGAGAAACACCTGTAAAATATTTATTCTGCGGTGAGCCAAATCACCGTAAGAGGAAGTGGGCTTTTGTTACCATCTCTTCTTTTTGTGTTTTATCTTTCATCCAGAAATAAACTCTAGCAGGCCTTTCTTAAAAGGAAAAGTAAGTTTCATCTAACCTTTGTCACAGGGATTTTAAGATCCAACACTTTCTAATGCTTTCAGGGTCAGTAATGTACTCCGGGTGGCAGGGCAAGACATGTATTTGAGACAAAGAAACACAAAGAAAATTAAATAAAAGAATGCCTTTTCCCAATTTAGCATAAATTCCATGTGCACTCTAGTTCATTGACAATAATTAAGCTGCAAACAGGCAGCATTATATGACTGAACATTCCAAGACATAATTTTTACATGCTGAGAAGCTTGAGCTTGCCCAATACTATCATAGCCACTATTTCTCATTCCTAAACTGGTCCCACACTAAGAGAGGGCACTCCTTCAGCCTGATTCTCCCTCTGTAGTCCTGGTTACTGTTTCAACTTCTCATGGTTCCCGCAGTTTTGAAACAGGAACTGCAGGCATATAACCTGCCTGAAAAAAATAAAATCAGTTGCAGCAGCTCTAAGGCTTTGAAAAGTTAGATGGAAATGAGATAGGATTTTCTATGGGGAAGTTGGGCATTCTACTACTTTTATTATTCCTTCGAAGAGCATGTTGTGGAGGAACATAGAGAAAATATTTTGAAACATCAAAGCCTCCATGTATTGTAGAATCATAGAATAGTTTGGGTTGGAAGGGACCTTTAAAGGCCATCTAGTCCAACCCCCCGTAATAAGCAGGGACATCTTCAACTAGATCAGGTTGCTCAGAGCCCCTTCTAACCTGACCTGGAATGTTTCCAGGGTTTGGGGACCTACCACTTCTCTGGGCAACCTATCCCAGTGTCTCACCACCCTCATCATAAAAAATTTCTTCCTTGTATCTAGTCTAAATCTACCCTCTTTTAGTTAAAACCATTACCCCTTGTCCTATTGCAACAGGCACTACTGAAAACCCTGTCCCCATCTTTGTTGTAGCCCCTTTAGGTACTGGAAGGGACTGTAAGGTCTCCCCAGTGCCTTCTCTTCTCCAGGCTGAACAACCCCAACTCTCTCAGCCTGTCCCCATAGAGGTGCTCCAGCCCTCTGAGCATCTCTGTGGCCTCCTCTGGACCCGCTCCAACGAGTCCATGTCCTTCTTGTAGTGTGTGTAAGTGGCTGCTGAAAATAAAATAAAGAGATTGTCTTGCTGTTGAAGAACCTACAGGTCTCTCCCATGCAAATAATAAATATAATTTCTATATTATGAGCAAAATTTTAAACTCTTTCTCTGCTGTCTTCTATATCAAAATCCCATGACAGCTGAATAATAAAAGTGATCATGCAAATGCATGGTGCCACTCCCCGCACCTAATGCCTGTCTATTTCGGAGAGACAAACACCAATCATTTACTTATTACCCCATTTTTCATTGCTAGGAATGGGAATCAAATTAAAATCTGGGCTGAAGTGCTTATATAGCAGCTAAATAAATAATAGGGCTAGGAGACTATGGCTGACTTACAGCCAATTCCCTCCTCTCTTTCTGGCAACTCCCAGAAATGAGCTGCTCTTATTGTCAGTATGGTAAAAATCTGACCAAACCCACTCGCCAACAGTGGTGAGTTCTCAGGTAGCTACATGTCATACCACAGAAGCAGTAACAATATCTAACAAATTGATTTCTAAACTTCTATATACTTGTAAAAATCCAAATCTGGTTTTAACTGAACAGTGAATAAACATGTTATTAGGAAAAAATCTGATTTAAAAAATGTGTTAAAGGGAAAATATGTTGAAACAAACAAATGGAAGACATTTGTGCTAAAACATAACTGGAGAGCAAGAATGTCATTTATTCCATGTTCATGGGACAGCTTGAACATAGCGGTCTTGGAAACAGCTGCACCATTTTTTCTGCCTTTCAAAAAGTAAAATGTCTTGTTTATTTTCTGTTTTCCTTTTGTTGGCAAAATCCTAGAAAGCATGAACACTCAGGTGCGATTTTGCTCTTTAAACCCAAAAATGCCAGCTGCTGTACATTAAAAATACTTGAGCCAAAATCTGTTCTTTCATTTATGTGAATACTACACTGGTGCTGTCATGGCCCCGGATTTACGCCAACAGGTAAAACTCGGGATGGACTTTAGACCTTTATTATTAACTATTTAATAATGCCTGGGGAAAATGAAGTAAGAGGATGATGTAGGAGTCTGTGCTGACACTGAGTACTGTGGGCCATATAAATCACAAAAAGGGTGGGGCAGCTGATTAACAGACTTCGACTTCATTTTTGGAAGCCTAGATTAAAATCAACTGTATGTCATCCTTTAAAATGCATTTGGTGATTTTAATTAAGCTACTAATGTTAATTGGTCCACACCACAAAAATGCCAGGGGCACTGTGATGTAATTCTGGATAAATGGCAGCCTTTGCTTTTGAGGGTCCTAAAGCTTAGTAAAAAGTATATAAAATAAAAAAAAAAACCAAACCAGCAGCATAGATGTCTTGTCTTGGTTTGCTGGTTTTTTTTTTACTGGAGGAGAAGAGAAAAACTCTGATTCAAATATAAACATGAATCCAGCCCAAAATGTGTCTTACAGAGTTGTTGTATAAGTAGTTCTGGATGCAGTGAGATTGTTAACTGGCCTTCAGTGAAGACTGCTCTGCGCTGCCTGTCCAGGATACATTTTGAGTCCATTCTGTATGTTTATAGACCACTCTTTTCTCTGTACTCAGAGCAAACTCAAAACGTCTCTGCTGTAAACCATCTTCTGTATTTGGGCATGGAGGAAGGTACGACATTCTGCTCTGTTTTGCCTTGTTTCATTGCTGTTGGCAACGAAAACTCCCAACTGTCTTGAGTCTGGCTCGATGGACCTTCTTCCTGGCAACTTTCTGTCTTCTGGTTTAGGACCGGGCTCTAGAAGGTACTGGACCAGAAGAATCACAAGGACGTCCCACAGCCGAAAGTGTGTACAGCTCGCAGCTACAACAAGGTGTTAATTCAATGTTTGATTAATAAAACTATGGAGTCTGTGCACATAAATACAAACATCGACAATTTAAAGCTGTTCCTGGCTGATCTCACATATTGATCCCAAAGGGAGTGCAGTGCTGAATTTGTGCCTTAAAGAATTGAATAGAACAAATTTATACTATTCTCTGAAGACAAAATCCTCTGGTGCAAACAGGCATTTGGAGCTGTGGACTAAGGGCTTTTCTACTCTGGAAAATTGACTGGAATTGGTATTGCAGAATAAGCTATTCTGCAACAACTTGCTGTCTGACCCATGACTTTTCCAGACTAGCATATCCACACAGGGAGCTATTATGGATAGTTTATTCAGAAATAGCTATTGCAGTCACTTTTCCCACACAGATAAATGCACAGTGTCCATGCATATCTGTAGTAAGGAAAAACCTTGGGGTTTTTATAGAAGAATACTTTTTTCTCATATATAACATGTGGCAAAATGGTACAATAGACAGGGAACTTTCAATCAGATCCTGATGCAATTGATTAAAACCCTTTATTGAATTTACTAATACATTATAATTAATTACTGTGATTACTTTCATGCTAAGAACATCTCTACATCTGCAAGGCTATGTCCATTGCAGGATGTTGCATCAGCTTAACTAAATCATTTAAAAAAAACATATCTAATTAAGTCAGTGCAAAAATATTAATGAAATTATTTGCTGTAGTCTCTGATTGACAGGTCTCACATCCCATTCATCAGCCTTCTGATAATATCATACACATTGTTAGAAAGAAATATACAACAGTTCCATGCCTCTGCAAAAGCCAAGCTTTTTTGGTGTTAGCACGTTAATTTTAATAAATAATAAATAAACAATAAATAGCCACTTGCTGTCAGCAGGTACCTCTTCTAGGTTAAGAATTCCTGTTTCTCTCTTAGGCACAGGTGGATGATTGGTGGGTCTAGCACTTGTTACCAGAGAGTTCCTTTCTAAAAATCTGATGTAGGGTTAATTTATTATTTCAATATTTTTCTGTGTGTCTTCTACTCTGTAATGTTAAAGGGTCTCTCATGCATTGTGCTGGAAGGCATCCATGTTTGGATCCACTCACTAAGATTTCTGAGTGCCAGGAATGCAAGTTTGGGACCCCACCATGTCAGGGAGAATAAATAAAAAATAACTGGTGTAGAAATGGCATTGCTGAAGATGCTATGGTCCATTCATTAGTTCTAAGAAAACAACATTTAAAGCTTTCTCTATTAATTAAACTGAAGGTTTTCTTTCAGCCATTTAATAAAGTTCGATACTTCATCAGAAGGAAAACTAACAGGCTCATCAACCAACCCAGATTCTTATTTGGTGTGGAGAGCTGGATGAGATCATATCCTCAGCAAAATTATAGAATGCTAAGAAGCAAATCAGGAGAGCCAATTCCTAACTCTCATTTTAACGACAGGGTGCCTCATATTAGTGATGTAATGAAAGCAAATAATAAGTGTTGCTGAACAGCTGCTATTACACTATATTGGCTCTTCTCTCTTAAAGAGTCAAGCAGGAGAGAACTGCTCCTTTAAGTTTTAAGTAAATTGATTTTCTAGGTATTTCAGCCATATTATGATGGCCAATACAAAAAAAAAAATCTCCATTTTGAGTTAAAATAATTTAAATAATTATTCAATTAAAATTAGTTAATTCCTGTAGAACATGCTTATTCTATAGAGACTACATTTGCTGAAATGTAGATTTACTTCCCAAAAGTTTGATTTGCCAAATAAATTATATCATGACATGTAAGGAGAGCAGTAAGAAAAAAAAAATGTTGC
The DNA here is from genome assembly GCF_028500815.1 of Rissa tridactyla. Taxonomy (NCBI): domain Eukaryota; kingdom Metazoa; phylum Chordata; class Aves; order Charadriiformes; family Laridae; genus Rissa; species Rissa tridactyla. Next base: position 6,541,961 of record NC_071477.1, read on the forward strand.
CCCTTGGATACTTTTAAAATATTTTTGTCTTTCTATAGTTTTTCAAGGGCTCTCGATTATATAAAGATTTACAATCTAAAATAAATATTCATATATATATTATATATTCTGACAAAGAAAGAAAAAACTTTATATAAAGCCATTTTTTGCCAACAAACAAACAAAAAAAATTGCCACAGGGAAATAAATACTCAGATACACACAAACATATTAGCAATAAAATTATAATTGACTAATGAATAGGAGGAAGACAATTAGACCACATCAGTTGTCTGGAAGGATGCAAATCTCTACAGATTTGTGTATGCATCGGGATTGCTGACACACTATTGAAATATAGGTATTTCTAGCCTGGCATTTGGAAGTAATTCTAACAGTTCTAAGAAGTGCTGTGCTGACGGGATGTTTTCTGGGAATCGTGGCTCTGCCCACAGGAACTGATAGGAATCAGATTGTCCACTCATACTGACAGAATGAATGGCCACAAGAACAACTTTGTATAATCTCCTTGGGGAGAAAAAGGCTGTGGCAAAAGGATTCCCAGGGAGTCCTGAGAAAAAAGAAATGAGGTTTCATTCTGGTGCAGCAATCCATTATAAGATTATTATCTAAACCCTTTCATGTCACTGTTACACTGGAAAGAACCAAAAGAGTGGCTGGTAGGAAGAAAATGATAAATAGAAGTTGGAAAGCCAAACTAGACATCTCCCAAGCTAGAACTGGAAGAAACAGGACAAAGAAATGCAAAAAATAGGATAAATCAGTTAAACAGGCAGAATTATGGAAGAAAATGTTATCTTTTTTTCTTTTGGAGTGTATTTCGAAAAACTAGGGCACAACCTTCAAACTCAGAGACTGGAGGTCTGAAAGATGAGTGACCGAAAGGTTTTCATAACTGTTTTTCAGTTTTCATAATTGTAAAATCACAAAATGTACTTGATATTTGAGAAGCATTTCGGTGCAGCACGAGTGCATATCGTTATCATAATTTTAAAAAGAAAAAAATGCAAGTTTTGCCAACTGACTTCCCAGGTTTGCCTATAAATGCGGTGAGGCAGATCGGTGCTAACGATATGTAAAGTTCATCTCTGTGCTCCATTCATTCACACATCCATACTGGCAAGATTAGTAATAGCGTATTTGCATGGATTTATACTAGCTATTTACAGTCCCCAGGGCACAGAGGCAGAAGTTATTAATCCATGGAAAAACCTGTCATACTCTCCTTTTTTTCTACTCATGCCCCTGTCTATGTAATAGGTAGGTAATAGGTGGAATTTCTGCACTGGAGCACCCTGCACAGAAGTCAACTTCTCTAAAGCCAAGTATGGTGTAAATATCTGGCTTTGCTAATCGTTGGGGAAGGTGACCCAAAGATGACAATGAGGGAAAGGCTGAAGTTCTTAAACCCTTTCTCGCATGGGCACAACATGCTCCCAGACATCTGTGTGTACCAGCACAAATTGGCAAGGAAAAGGGCAGTCAGCAGTGGTGGAGCAACGCAGGGACTCCGTAGGGAAGTTGGACATATTCAAATAGATAGGACTGGTTATACTGTGCCCAGTTTTGGCTCTCCCAATTCAAGAGCAGTGTGGAGAATCTAAAGGAGGCTCAGCAGAGGGTTACCGAGACACTCAGGGCCAAGAGCACATGACCTAAATGGAGAGACCGAAGGTGCTGGGCTTGCTTATCCTGGAGAAAAAGAGGCCAAGGATTGATCTCTGCCGGAATGGCTGTTACAGAGATGAGAGCCCAGTTCCTCTTGGTAGGTAGTGTCATATGACAGACCAAGGAGAAATGGCCATAAATTGCAGCGCGGGAGGGTCAGTTGAAACTTGGGAAAAAAAGCATTACTCATTTTTCAGGCATTCTTTGAAAAACAAAACCAAAAACTCCCTCAACAACTACTAAACCAACACCCCAGTATGACTACAATTGAAGAACCCAATATAAAATAAAAAATCGCCACCCTCTGGTTTCTTACTGTTTCAGATATCTCCTAACTTCAATTACACATATTACACTATTACACATATTTTATCACACATGTATGTTACACACGTGCTACATTTGTTACCTGTTTGCTACATTTTTGTTTAAAACTCTTGGTACGCAGTTAGCAGTTGTCAGAATGCCGTTTTTTGGTGAGGAATGAGTTCTTTTTGTACAAGCAAAAACCAGAAGTGCTTAATTTGCAATGTAATATTGACTATCATCTCCCTGAGTCAAAAATTAGCTTTTTGTAATGAATTCATTGAATTGTGTGGGCACCATTGCATCACTTTGTCCAACAGGATGAACAAAAAAGACGGACAGAAAAGAAAAACTATTGAAAGGAAACTGCAAAAACCCATCGGCCCAAACAATGTGAGCATGCTAATTAACTAGTAGCAGTTACTTGAATAATCAAGACAGGTTATTTCTTGTATTTATTACAGGCGCTTTCAGGTATTTATTACATCAGCTGTGATATTTATCTAATCAACTGTTTAGAACACCACACTGGGACACGTGTGCTAGAGTAAAGGGGTTAATTTTGATCATTTAAACTGCAGGTACTCTATTTAAGGTACTTTGTGACACCAGCGAGTTTCCACCTTTCCCTTAGGATTTTAAATCTACTAGCACTTTTCAGACGAATTATACTAATTTTAGTGCTTCCCAAATCCAGTTCCAACCATTCAGCTTTTCAGTACCCAGTGAGAAAATTGGTCTCCTTTCCTTTGCATCTTTTCCGTTTCCACAGACCAGTGGTTAATATTTTCAATACAGGCCCTCTATTCAAGAAACACAAAATGTTTACAACATGGGTGACATAATTATCTCTACAATGTTAAAACCTGATGCACGGACCCACATACAGGCAAACCAAGGCTTTTTGACCACTTGATTGCAGCCTCTACAGAAAATTTGCAATGATAAAAATTATAATTAGAGATATATAAATACTGATTTTTATGCTTTACCAAATCAACTGGTGTCTGAAAGTATTTTTTTTTGAAAGTCATCCCTGATAGTTGACCACCATAATACTGAATTCACCAGTTTTAATCTGATTTAATAATGTCCCTGTGCTTCAACATACTGCTGAAAAGACTCATGAATTGCCACATACATTTTCTTGATGAGAGAAGCTTTTGTATGAACTTTTTAGAGCAGCTGGCAACAAAATATAAGAAACATCTCCCATGCTTCCCTGGATTGGTCTAAGAGATGGGAAAGTAGGAGGAGAGCAAACACCACAACACTTTGTAGTCCTGTTTGACAACTAAAGGCTAAATTGCCTCCTGCCTTCTCTTCCTAATAAAAAGCCTAAGACATTTTATACTTGTTAATCTAAAGTCAGCCCAATATTCTGCTTCTGACAGCAAGCAATACTGGACATCATGAGAAGAGTGTGAGAAGACTGTCTAGTGATGCTTTCCCAGCATACTCTCCCAGTCTCCTCCTGTTTATGACTCAAGGACTTCTGGAACCAGCAGTGGTGTCTTTGTATTCACGGAATTTTTCTTCTATGGATTTGCACATACACATTTTTAACACACAGAATGTCCTATGACGGGGAGTTCCACAGATTAACTACTCACGCTTGAAGATGCATCTCCTTGAACCTGCTCTCTGCGAGTTAGTTATCGTGTCTCTTACTGCATTGAACAAGACCATGAAAAAACAGCGTGTGTCCACCTTTCCCATGTCACTCAGTTGGGTTTTTTTAGATTTTTAACACATCCCCACACTGCTTCCCCTGACTCTTATTGTCACAGACTGGGGGGAGGAAGGGTGGGGGCGGCGGGTGAGAAAAGAGGTGCAGAGGAAAATGGGGAAAAGGCAAAGACAGAACCACTTAGGAGCCTGAACGAAGGAGAAGGGAACACAGTGCTCAGGATGTTTGCAGTATGATATCTGGGGCCAAAAGTAAGAGCAGGAAAATAAGTTGGGAACAAATACACAGGAAGAAGAGGGGAAACCCCTAAATGACAGGAACCGGTAACAATTCCAGGCAAGACCCTCTGTCTTGTTTTGGATGATACAAGCATCAAGATTCAGAAGGAATTTTGACCATCTGAACTTGGCTGGAAGCTACACACTCCTATTCCTTCTTTCCCCCTTACACGTCAGCTCTGCAATCTAATGAAAAAATCACTTTTAAATTCCTTAACAAACAGGCAGGTTTACCACCCTTATACTCCCTACAGTCCCACCGATTTCAGTCCATAGGAATCTGAGAACATAGTCTGGCTCTAAGGAAATTCAATGTATGGAAGTACATTAAGGAGCTATACCATCTTTTCTCACCACTGGAGGGAACTTATTTGCCGTAGCTCGAAAAAGAACTTGAGTGTGATTAAGATAAAATAGATTATGGAGAATTTGATATACATGTAAATGTCTCTAGATACTTAATGGGGAAGCAGTGGAACAGGTTTGGGCAGCCTACAGGTTGATGACCTGTTCTGATAAAACCCGGCTGGACTATAGAAGTCATTCAATATCCATCCTCGCTGCAGTTTCTCATGGCCGGCTACCTACACGGAGCACAGATTTCTGATTTTATTAGACTTTAACTTGCCACCCTCGTAAAGGTTATTGCATCAGAATATAAGAAAGTCACCTGAAAGGAACATTGAAGTTTTACCTACCAAAAAAACCCCAACCCATTATACATCCAGACTGGGATGGAGAGGAGGAGACTGTAAGAAATATTGGCTAGGAGTCCTGCTATATGCATAGACACGAAATCTTGGCTGCCCACTGTATGAGCTAAAGCGTTGGATAGTAACAGTGCTCTAGAAAAGATTGAACCCTGGGGGTTACTGCTAGGCATGATGGATTTAATTAGCAGGGTGTGTCTAGAGGGAATGAAGGAGATTCTTCTCAGGACATGTCTACACTTGAAACTGTGTGGGTTTTGTGCATCTCTGTTAAATGATCTGAAAAAACTATTGTATGATCAATGCACTCATACCTTCACACAATACTCTCCTGCACATAAGATATTCTTATTTTCTGTCACTGCAGTTCTTTTTGCAATAACAAAATCCCCTTTTTGAGCTTAGTTTAATTTCTCATCTTGTTCGACCTCCTTTTGTGTTTTGTGCTATTTCCCACATGTTCAGTAGTGAACCATTTCACACCTTTTCAGTTACAAATAGAATAAAACCCAGCAGATTAGTGTGCAAATGAGACAAAAGTACCCAGTGAAAATGCTAATGCGATGATTTTGCCTCTGAACAGCAGACTACATTAAAAAGCCCATTTCCATTTATGCAACAGAAGATTTTGTTAGTCAATAAATCCATGCAATCTTAGAAGAAAGAATTAATCTTACACAACTGGAGTTTTGTTTCAGGAAATTAATTTATGCTAAGAGATTCAGCCTCTTAACTGAAAAGATTTAGTGTGTTTGTGTTCCACTTAGCAGTTTTATTTGTTCTTTAATTTGCAGGAGTCCATACTAGGAAATAATTTAACAAAAATGCCAAGAGGAAAGGGATGTGCGTACAGGTTTGTGTGCAGACAAGAAACAGGGTCTCTAGAGCTACGCTACTTGTTGTCACTCTTAAAGACCTCAGAAAATCTCTGAACATTTACGTATTAGTTGCTCTGTGTATAAAATGGAAATTGAGCACCTGGTATCTCACATAAGTGCTGTTAGCGTTGGTATCCACAGAATGTGCACAGGTAAATGCACTACTAGTATTACGAATGTAACAAAATCAAAGAAATCAGGATAAGATTTCATGGATGGGAAACACTGCCTTAACAACAGCCTTTTTCAAATGTCTTTCTCTCCTGACAAAAGATGAGGAAATTACTAGTAAATGCATTAAATTGTATACAGGAGGGAAAAAAAGCTACCATCTTTATATTCTGCCAAGAGGAGAAAACCAGCATTGAGCTGTACTATGTACAAAAATGTATATTGAGAGTTATCCTATATCAAGCTTGTGTCCCAGTGTGGGAATTTTGTTTGCAAAAGAACTGCAGGGATTGTTCTGCAAAGAGCATCTAAGCCTACGGACCCCCCTGCCTTTCCCAGGAACTCTTGCTGCTTAGCTTACTCTTGCTGGCTGTGAAGTCTGAAAAGGGTTCACAGAGGAGCAACAGGATCAGACTTCCCCTCTCACCTTTTGTTGCAGAAAAAGAAAAGGGTTTGATCCAGGCCTCTAAAAACACTTCAGACTGAATCAGACCACAATCAAACCCATATTACACACAAAATGGACACTCACAAAAAAGCCATCTTCCTAACTCCCGAAATTAGTCTTTAAAGCCGCTATTTACAACCAAATACAGCCAAGTATCTTTAAGACCTAATACAAATGATACTGAAACTATCATTTGCTATGACTTAAATAAGTATTCCATAGGTCTGATTTTAGCTTCCACTGAAAAACTGAGGTAAGGAGCCACCACCCGTGGCCGCACAGGCTTACACGCATTCGCGTCTTTCATCCAACCCACCACTACCAGCTCCAGGTCACACTGATTAACACTTTTCACATAAACACACTTTTTCTTATTTGAAATGTTAATGCCTGCTTAGTGCAAGGTGAAAGTCTATCCAACGATAGAATCCCTTAAGAGTGTTAATTAAACTGGACAATAATAATCCACTGGTGATTTATAGCGAGGTGGATTACTAGACCGTAGTGGTTGGTCTGATAGGCATTTATTGCCTACTTAACCATTTAAGTATAACAAAAAAAATCATTGTGGTACAAAAGGTGATGAATGTTTCTGCTAAAACAGTCCATTAAGATGATTCATTAACATTACAAAGAGGTCTGCAGCCTGCGTGCCACTTGGAGCCTGTAAAAGTCTGGGAAAGTGAGAGGCATTACCATAGGAAATGCTTTATGCTAAATGTGCGCTGATAGAATCTAAAGTCCACTTTCTGCAGATAACATCACTTTTTACATTTTGCACTACAAGGTCTAAGGACGCTTTGTACTTCTCAGCTCTCCAGCAGGAGAATGGATCTTCCTAACAGAGGAGTGCGGGAGGAGAGGAGTCATAAAAGTCACAACGCTCCGGCTCACATTCGAGTCCCCCATCCTTCCCTTTGAACTGATGCTCCTGGAATGCCGCATCGCTGGTTACACCACCGCCGAGTGACACGGAATCATGAGTTATAGTCACAACAGCTACAACTTTATTAAACGCACATCAAATAAAGCTCGTATAATGATCTTTTCAGGTCAAATAACAGCAGGTTCCTGCTGTGTAGCCGCAAGGAGGTACACCAGCTACAACTGATACAGGGAATTGTAGAAGGGTTAAGTCCGTGTGTAAACGTATCCAAAATACCAAAATTAAGACCTCAATATTTTCCTAACAAATTATTCCCTGAAAAGTGGAACTAATGAAGCTTGATTCTTTACGGATTTATGTTACATGTCTTACACCTCCCCATTGGAATCACCCCAGCTGTCCCGTCCTCCACCATTCCACACTGCAATGCCTCCAGCCCCCTTCAGCCCTCCAGGCTCTACCCCCGACCAAGAACACGCAGAATCTCTTCATCTCTGGGGAGTACCCGAGCATGCCTTGGCATCTTTCCCCTAGCCATCCCCTGGCTTTTTTGATTTGGCAGCTGAATAAAGCGGTGCTTTCGCCAAGGAATATCACAGCAAAGTGCAAATCAGTCGAATGGCTTGCTGTTGTCAAACACAATGAATAATTGCTGAATTCTCCCTTCTTCCTCAATGGCAGCATTAATAAGGATTCCTTCCTCTACTTAGGTGCTAATTCTTGCAAAACTGGTAAGGACGTACTATCTCTGAAACATCTATGTAACCTGTGAACAAAGTGTCAGCATATTGGAAACTGGGTCAGACAAATAATAAGATTGTGTAAGTAGTTTCCCTAGGGAACCAGACTGAGGTGTGATAGCATCTCCACTGACCAGAAGTCAGTAGAATCTTGTTTATATATTTCATCCAAGTAGAGCATCACCCAGCACTTTCTAAATTACAGGAAGAGCGTACAGCACCCGTTCAGACTCAAAACAAGCTAGACCAGGTCCTAGGAGCAGATCAACAAACTCGCACCAGAGCTAATAAATTCTGCTTCTTGGTAGGTAATTAGACTATTTTATTTCTCAGTAGGTGAACTAGCACAGCTGTACCAAAACCTGGGCTGGAGATGACTTCGTTTTGCTGTCTCTGCATGGTGTTCATTTTAACCTCTAGAGGCTTCAGTTGTTCAGAAGTGAATGTTAAAAATGAAACATAACAGATACTGAATCTGTACAAGGGAATGGAGCCGAGGGGCACATGAGACATCAAACTTAGCTACCCCCAGTATTGTTCAATATCATTTAACTGCCTGGGGAATTGGGCAAGGCACATTTAATATCTGATGCAAAATATATTTCCATTTTGTTCTTCTAGGAAAACAAGGCATTGACTGCATACATAATCCGTAACAACGCTTTATTACAAGGCATGCTGAACTGGATTGACTTCATCTACAGAAATGGGACAACTGTTTTCAAGTAGGGCCATTAACCCAGTAATCGGCTTTCCAATAACCGGTTGCATAAATGGTGAACGTCTTTAAAATTAACTATGCTGGTTAATGAATTGAGAGTGCTGAGGCATGGAGAGAGCGTGCTGTTGAAATGCACGCTCTCCACCTCTACATATGCCTCTAGATTCCCCTGGGACACTTGCAAGTCTCAGCTCTTAGTCAGTGATGCCCAAGGGTGCCGAGCGCTGGGGAAGTGCCTTTGCGGCAGGACCAGGCCTGGGTGTAAGACACAGAGCCGGGAGGAGGGAACACAGACCAGTGGGAGGCTGGCAGGAGCACAGGCTAAACCAGAAAGAGAAGCTGAACATGTGTGTCCAGTGGAGCTTGATGAGATTCAGAGTGGGATTGGGAGCAAGGATGAAAGGATTGGATTGAAAGATCCATGTAAGCAAAGCAAAGGAGAAGAGCTGCAATTTCAACCCAATAAATTTTCTGATTTTTGTTTTCCCTACACACTGAATTTAACTTAATTTCAGTATTAGCTGAGAGACAGTCATCAACAGCTTTTTATATTTTACCCTACACATTGCTTATGAAGTTCCCACAAATTTACACATACAGATTTTATCATCCCAGACCACGTTTCACTTCTGATCTCTTCTTAAATCTACAAAAATACCAATGGTAAATGCCTCACGTTTGTGGAATACAGAGGTAGGTCTCAGCTCAGAAAAGCCAGTGGGAATTTCTGGACAAAGTGCTTTTTGCCATCAAAAAATGACAACTTGTCAAAAATTTTTAAAAGTAGTATATCGATTTCCATGGAAATATAGTTAGGCAGGTTCAGATACTTCCATGAGAAAAACCTGTTCTGAATGAGAATAGAGTAGAAATCTGTTATATTATTCACTCCTGAAGTCAGAAAAATACCCAAATGTATGATAGCACCCTAACAAATGCAACAGAATAAGTGGTTGGCTATTCTCTATACAGCTACTTTATTTTGTTTAAATAGATATATACACATATGAAATTCCCAAGGCCGAAGAGAGACTGAGTGACCAGAGCCTGGCGACCAAGTCTCACCTATGAAGTACAGGACAGCAAACGAGCTCTTTTTCAACTCCTGCCAGAGCCCAAATTTGAGTCTGACAAAAATAATGTTGAAAATATTATGTCAAATGTCTGCTCCAAATCCCATAAAGCACTACTTGGATACAGCCCAAGTAAATACCCTAGCCACTGGATGTTGGCTATTCTGGGATGTCTCATTCTTTCTATTCATGTTTTGTTTTTTAAATCATTCTGTGACAAATCTAAAACAAATGTCAAAACCGTTAATTTTTTTATATACTAGTTTTTTTTTGTTTCTGGACAACTCTAATTCTCAGTGCACCACCCTTAACTCTTCAATTCATTTTTTCTCTTATAACTTGTTGCTGGCCTTTAGAAGAGTGAGAGACATTTAGCTCTTGCATAGGGAAAATTAACTTGATTTGTGCATTCTGTATTGTCCTATATCACTGATTTTTAAGTTGGGCTTCACAAGCCTTTGGGCCCATGAGCTGCTTTTACAGGGATCCAAAAAGGCAAATAAGACAGATTGCTTTGATATGACCAAAGAATTGGCTGCTGCCAAAGTCTGCAAATCAAAAAATTTTAAAGATCACTGCTCTATACTCATATACCCGCATCCTACTGTTGTTGGTATAGGTTGAAAGCTTGCAATGAGCATTTATTTGCACCAGGATTAATAACTACTTACATTATTAAAAAATCTAAGAGAATCACAAGATTGTTTGAAGGACAGTAAGAAGAATATTTTGGCTCAGGAAATTCACGTATAACCAGATTCGTCACTTTAAAGAGAAAGCAATTTTGCATCAATTAAAGTTAATATAAAGTTCATGTTGTTACTTTTTCCTCATCTTTACCCTAATGTAATAATACGAAAACTAGAAAAAAATTATCTTCTTTGACACTGTTGTTCTTCACAATTAACAGTTATCACATCTCTAATAATGATGTACTTTAAGACCCCTGAACATGAGAGTTTCCAGTCAAAACATTAAATAAAATCTAGTTTACATGGCATTAAACACAGTTAGAAATCCATCTGTTCATTTATTCTGATAAATTAATTGCCATAAACTTCTGTAGATAGATTCAGAAGACAAGGTGTTTTTTCAGCCTATCCACCTGGACTTCTCAACCAGAAAGTCTCCGAGGCAGCAAATTTTAGTCAGATACAGTTAGTCTCTTTTTCAGAAATTTTCAGTAAAAACAATCCTCCAATGTGAATTATTGAGGAAAGATGTGACAAAATTAATACTGTACTTTCATGCTACCACATTACACAGTTACCGTATTTAATCCTGAAAACTAGATCTCCGGCACTTTGTACAATGCTACAATGCATACAAATGAGAAAAATAAAATTGCATTCATGGAAAATATCGGCAGTGCTCATGGACCTCGGCTACGCTGCCACGAAAAATGGTTGTTTTCACAAAAGGCCAGGTCAAGTCTCAGCTGCTCTTCCCCAGAACTGTCCTTCAACAGAAGCATTTTCTCTATCCCTCGCGCAACAAGACAGCTTGCAGCAGAGAGACGAATTAGGCTCTGCATTTTATTAGCTCCCTTGATGTCCAAACTGCTCTTCCATACATACCAAATATAGTAAACAGTAAATGCTCAGCTTTTTGTTCTTGCCTCAAGGCTTAGAAGCAACTTGCAAATCCTCTCAATTCATTTTAAGTCCCCATTCCTTCCATTAGGCTTGCTAACAGTATCCTTCACAAAGATTCTTTTGTTTCTACTGGAAATCTCTTAAAGATTTCTTTGACATTTCTCTTTCTCTCAGTATCCTGTCACAGGGCACTAGACCTTCATCCTGCACTTACCCAAATCCTTCCTTTTTCCAAGACACACTCAAACCTTCCATCCCACTCCCCTACGAAGGAAGAGTGTGGACATTATCCATAACCGAACAACAAAAGCCCAAAGCCGCGAACTGCTGAGCGCTTCCCACAAATGGCAGAGTGCCCTCAGCCCCCCTCCACATGGCAGAGACTTGAAGGTGCTCTGCATCTTTCCTCCACGATTTAGCCTGTACTCAACACGTGGTTCCTGTCTTAATGGATGTTCTTTTCTCTTCTCTTTCCATGATCTCTTCCTCTCTGTTTCCAGATGAAGCAGTAGCCCTTGCTTTAAGTTAGAAATAACCCTACTAAATCAGGTGCCAGGACGCAAACTCCAGCTTCTTTCAGAAGAAACTGGCATTTCTATTTGCAAATGTAATCAGTGTTATTCCCAAATCATCCAAATTATGGACTTTTGCCGCCTGACCTATCATCGCTTCCCAATTATATACAATGAAGGTGCTCTGTAAATAGGTTTTTGTTTAAATGCAAGGTCTGTGCTATTATTCTGATGTATTCAGGACACAGAAATAGGGACAGAAATAATCAGGAAGTGATTCATAATCTCCATAGCCCTCAACTGTGTGAAGACACACTGTCTACGCTACACGCATCTGTACAGAGCATCCTACCGTGTCCATGTGGAAGAACTAGAGTTTTGTCTTCAGAGGTTTCAGTTTGTCACCATATCTCCAATTTCTGTAGAAACTAAACAACTGAAACTTTTCCCCTGCTCGTGATAAACACATTATTCACAAAGATGATTTTTGCCCCCAAAACAAACGTGAGGATCTTACTGAACTGTAAAAATCTTAACTCCTTCAGACTTTACATTTTCATTTTGATATGAGCTTAACAGATAACTAATCTAAAACCAGAAAAAAATAAATTAAGCTTTTATATGAAACTCATAAGAATCTGTTTTATAGGCCCTTGATTTAAGTAAACAAACAAACAAACAAACTGCTTCCTTCTGCTCTTTTCCCGACAATCCAAATATTTAGAACTCTTTATAGGATGCTAATTGTGGAGATTCATGCTTTTAAATTATTCTTTTTGGGTGCCTTGAACAACAAAAACAACAGATTCTCTCTTGTGGTCAGACCACCAAAGCGGAGCAAAGTGCAGTAACTCGGCGAGTTTCTGCCCCATGTTCTGCTCTGCTTGTCCTTTTGAAAGGGGTCTCAATGAAGAGCCTTGTTGAGACCTCCGCTGGTGCCACTGTTTATAGAGGGGGTCATTAGGAACAGTTTAGCCAGAACAAAAGGGGTTTTGTTTCTATTGTCCCGCTTGCACTTTGACGATGTCTTAACTGAAAAATTATCTTAATAGTCTAACAGTATATATTTGCCTATGGGGCTCAGACAACTGGAGAAAAGGCTTTGGATGAATGCTGAAAAGATGCACTTCACAAAGCAAACTCAGTGCGCGCTAAGCACTAGCTCGGCTGCAGAAATTTTCCGACGGAAAACTTAGAAGTCCCGGTTTCAGAAAGATAAACTCTTCCAGCCTTGCACGTACAACTAAAGTATCCTCCACAAAAAGAGCAGCGGTAACACCAGCCACCCCGGCTTAGTTCCTCGCTGGTGTAAATACCGTACCTCCGTCTGCTCACACCCTGCTATGCCAATTTACACCAGCAGAGGAAACAGTCCCTTCGTATTATTGTAAAATCCTCCAGCATAAACTCCTGATTAATGATTTTCTGCTGCTAAAGCTCTGGGAGATTGCTTCACGCAGCCACTTGTACTGTGGCAAACCTCCTCCCTGGGTCAGAGCGGGAGCTGGAACCGTCCTCAAACCATGGAGAATCGGGGCCAAACCGTGCGACTCTGCGCAACTTGGAGAGGGATTTTTGTGGCCAGGGCTTTAGAGAGTCAAATGAACCTCAAGCTTCCATCTTGTTTCAGACCAGTTCAGAAACGCTGCTATAAATCATCGCAGATATAAAGAAAGTTATTTTAGAGGCAGAACCAGAGACGAAAGTGCGCATTGTATCTCTGCAGCCCCACACAGCTCGAAATTGGCAGCACAGAACTTCCAATTTGAATGGCCCTAATACGTATTCAAAATAAACTGTTAAAATAATTGTTCCTATGGAAATGAAATATAAATAAAAGTAGAAGCTGAGACCATATTAAGATGATGTTGGACCAAATTCTGTTTCCTGCTTATTTAAATGCACAAGATAAGCCTCAGCAGGAGAGAAACTGTGGGGTGCAGCTGTTGTATATAATCCTGCTTCCTACAGACCTGTAAAACCCACAGTCTCCAAAGATCTCTCTGCTCCAGCGGCAGAAGTTTTATGATTCAGGGGCATGGTACATATGGTTTAGCATACACACCCCAATTTTCCATGCAACCTCCCCTGTTAGGATTACTAATACTTGTGGCATGAGCAGTTTGTACAGCAGCTGTGCAAGGGTTATGCAAGCATTTATGTACACATTGGAATAAAGGCACAAAATAATGGTTCTTTTGAGGTATTACTCTGCACCTGCCTGGGGAGAAAAAGTAATGCCATCCAAATTTGTCCCATTGCATTTTACAGGTCAGAATCAGTTATTATTGCTCACTTTGAAAACAATTAATAGGTTTTACATGCTTTTTTGCACACAGCCGAGTGTAAAAATACCAAACATCTCTATCTTCAGCAAATGCAAAGAGCAGAAAACTAAAAAAATACTCTAGGAGACATCAATATATGTTAATAAGAAGAATCCTGATTGTCTGATGCGCGACTGTAGAAGCAAAGATCACCGTTTATTACAAGAAAATATTACAACTACGCAGAGTTTGAGGCACACTCCCAAGGTGCTGCAGCACGGCTTAAGTCCGCTCCCAACAGCGACACATAAACGAGTGTGCTCTCAGCACAGTTTTTCACAAATGTAAATACAAATATTTCAGATGTCCAGGTTACAATGTTACCAATGAAGGAAACGCCTGGGGTTTTGCCAAAAGCTTCAACCAAATCAAGCGTGCACAGAATAATTTAAGAGTACAAAATTAAACTCCATTTTGATTGGGCTGCTTTGGCAATATATGGACCTAAAAGCGGTCCTACGTTAAACAATATTCATACGTATGTACGTGTGCTACAGAAATATATTACTTACATAAAGTTTAAAGACATTATTGAAGTATACTGGTGTATGCACATACACACGTGCTCATACCAATATACAAACAATTACATACAAACTTACACATAAAATATAACATAGGGCTATATCCAAGCTGCATATAGATGTATGATAAATACAATACTACAAATGTCTGAGTGATATGAACTCATTTCTAACGTTCTCTGGAGTAAATAATAACAAAAGAATCCCCACGGAGATACAGCTTTATAAAGTGAAGTGCTTTGAAGGGCTGAACTGTGAAGAACTGAATTTTGTCCACCTTCCTCAGCTGATGCACATTAGATCCAGCACTATAGTCCCGTTTCATAAATCCAAAGATCATTTTCTATTTTAGCTATCACGAGCATCTCCAGAAGTAATAACGCCCTTTCATACCTGCAAACACAGATTTCATTTCGAACTCTCCTCTGGTCAGTAGCTACGAGCATCAATGCTTCATTTTGATAACATAATCGGTATAGTCCAGCCCAGCACAGTTCAACCCAGATCTGCTCAAATTCCTGGATTAGAGCTAATACAATGGCTTACCCTTAATGCGATTACTTTCATGTTGGTGAATACGTTCTCAGCAATAATGCTGAAGAGATGAATAGAAACTTTTGATAAGAATGATCCAATATAGTGCAATTAAATATGCAGGCTAATTATGCATTCTTATACAAATAATAATGCTATTATTTTTGTTACGTAAGTGTTTTGCATGCAGCACAGGGCCCAAAGGAACGGTTCAAAATTCCCCAAACACATGCTATTTTAGTGGGAATATTTGGAAGAAGAAAAAAGTTTGCTATAATTTAGGACTTGCACTTTGTTCAAGACAAATGAGAGAAGATGCAAACCAGAATGGAAAAGAAACATGGTTAAAGTTAAAAAGAGGACATCAAAGTCGGAAGGCAAGGAGCTTGAAATTGATTCAGTAGAAAAGAGGAAAAAATGCTTTGTGTCTGATGTTTAAAGAGTCATGAAATGAATTTGTGAGCAGAACCCATGCTTTTTACCTGCCATTTGGTAAAACTGAATGCAAATGGCCAAATTCTGCCACTGGCATCCGCCTAATACAGGTACACGATGATGACAGCAGCACATACAAATTCGTCAAGCACAAACGTGCACATTTTTGTGCATTTCATGTTTTAAAATTAGACCCTTCATCTCTTAAATACATGCTTCCAACTATACTGACTTCCACACAAACAAAAACAATGGCAGTAGTTGGTACAAAAATCAGATAAGAGCGTACACGCAAAGCTCAAAGAGATCAAAAAGTTACTCAATTGGTAATGTGGCTTGCGCAGAACCTCAGAAACATTGGGAGTTTGTTTTCATAGAAATTATCTGAAGCAGCAAGTGCCAACACACAGGGATTACTTCATCATAAGCATTTACTTTTCCTTCTTAAGAAGAGGAGGACAGACAAGAGAAGCAGAGAAGAGTAAGAGGAAAAACTGGTTTCTTAATTGATCCAGGAAGGAGGAGGAAGAAGACAATGACACGAGGGTGCCAATATTTCAGCGACCTGTGTGCAACTGATCCTACAGGAAGCAGGACGGGCTTTACGCGGCAGGCAAGAAAGGAGGGAAGAGAAAGACGTGGCCCATGAGAAAGGCAATCCAGTTTGTGCCTTTGCTGTTTGAAATTCAAGCTCGGCTCTGAGGACTGAACCGCTGCAGTTGGAGCTGCATCATCCTTTGTTGGAGGCAGCAGAATAAAGGCTGCTCTTTGTTGTGCCCCAAAGCAGGCTGAAGTCAAGAGCCGAGGACCTCACGTTCAAAAAAATTACTCTTTAACAGATTCCCTTTCTCATCGCACACTTCTAGAGTGTTTTTGTTATGCTGTTTTAAGAATACATGCAAGCAGTACCCCCATTGCAAACTATCTTGCATTTATGTAATGCTGTACCTTGCGCCATGGGATCATAGAAAACACTGCTATAAAAGATCAAACTCTCACAACTATTCCTATGAAAGCAAAGGACAGAGTTGCAGCATTGCCCGCTCTTTAAAGAGCATATCCCACATTGAATCAGGAGATATCTAAATGTGGCCAAACCCAGGCCACTTAAACAGATAAAATAACAAGGAAATAGATTCAAACATCACTTTTTCAATAAATTTGTCAAATCAAAGGGTTTCAAGGTTTACTTTTATTTCTCCGCGGTTTCCTCAGTGACACATACAGCTTCAACAGTCGTTACCTGAGGTGTTAAGGAGCCAGGATCCAAACCCCCCAAACTATCTTTTTCTTTTCTTTCTCTCAAAGAGTGATATCATTCTGAAGCATGGCACTGACCTGAAATTTAGTCAGTTTTTAAATGTGAGCTACAAGCAATTCAGGTGTAAGTAACTGAGGCAGCAGAGACACCTGCTCTCCAGTCCGCTGTTCCATCCTTACAGATTTCTTAATCTCACTGTCCATGACAAAGGCGAGTCTCCTTGCCCTACTGCTGCTTGATGAAAAGACAACACTCGAAACTGGGGAAAAATTAACTGCCCACAAGGAACAAAAAAGAAAGGGAAATCAAGCTATCTGCAGCCGAAAGGGAGAGCAGAGGGATACTGAATCATCTGTCCGCCCTTCCACCATCAGTTTAAGCCAACCTAAGGCAGCCCAGCCCAGCCCAGCCACCCTCTCCTCGCCCCCAGCTGTGCATTCCTGTGGCCTCCCTAGTTCCAGCACAATACGTAGTCAGTCAGAACAAGGAGCTGATCCAGCAGAAAATTAATTCAGCAAAACCAAATACATAAATGGTTAAAAAAAGATTACTTTTAAAACCAGAATTGGTTTCCTGACCTGTGTGTGGATGTTAAAGGTCAGCACCAGCTTTCGAGAGGGGTGGGGTTGCACAGCTGAAGGTCCAGGCTGGGGTGGGATGAGAAAAAAAAACATCTTTCTCAGGAGGAACCTGGCTTTAAATCAGCTTAAATTGATGTAGATAGAAACCACACCCTCTGCAAGAGAGAAGTTTAGGCAAATAGCTGCCTGGCTAAGAGCAGGTTAGTGCTGCTCCTCAGGAAGTACAAAAGATGCTAGAGAAGTTAATCTTAACTGGGCATCCAAAATGCAACTGCTTAGGTATTGGTGTTTTTATTAGTGGGGAGCAACGGGAAGGCAGTTACAGGGGTGGCATTTGAGCACCCCCATTACCACCAGTGAGTTTAGCAAGTGCTCTCATATTACCTAAGGTGGATGTGGCTTCACAACCTCTTTCCCCCCCCATCCTCCCAGAGCTTGAGCCATTCCTAAACGTGGGTTAGGAGTGAGGGAGAAGTTCAATGCTGGTTCCACCACTATTTCAATAGCTCTGAGTCATTTCTGTGTCATGCCTCAGTTTCCCTGTTATTAAGAGGTGCACATGCATGCATACAAACACACCAAATCACTCAATGTGTTTCCCATGAGGCTTTTTTGACTAGTTACCTGCCATTCACACAAGGATTTTAAACATAAAGAGCTGAATATTAGTTTCCAGAACAGATGCGGGACCTGGTGCTGGATACTACTGGATATTGCTCGTCTGAAAACATCAGATGAACAACCTATCAAAAAAACCCCACTGACCTCCTTTATCCCCTGCCCCTCTTCTTCCTCTTTTGCCTAAGGAACGAATCTTAATGTCAGCATAAACTTAGTGCGTATATACACGGTTTCTGAAGTTACCTCGGGCTGGATTCGGTGACCCAGATAAACCCTTACATCCTGCCTTCCCCTTGCTTTCCAAGTAAGATTTGGGAAGCAGTAGTCTGCATTTGTTATCTGAGATTATTATTATTTACTATTGCAGTAGACATCTACCTGGACTAACAAGGACTGGGGCTCCATTACAGCACATGTAACACCCACTGAGCTTAAAAAAAAAAAAAAAGTAATTGCTTTAGAAAGCTGACAGTCCATCACAAGCCAGTATTCCACAAAGGGGTGGACCAGAGAGCTGAGGAAAAGGGGAAGGCGAGAGAGCAGGATAATGTAATGACGTAAACTACCCGTGTGCACAGGTTGATGGTTCCACTCCAAGGAAACGCTGCTGGTTTTACAACTGTCGTATGACAACTCCCCCCTTGGATTTTTTGTGCTTCTCCATTAACTCTCCTCGCTGCCAGTTGGAAAAAGTGACCTGGGGCTCTATGCACACAGACATACGTGCCTACATGCGTGGATATATAAGCATCACATTTTAAATAATCCAGTGCTGTTGGTTTTGTCCCGGACAGTCTCTCCCCATCTGTACTTCTTTAAAAAACAGGGCGGTAGGGAAGAAAAGAGTATGCATGTTCGTGCAGACAGACGATACACTTGCATCTATAAACTCTCTGGGAGTTCGGGCCCCTTCCTTACACATAAACCACCCTCCCTCCTGGGGTGTCTTCTCCTTAATTACGTGCAGGTTAATTTAAGCACTTGGGACGGGCTCACCCTCTCCCCCAAGCCAGCAACCTCCACAAACATCCTGCAAAGCAACCTAATCGGATGTTCCTCCTCGAGGCAGTTACACAGAGAGGTTGGTTTTTTTTTTTTTTTCCTTCCCCTCTTCCCAAGCGGTTTGGAGCGGGCGAGCGAGAGCGCTTGGGTTTTCCAGCCTGCTCCTCCCACCAGAGACAACCTCCCGCTGCCTCTCGCCCGAGCCGCACAGCGCACACGGCTCCGCCGCGGCGTGCGGGACGCGGGCAGACACCGCGCCGCTCCCGGGAGAAGCCCCTCGGGCCGCCGCCGCCGCTCCTCCCTCCATGGGCCGGGGTCGCTAAGGCGGCAGCCCCCCCCCCCCCCGCCCCGCCGGGCCATGAGCGGGCTGCGGCGCCTCCGCGGGGGCCGCCGGTGAGCGCGGGGGCCGCGCCGTCCCCTCCGCGCCCCCCTCCCCCGCGCATGCCGGTGGGGCGCGTCCCGCGGCGGGGCAGCCCCGCGCCCCCCGCGCCGCCCCTCCGCAGCCGCCGCCGCCAGCGCTGCTGCCGCCGCCGCGCCGCGATGCCGGCGGCGGGGCGCGGGCAGCCCGCCTCCTGGCTCCTGGTGCTGGGCGCCGCCGCCCCCGCCCTCTGGCTGCGCTGCGTCCTGGCCGACTTCACGGTGGACAACGAGGTGCACTCCAGCTTCATCCACCGGCGGCTGCGCGGCCCCGAGCGCCGCGAGATGCAGCGGGAGATCCTCTCCATCCTCGGCCTGCCGCACCGCCCGCGGCCCCACCTCCACGGCAAGCACAACTCGGCCCCTATGTTCATGCTGGACCTCTACAATGCCATGTCCGTGGAGGAGGGGGCGGCGGGGGCCGCCGCTGAGGAGGGCGAGGGCTTCTCCTACCCCTACAAGCCCATCTTCAGCACCCAGGGGCCACCCCTGGCCAGCCTGCAGGACAGCAACTTCCTCACCGAGGCTGACATGGTCATGAGCTTCGTCAACTTGGGTGAGTGCCTGCCCTCGGCGAGGCCCCGGGGCTGGAGCCGGGATGACCGGGCGGGAGAGCCGTGCTGGAGGGGGGGGAGGCTGGAGCAGGGCCCTGGCCACCGAGGGGAGGGCAGGGACTGGTGGCGCAGGTGGCCACCTGGTAGGGAGCTGTTTCTGCAGTGGGTCCGATCATGGGTGGCAGCCCACTTGGGCGAGGAAAGGCAGGTAGCGGCCCTTGGAAAGGCGGCTGCTTTGCGAGGCGGTAATTACACGGCAGCAACGTGGAGAGGGCTCTGACTGTCACACAGCACTTGGACAGCCACAAGCTCTGGCCGCACTCCACCCTGCAACACCCCGCACACCGACACACCAAGTTCTTTGTCGTCTTCTGCCTTTGATAGTTACTTGCCGCACCTCAGAAATTGGATGTGCAGGTAGGAGCTGAACAGGACAATTAGCAGGCATCCCGCACTGCCACGGAAGACACGAAACCCAGGCAGGACCACGGGTCCCGACACAGCTCCCAGCACCAGGCTGGCACTCTTGCGGGATGCAGAGCCATCGGGGCTGCCTAGACGGATAATTCCCTGTGGCATCCCAGCGCCGCGCTCCTGCAGCTGAAGGGGCTTGCACATGTTTTCCTAATGGCTCAAGAGGGATTCCACAGTAAATCCTTATTTACTCCTGCAGCTTTTTGCGTTGACCCTGGTTTATGCAGCTAACTCGCCTCTTTTCACAAGCACATGTGGATGGGTTTATGCAAATGATATGAAAGTTGGCATGCTTTGTATGCGGCTCGCTAGGCCTCTCTAATTGGATGCCACAGCCCAATCTGATTTCTATTTGCTTGCTGTAGATTGCACACCCGTGTGGACCGACTTGGACGGATTTGAGTAAAACATTGTTAGGATGAGCATTCTATTTTAAATATATAATTACAGACCCTGGGTCACTCTGTCCATTTTTAGACCTTGTCATGTGCAGCTCCAAAGCCACCACACGTACCGATTGGGGGCCGGCAAGTTCAAGACACGTTCTGAGTAGTATTTCCAAACCAAGATCAACTCAAACTTTGTCCCAAACAAAGGGACACGCAAAGAGCAGGAGGAGCCCATCTTTGTCACGTAGCCCGCTAGGGATTACAGACACCCCCATCGCCAGTAAATCCAGTAACGCCTTTATGGATGTCACTGTTCTGGACACTTCCACTGTCTGGAACTTCAGAGGCAACAGAGATTAAATCACCACCTAAATCACCACCTCTCTAATCCCAGCGCTTTAACTAACTGAAAAAGATCAGTAGCTGTAAAGGTTCTGTGACACACGTTAATAATTATTAGACACGGTAGCCATCCTGGGACAATTCTTGCATGGTAGGGAGGCGCGGGACGCTGTGGGAGATCTCCAGTTTGCATGAGCTGCACCTCCTTATTAACTACCATAAGCTTCACAGTGGGAAGCTCGGAATTACATCTGGCCCGGGGGCTGCGCGCTCGGAGCGCGCTGGTGCTTTCCATTTGGTATTACACATGGTTGTCTAATTGCTGCTAGATACTTAAGCCGATCAGCAATGATACATTTAAAATCAAATATTTGAGCAGCCAGAAGTACCAATGGCGGTCAAATATTTGACTTTAGAGATAAGAGGGATCTCGCTAACATTGTTCTCTGTGGTCCTTGGGTCCTACACCGTGTACAGCCAGAGCGCAGGGAGAGTCCCCAGCAGAAGACAAAGGATGTTGAAATAACAATAGCTAAATTCACACTTCTGTTGCCATTGCGGTAGAGAGGAGAGAAGCTTTATGAAACATGTAAGTACCTAATGGAAGGGAGCTTAGCTCTGGGGAAGCAGCTCTGCTCCTCCCGTGTAGTTATTTACCGCGTAACTTTCATCAGTGAAACTGCAGCGCTCCCGTCCTGTGCTTCCTCTGCAGCCCATGGAAGTTTTACATAAAAGGAATTAATGTTCAGGTTCACGATTATGTTGAATACAAATGAGTGGGATCGATCCCCAGACTGTGAAATAAAAATTACATTTTGTCTATGTCTGTGTCTAAGTGAGAACTTCTCATAGAGCAGGTTTTACCTGTACCAACTGCACGTAATCAATAATCGACATCCCGATGCGATGTGATGCCGGTCGTGGATATATTCATTCATTTCGACCTGCTGGCTTTTGTAGTCGGCTTAGAAATCCAAAAGTGTTCTTTCTGCAAAACGCTTTGTTGTCACTTTAATTGCTGTCAGCATGGCCAGTGCCTAAGAGCGCAGGCAAAATCCCATACTTTTAAGAAGGACAGGTGGAATTATTACCAGCAAGCCACATTTTGGAGGTTTATCTGTACTGTTTTGTTCCCTTGTCAACAGTGCATGCCAGGACGAGTTTAAAAAGGACATAGATCTAGAATAGCTTTCTTCATCACTGTGCACACCTTTCATCCCTTTATAGTCGTTGGTTCTTTCATCTTTATAGGACAAAGACAGGCTTGTTTATGGACGTTTTAATGAATTAGACCAGCCACTCGCTCCCGTATATAGTCAAATACACCACCTGCTTCGATATGTACAGTTTTCTATGACGTTCAGGGAAAATTAGAAGATCTGTTGTAGAACTGATGTTTTTTTGGGAGACTTTCGACAATGCTCCCTTTTAAAGCAGAGCTGAATTGCTAGATGCAGACTGTAGTAAACTGTGTCCTAGTTTTGTAAGAGCTACTCTGTGAGCATTGCGTTTCACAGGTAGGCTGTTATTACTATACGAGAGCCATCACAATGAGGAAGTGTCACAGCATAATAAGTTTCATCTTAGGATGGAGGAAGTAAAAATGAGCAAAGAAATAATGCTTTTAAATTTCAATAAATAAAACATGTTATTCCAGGCTTCCACACGCCAATCTACGAAACCACTTTTTTGGTTTTTGCTTTATTCGGATTCTTCGTCTATCTAGTTGTACAACTTTAGAGGAAAAAATATTAAAAGGAGAAATAAAGATTTACATTGCAAGATTTACTGGGCCACACAGGAAAAAAAAACCAACACCCCCCCCCCCCTTGATTTCTATGGAGATACTGTGTATATTTATTCCAGAGAATTTATACCGGGTATTGGTAGGGAGGAACCAGAATACAGGTGCTCCTTCTCAGGGTTGTGTTGCAGGGAGCTTTGTACTATGCATGTAATGTTACTGTAAAATCTTGACAATTAATTAGATTTAGATTTATAACCAGTTAATTCACAGGCTACGTTTTGCCGTAGCTTACACCTGTGCTAAGATGGATGGGGAATGGATTTGTGTCAAGAATGAAGTTACATGTAAATTAAAAGAGAATTTAGCCACAGTGGTCTGACTAAGTTAGCCAGTTAATTACTGGCTAATTTTATAAAATTTATTACTATAATTTCAGTATTTGGAATTTCATTTAGGATCCTGTCCAAGTACAGTTTACAAACTGATCCATTTTAGGAACTGAAAAAATGCAAAGCATTTTTTGCACAAGCTTAATTTCAAGTTTATAAACAGCAACTAAGGAGTAAACATCCTCTAGATTACTTAGACCCTCTCTACTAAAAATAATTGAGTTGTCCTTATGTGGGTAATCTTGCCTTGGTAAACAGACTTCCCTAGAATATTTTTTTAAAAGAGTCGGCACAAGTGATAACGCAATTTGTTAATTTGTCTCGCGGTTGATTATAAAATGCACAACGTTGTTTAATCCTGGCAAAAAATAAGGGGGGGGGGAATTAGTCATTCTTGGAAGGAGCACATGAAAGTGGCTTTTGTTAATGTAAATCAAGAAGCTGAAGAGCCCCCAAGTTTCCTTTTATTTCATACCATCTGGCTATCCTTTTTGTTGACAAGTGTTTGGCATGGAGAACCATCTCTTTGCCCTTTAATAACAGGCTTTAACACTGTAGGGTATTAGAAAAAGATTCTATAACAGTTAAAAAATTTCCTTCGGGGAATACTTTATAAAGTGAGCACGGGCTGCAGGCATTTGCAGCTGTAACCTGGCTTGTGTTAAAATTTGGAAGGGGCTGCCTTGCATTCCAGCTCACTACAGGCCTTCATTGGTGTACAGCCAAAGGTTAATATAGATGTCACACAGTTTTTCTTTGGAGAGCCTCAGATATAAGAGTACGCGTACAGCTGTGTTTTTAGTAACCCTTTCATAATCACTTCTTTTAAACCTCATTTTCCTGCTTATATAAATCAAAGATTTTCAAGGATATTTGACCTGGATTTGAACTTATTTGATCTTCACATATTTCCCACTTGAAACAAAGCAGATTAAATGTTAGCCCTGGATGCCTGGTCATGATCACATGCTTTGTCCATACATTAGGCCAAGCCCTCGGCTTTTTCTTTCCTTCTTTTTTTTTTTTTTTTTTTTTTTTTTTTCCCTTCCTCCACCTAGGGCTGTTAGAACCTCTCAAGCCTGAACAGGTACATCCTGGAATTGTTTTGGACAGTATGGATATGTGCAGCGCGCAGTGGTATAAGATCAGTGAAGGTAGAAAGCTTGCAGCAAGCTAAAGGTACGGAGTACACTGACCGCGCAGCAGGTAACCGGCGGCGGTTCTTTGAATGTACAGACCTATTCTAGAGAGGAATGAATTCATTTTCCAATTTTCAGGTGCAAAATGGCAGAACTGAACTATTTACATGCACCATACGGGTGCGGTGGTAGCGGAGAACGGAGCAGCTGAGGATGGATGTCCTCATGCAAGGGAAAAAGGAGGTGGAAATTGTCCCCCTGTGCTTGCGTGCTTCTGCGGCGGATTTATCCCAGAAGCAGGGTCTGTCCCGCGTTCCCACACAGGCTGTCCCGGGGAGGTGAAGCCCTCTCCAGTGACCGGGGTTTAAAAGCCAAAACACAAGGGCTTGTCAAGAGCTTTGAAGGAGACAAGCCCTGATGGCCAGATCTTGTGACGCTTGTAACGGGAGTTGGGCACAAGTGAAGCGTGCAGGACCTGCTCCCACCCGAGTGTGCGCGCGCTCCGTGTGTGCGCGTGTGCGTTTGTGTGCATCCCCCCCACAGCGCTCCTTTGGCAAAGGAGGTTTAACGGCCCCTGGGCAGGCAGCGGGAAACCAGGCGTTACGTTTTCGCCTGTAAATAAGCTCAAAACACATTTTCGGATGCGGGGGGAGAGACGTGTGAAAGAAGGTTACACAAGTGGTTGGAAACATTAATTAAAAAAAAAAGATTATAACTATTAAAGCCCAGTCAGAGCTGTTGACAGGCTCCTTTTAAATAGGACACTGCGATGTTTTAGTTTAATACATTCTGGCAGTGTCACCGGGGTTAAGGCTAATACTGGGATGTGTGGATCCTGTCATGTTATTGTCAGGAGGAATGCGGGGATTAGGTTTAAAAGTGGCGGTGGGTGAGTGGTGCAGCTGTGTACACTTATTATAAAAGATTTAAGTCCCACTGGTAAAATCAATATATTAAATTGCAAGAGCCTCTGTTTTTAATTAGTTTAAATCAAATATACTGTTAGTGCCATTATGGCTTCTATCCTTGAACCAAGTGAGGAAATGCTAATA
The DNA here is from genome assembly GCF_028500815.1 of Rissa tridactyla. NCBI lineage: Eukaryota > Metazoa > Chordata > Aves > Charadriiformes > Laridae > Rissa > Rissa tridactyla. The sequence goes on from NC_071477.1 coordinate 6,567,425, forward strand.
TTTATATGGAAACTGTTAATTTGTGGTTAAAATGATAACACATTTAGTTTTACGCCTCTAAATTGTTCTAACTGGATGAATACCAGTGAGAAGTTGCAACGATGGATGAAGCCATCTGAGCAAGAACACAAGTAAGCAAATCTTGATAGCGTGGCAGATAAATATCGAGACTACCTGTTGATACACGGCATTAAGAGACACGATATTTTAAGCCCTTTCCAGTGGTACAGCCCTCCTCTCCGGGGCCCACATCAAAATACTCATGTGAAGTAACTACACGTATATATACATTGTATATACATACATATACAAGTAAAATATGCTCTTATATGTATATAATACTTCTCTAAAGGGAAGGAGCTTCTAAAGGAAGGACAGAGCTCTCTAAATTAGTTTCAGGATGAAGATTTTCATTCTACACCTGTTTGAAGTAACTGGGACTGCTCACGAGGGCTAATCACATGGATAAATTTCTGCACATGCATATGTTTGGAAAATGGAAACCCAAGAGAAAATTCTTGGCTAGGTCTTCATTGGTGTAAATTGTCAAATTTCTACTGAAGCTGGCCCTCTGGTCTCATTTATACAACTCTACGTCCAAAGTAATTCCCATAAACTCCCTCTTGATTTACACTAGCACAGTTGAGAACAGAATTGGGCCAAAGAAATGCCCCCGTGTTGAAATAATGAGCAGGCAGTAGTTTCTGCTAGAGCTTCAAACGGTTTTCTCTCCTAATCTTGAAATTGTTTTTGAGGGAGGCTTCCTTTGCTGCAAACAATCAAAACACGAACTAGCTCCTATTAGTCACTGCTTATCATTATTAGCCCAATCCATGTTGTTGAACTACAGCTGAATTCCCATCTTTGCAACAAACAGAATTTAACAAATAATGTTTGACAAAAATGTGAAACTGATATTTCTTAATCCAAGACATATTTCATATGGAGAAACTTCAGTGCTGAAAGATTCCTGGTATCAAAATATCTGAATCACAGTGCAAATAAACAGCGTGTTGTAAAGACTGCAGGGCCAAATTCCGTGCTGGAGTAATTCCATTGAAGTCAGTGGAGTTGTGCCAGGAGATAAACTGCCATCTAGATTTTTTTGGTGTACATGTGAAAACCAGAAGTGTTTAAGATTTTGTGGGTAAACATCTTCGCTAAGAAAAAGGTTGCAGGTAGCAAAGTTTGAACCGTTTCTAATTGAGATGTCTCTTTCGGAAATCCTCATTTTGTTGAGGAACACTACAAAGTTTGCCGAGACCCCTTTATTTGGGTATACGTTGTGCAGTTCCATTCTTTATACATAAATTTACCTGATTTACAGCAGGTAACGTAAGAGGATCTCGGGTGCGAGCTCCTATGTGCGAGCCCCACAATACCCTGCCTCGCCATTTCTTTTAAACGTTTGTGTCGACGACGTCTTGGAGTCAGTGAAAATCCCGTAGTGATCCAGATCGAGTGGACTGAATTAATGGCAACTTTGAGCCTACAAGTTTTAGCGTAATTGCTTTATTGTTTTGGAACCAAGATGCTTACAATCCAGTTCCTGTGCAAACATGTTTAACGTGTGTTAATGTGTTTCAAAACCAGACCCTCTCCGCAAAATTCTGCTTTTCATTAATTGACATCAGTAGCATGGTACAGTATTTCAAAGCACTGGCCAAATATAAACTGTGTTTCTAATTTCCTTACTTTCCTGTGTTTGGAATGCCAATGTTAATTTGTTCCCATGGAAGAGTGAGAGCTGCCAACCACAGTTTTATATAAATGACTTTACAGTGCAGGGCTGCCAACATTCAGTGATACTTAGGAATTTTCATGACATGTTGTATTTAATGCTTGTGTGTGTATGTGTGAGAGAAGGAGTGGGATGTTGAACAGCACAGCCACTGATGATCAAGGCGAATGTTGGAAGAAATTTATCCTTTGAGTGGCTGTTACTTTATGTTTCTTCTCATTTAAGATTTTTTGATAACCGATCGGATGTTGCACAGCATATTCCTTCTGCCTAGAAAAACCTATTTTGCAGTGAACTTTATTGCTAACTGTCCAAACAGTATTATGGTTCGCTCTACCTCCTACAATTTTAGTTCTTTATTAATGGATGAGCAGAAGGACTTTTGTTTATCTTGCTGTTCTCTGGTCATTATGAAATAGATTGTAAGAATGTGTTATTACTCAGCAGGAGAAAATGTAAAAGAAGAAAAAGCTGCCACAACTAAGGAATAGGGGGATTAACTGATTCGATTAAAACTGCCAACAGATTTTTTTTCTTTCAAAGGAGTAGCTAGATAAAATCATTTGTTTTCTTAAAGAAATTCAAGCATAAGCATAGTTTCTTTAGTGGTATGTACTGTCTTTGTACATGCAACAAATGTGAAATTCCCTTCAAAGAAATTTATTTTAAGCTGATGATGGTGAAAACAAGGTCTGTTTATGTATTTCTCCTTTTATTCCTGGCGGATATTCAAAATACAAATTGTTCGTGTTTCAGTAGATTCCTCTTAATGAGCGCTATGGTTTATCTCTCAATTTTCCCCTTTTATTGGAACAGGTGCAGTGTCTGCCATCTGTGCCAGCCCTGCGCTATACCAACAAACAAAGTGGTGTTTTGGTTCACTGGATTTAAAAGTCTCCTGAGAGTAAAGAAATGAAAGAGAAAGAATTTAGAAAGTGCCTAGTGAAGGAAAGGCACTTCAAGTAATGTGCTTTGTCACTCAAGTCTTCCCGTAAATTACCTTAAACTATTTCTAAACTGTTTGAAAAATTTTATCCGTAGAGTATTAAGTTTCTGTTGCATCTCGGCAGTCACACGCTATTCTTTATCATCTTTATCCCACCGCAGTAGCTTCCAACTTAGACTCCCTTGTTGTCAGGCTGAATTAAATTTTACAGAAGTAAAAATTCTTTTCTCCTTGCCTTAAAAGAGAAGAATTGTAAATTTTCAGGTTTTCACTCGTTCTGATTCCGCCTCATTTAAAAGATACTGCAAATAGCCATCCAAGTTTAAACAAGATTATGTTGTAATTAGACAGACAAACTCGTAATTATTTAAGGGCTAAACCAACAACAACAACCCTTTCAGGTTCATTTTGACAGTGTTTATCCAGTGTATCTGGAAAGGCTTACAATTAAAGTGCCTGAAGGGCGGGGATGAGATTTTTCAGCATGCAGTCAGTGCTATCGGGTCCACCTGGCCTGGGAAACTATGCGGGCTTTGTAGTAGAGAAAATCCTTTAACTTAGATCTTCATGGCAAGCTCTTAAAAGCTACCTTCCTTTTTTTAAGAAAAAAAGGGAGGGGGCGAGGGAAGGCACCGCTTCCCTCTAAATAATAATTAAAACGAGCAAGTGCTGCCTCAGGCTCTTTACGGGGAGGGAGCAGCATTGTGTGGATCAGGCCGATAATCTCGCAGCGCATCGTTTTTTAAAGTTTTGTGTGTTGAGCACAACCGCCTCTCAAACGAGCACAACGTTTCCTCTCGCTAGGCTGCAGCCTCCCCGCGCGATGTTGGTCCGGGCGACACCTCCACTGATGTCCCCGGGCTGTGTCCTCAGCTGGAGCAGCCCGGCACCAGGCCACCCCAGCCCCGAAGTCACCACCAGCGACAGCATCTGAGGAGCTGCCACCGCGTCTGTACCAAATTCGGGGAGGGGAGGGCTGTAAATCAAATCAGTTCGAGCTTTGGCTCTGTTACTGGAGCCACTGGGCCAAATCCTGCCTTCAGTCACCTGGTTGCGTTGGCACCGGAGGGGCTGCCTCGGTCCTCTGATGTTGCCAATTGTTCTTCCCGCAGCACAGTGGCAGTAAAAGTTTTTTAAAAGAGACCAGAAGAACCCTGGGAGAACTACTAAAAAATGCTCATAAAATAATACAGCATCAGTAGTTGGGAGTTATAATTCCGACGGAGAGAGACGTCTCTTACTGCGTGAGGCTGAGGAACGGGGCTGGCAGTATTTCACGTACCCGAAACGCCCATTGACTTTAATGAGTCCTTCGGCACCCCGAGGGAAAGCAAGTTCAGGTTTATCATTTAAATGGAAGATTAAAAACGACTGTGATTTAGAAATTCTGAATTCTGGTGCTTACCAGAATTCTGGCTGTAGTAGTGTTCAGATACTTCTGTATCAGTATTTTAACAACTTCCGTACACCAGCCAAGTATCCGTAACGCCACGAATAACAATCATTCCCCATTATCGGGAATCAATTCCTAATCGTATCTGTTCTACCCCCATGCTCGATGCTCGCAAGCTGCTCCTCCCCTCGTTTTCAAGGTTCAAACTTAATTGCTTCTATCACTAAAAATATTCTGAACATTTTAATCTTGCTACTTTTATTTATTACCGTGCAGCAATTATAATCCCACAGGGACTTTTTAGATGTTAATAGCGAGTCCTGCACATCACTTTTGCTGAAGCTTGTGTGGCGCTGTAAACATCGTGCTGAGTTTAAGTTCCCCTTTCTGACCATATCCTTAAAAAATCCAGCATTTGTTAAGAGGGGAATTTTTTTTTTTCTTCTTTTTAACAAAAAGAAATAGGAAAAAACAAAGAAGTAACTTTAGCCTCACAATCTGCTAGCTACATAAAGCAGTAAATGGTCAGTTGAGACAGGGAAAAACCAGAACTGCTGGAGATTGGTTGTTTCCTTTTGGAGGAAACAATAAACGCGCCCGCTTGTATTTTAACAACATTACTACTGGGCCCCCTAATTACACAAATATACTTGTAATAAACTGCAGAGGAGAAGAGCTGAAAAAGAATCACTCAGCACAGATCTTTCTCTTCCACTCACAAAGAAGCCTTTGAGTAACCACTCTTTTAAATCTTGGCCCCAACGAGAAGATGAAGATATTTCAGCACTGTGTGATGAATCATTTGTCGTCCGAGACAGGTGAAAAGGAGAAGCACATCCGACGTGTGGTGTAAAACTCCTCTCATTGGTGGGAACACAACTTTGACCGCTGACTACAACAGTTCCTGCAGCTCAGCGGCACGCATTATAATCAAATTACAAGAATATTAGATGCCATATCCACAGAAATCTGACCGTTACGCTACATTAAAACCTGACACGGGGAATACAGAAATACATGAGAGAATCCAGAATGATGCAGGAACATGTTCAAGCAAACCCCAAATATTTTTTGAGAAAACATTAAATGTCATTTTGCTCGTTAGTCTACAACTGGGAGGTGGGAGCTGTTTCACTGGCAACATTACGGAGCAGGGGAAAGATCCAAGTCGGTGTGTCTGATGCGCTCAAAGTCTTCCCTCCCCGTATGGGCAGCTGTGGTCCAGCAAGAGAGCAGTGACTGGTAGGCAAGAGACCGAGCTGGGGAAGAATGACTCGTGTCCCTGCTCCTTGAGACACTTTCATCAGGGCCATACTCTCATTTCTGCGCTATTTTTAACAGTGGCAGGTAGCAGGACATGAACCGCGTTCCCTTCGTCCGTACCAAGCCCGTGTGAGGACATGGGTGTATATTACAGCAGCTGATCTTTTACCCCCGAACTGCGGTTGCAAAATTGCGTTCGAAGACACGAAAACCAAAACAAAACAGAAAATGCCGTTGTTAGGGGCTGACTCAGGAGGCCGGGATGGCCCAACCCTAGCGAGAGGCTCAGCGTCAGGAATCCAGCCCTGCGGTCGGCGGCGTGGTATGCAGGGCTAGGTGCTGCTGATGTCACCGATGGGCTTATCTTCTACCAAAAGAAAAAAAAAGTAATAATTCCTCTTGTATAATAGGGATCGTGGGTGGGAATTAAACTGAAAATAAATCTTCTCCTAACCTTCAGATGCTGTTACGCCTGGGGCGTTGGCCACCAACATTTAAAGTGTAAAGGGGATAGAAACACGCACACACTCTCTCTCTCTATATATATGTGTCTTCCTGAGGACACTTCATGTAGACTTGCCGTCACTGTCAGACACTAGCATTTTACACCTTCCAACAGAAATATACGTGGCTGTCATCAGTTTACAGAGCCTTAATATTCATAGTTCTCAGGCCCGTATACCAAATTATTAAAAGAATAGAGTCCCCTGCCTGTTTCTCCATAAAAATAAATGCGTTGCGCAGTAAAAATTCCTAGAAAGCAAAAAGACTGTTTGCACAAGCTACGAGGCTCATCCCAGGCAAAAGGAGAGCGAGTGGCCGCGCGGTGGTTGGCAGCGAGGGCCGCGCGGAGCGATGACCTCCCGCTCCAGTTCCCCTGTCCCAGCCCCGGGAGGCGGCGCTCAGTGCCCCACCTGATCTCAGCTACCTTGGCAGCACGGAGGAAAACACGACGATCTCAAAGAAAAATGTGAAGTAGGTCACAAAGTCCTACTTTCATGCGGAAGGGCACTCCGGAGTATCTTTTTAAGTAATAATTGAAGTCTCTAAATCGTTATTTTCCAAAATGTTTCCTCCCATCCCTCCAAACGCTGCATTTCTATCTAATAATCCTGGCTTACAAACTGTATTAACGTCACTGGACCTCCCACGTACAGAACACCTCTGCAGCGAGGGTGCAAGACGAGCTCTGCCCCTGCAGGGATTTCCCCTCCCGGGCAGACGGACCTTTCCCCTGAATAGTTTGTTGCCCCCTAATCTCCGGCACTTGCCTGACCGAGGAAGGCGCAGATGTTTGTTATTGCATAGAGAAGCTCAAAAGGTCCAGCCGATCGTGGCCTCGTGGCGCAGCGCGACGTGTATACATTCCAAGTCGAAATTTTGCTGATTACAATCAAAGGCCAAGATTCTTATCTGACGGCCGCATGTCTGATACCGGCTGGTGATTTTGTAATATCCCACAAACTGCCTTCTCAACAAAACCAGAATCTGGGATTTCAGCTGAGAAATCCAGCAAGTCATATGGTTTCAAACCTGGAAAACTGGTTCTTGAATTATTTCCGTTTATCACAGTAAACCACAAAAAAGGCTGGATTCCCCGCGACTCCCGCTGTGTCCTTCCCAGAGAGGCTGCGCAGGTGTAGACCCACACTCTGGAATATTTGGGGGGATGCTGGTATTGTTGTGGCAATACAATATTAAAGAGGGATTAATTAGATTTATGCTGTTTATTTGGGCAGATGAAAGGAAGTCAAACGCAAATGAAATGAAAAAGCCTTCAGAGGCCAGCGTGCAGCCACTTCTCCGCTCGCGTCCCTTAGCACGGCCGGTGCAGAAACGGGCACATTCCTTTGACAAAAATGAGGCATTTGAAGATTCCATCAGCTGAACTTTCTCTTTCAAGTGCTGCCAGTAGATGCACACTATATACATGTGCTTTTAAAAGACTCTTATTTTGAACTCAAGATGTGAATCTATGGTATTAAGGAAAGCAGAACAATCCTTTATTTAGCTGCACCTGCACCTTAATGCCTAATGAGTTTAGTCTGATGGAATCCAGACCTCAGGAAGGATTATAAATTCTCATTTGATTTCATTTACTTCTAAAATACCTTAAACCAGCTGTACCAGTCCAGAACCCAGTCCTTCTTTCTGTATCAGTTTTGCAAATGTTGTTGAATCTTTTGCGGTATTAAGTAACTTTATGCTATATAATAATACACCAATAGTAATAAGGAACAGAAGGCAACTTGAAAAAATCATGTAGTGGAAGATAATTAGCAGCATATAAGCTTGAAAAGCATCAGTTTATGAGCACAACTTTATGAAAGTTCTTCATGCTCTGGAAGCAAGGATTGGAAAAAATTGAAAGTAAGTTGGTAGGCAATATCCTCTCTGCCGGGCCCGGTGGAGGGCAGAGGAGTCTGGCCTTGCAAGCGGAGGATGAACACGCTCTCCAGGGCATTACCGGTACGTTCAGCCATTTCTGTCTGTATAAACGCATCAGAGATGCTTGGGCAGTGACCTTCCCCAAATTACTGACTCAAACCATTTATTATGAACAGTATCTAATTTATCTAACACATTTGAAGCCTTCTGAGTTTGCCCCGGCGTGGTTACTGGAATGCAAGGGCATAATTTGTTGCTGTCGCATCTCTGCGCGATCAAATCATTGTGTCGAAGAGTGACTATATGACGATTTGTTTTTTCTTTGCACGCGCCTTCCTGCAGATGGAGGTGCCTGTGCTGCAGGTTCCCAGCCTCCCGCAGAGATGCTGAGCCCTTCCCGTGGGCAGAGATGGGGGTACGAGCAGACGCCCTGGGAGGAGCGGGGAAGCTGGCAGTGCTGGATTGCACCCTCCGAGGATGAGCACCCTTCCAGACCACCACTCACTAGCGGGCCGTCTCCCTTTACGGGATGTTAGCTTACAGCTGGCTAAAAACATGTCAGGGAAACTTTCCTGTCTTCCCCCTGCAATGAAATTTGGGCCAAGCTGAAGAACTGTTTCACACTTGGAAGCTTTCAAGAATGACCTGGATCTTTTTGTTACCAATTTTGCATTTCATCCCACATAACCCATTTTAGGTTTCCCTGTGGTAGTCTCTCGCGCTGCCTCTTACCTTCCCTGGCTGCATACACATTATTTCTGACCAGATCTGTTCAGGCACTTCTCTCTGCTTCCCTGGGCCTGGGGATTTGTTCCCATTTGCTCAGCGCTGTGTGTACGAGCAGACAGGGCCGGCTTTTGCTGGTTTTTTCATCAGTGTTTTTTTGAGAGGCCCCCAGCCTCGGAGCAGGTTGCAGGAAACACCTTGGGCCCCATTCGTCTGCTGGTTGGACTGGGCGATTATTTTTCTCAATGAACCATATTGTCATTAATTTTTCTCCCTCTTTGTGGCCCGCAGCCCCCTCCCCCTTGAGACACCCATCACCCTGCTTTCTCCTCTACACCAGTACTACTCTTTTCTGCGCTGTGGCTGCCACCTCGGCCTCCACTGTCCCGACCCTCACCCGTGATTCCTTCCCCTCCTCCCCAGGCAGCCACTATCTCCTTGACCCTTGGATGCACCGGCAAAATGTGCGACTTGGTGTTCACACCTAACGCTGGCACAGCTTCCCCGTGAAGCTGGCCTCAGCAGATACAGCTCCCGGATTTCACGGCGCCGGGACAAAAATAGAGAGAGCGCAGTGTAACGTAGCCATCGTCTCCGTTCAAAGAGGGAAAAGAAAAACGTATTCCTGTATCTTCGCATACCTCCCACAGCTGCATCCAGAGGGTTTAGGGGATGGATTAGGCAGCAGCGCGCCTCTGCTCTTAGGCCACGTTATTCCATGCCATGCATCACGGTGCAGGCAGAGAAAAGAAAGCAGGAGCAACGATGAGCTTCTGCCTGTCATTCTGCTCACTGCTCAGGTTGACTACAGGGACGTTCCTAGAGGAGGGTGTGGAGAAGAGCGAAGATTTCCTTTGGTGGGCAGGGAGCCTTGCGGTCTGCCCTGCGCAGCCCCCGAGCCCTGCAGGGACCAAAGGAGTCCCCTGCTCCGAGCTGGTGGCCACGTGCAGCCCCATCGTTCAGATACAGCGAGGCGCAACAGCCCCCATCTGTCGGTGGTGTGGTCTCTCGAGGGTAAATACCAGCCTCGGTTGACCCCATGACTACATGAGAGCTTGCGACGTTTTGTGATGGCCGCAATGCTGGGCAGTTGGGAGGACACAGGAGGAGCCACGTTTTGCAGCACCACCACAGTCCCCAGCTTGCCTCTCCTCTGGAAAAATGCCACCCCAAGGTGCTGGTTAAAGGGAGAGCTGCTGGGGGCAAATCCCCAGGGCAAGACTGTCCTGGGTCCCCCCTTCCCAGTCCCGGGGGGAAGAGAAATGAGATTTGAGAGGCTGATGAGGGAGGCCCTACAGGAGAATTCCTTGTACTGGATTTCTGGAAGATGAAGTTAGAAATGGAGAGACTGTGTCTAAGGGAATAACTTCACTCCCGTTTATGTCTTTTCCCTGTCACCCCCCCTTTTGTCCATTCCCTCACACCCCCCAAATCCCGCAGCAATCCTGAGTGCGTTACAGCAGCTGCAGATGGATCGCAGCACTATGTGCTGCCGCGTTTCACATGCTAAGGCTGTGAATAAGGTATTCTGAAGAAACACAACTCTTCTCTGCTTATTTAACTTTGCTTTCCCCAGATACACGTACAGACGCTGCAAACTCTGCATCAGGATTCGCACCACAATCGGTCTGTTTACTATTAGGAGAGTTTCGTGTTCACAGAACAGTCCCACGTGTAAATTTTTCACGATACCTTTCATCTAGTCTGGCTCTGATTTCAGCAGAGAAACCACAGCGTAAACGGGTACTGATCAGGGTACACTCGGAAAAGAAAATGGATTACCTGTGTGTAACCTGCCCAGATATTTCATGGATGTTCTTTAAGGAGAAATAGTTTTACCATCCAGCATTGCCTTAAAGCGCCGGCAAAGAAATCCCCGCAGGGAAATGTCGCAAACGCAGAAGGCAGCATGCACGCTTCTCTGTCCTTTCCCTCCCAATTACTATCTTTCCCCTTTGGCACCTACCATCCTAAGGAATTTTAACTTAAAGGTCTCCTGGGTGACACGTGGGGCGTGAGGATGTGGTGACGCGCAGCATCCTCGTCCCCTGCTGCATTCCTTGGCCGCGGCTCCCAAGGAAGCAGGTGGCCCTGCATCGCTCTCCGACACCCTCCACGAGGCGGGCGCGACACCAACCCCAGCGCTGGAAGAACATCAGACAGGGCCCAGGCGTTTTGTTAGAGAAATACCAGTTTCTGCCCTGAGCAGTCCTTGCTAGCTGAAGTTCAACTTAGTCAGGAAGAACTTGCCGCTGCTTCGGAGATAATTAAACCCATCTTCCCTCAACCCGCTGTTTGTACACGCACAATGATACCATTGTTCAGAGTCATGCAACACATATGCTGACATTAAAGTGTTTAATCTTGTAGTACAGTATTCCATTATTTTTTGGACATCTGTACATGATAGAAAGGGTACGTATTAAGGGATTTGTTGACAAAGAAATGGCTAATGCTGATACATGTGTGGACTGAAAGGATCTTTCCAAGTGGTGTTCAGCAATAGGGAGAGTGCTCCTTCCCGGGCCCGAAGCCTGGCACAGATGTGATACGCACTGTTGCTATTACCACTTTTCAACTTATAACAAGGAGTCAGTGTTTAGAAGAATTTTGGAAGCTCCCTGCTGGGTTTGTGGCTAGGTGGTCTTGCTGGCAACACCACCTTCATGCTGAAAGCTGAAAAAATGAAGTGATGGCTAAAGGAAGAATATTAACTCCAGAGGGCTTTTTTTCCCCCCCTTTCGAAGCAAAAATGCTTACCCCGGGATCGCTTTGCAGAGTGAGCACTAAAGAATTTCGAGCCCCTCTGTTTCTAAACCCCTGGGTTTGGGGATCAGGATTTACGGAGCCTGTTTTTCATCTCATCTGAAATGGATGCGTTAGTCCTGCTTTCCACCCGTAGACAGGGCAGGACTTTGCCCTGCCACACACTGAATTTACCGTGCGAGAAACAGCTTATCACCTTCACCTCCCTTTACCCGACTGTAAAATGGGTACATGAGCGCCGAGCGTCTGGGTGCCGGTTGCCTTCTGCTGGGCACTGCCCTGGCTCAGAGCAGCCCCTTCTGCAAAGGGCACATGGGGACGAGACCACCAGGACAGGGCTTCAGCAGATGAACCCACCCCCCCCGAATGCCTGCGGGTCCTCGGCCTGTGTCCGAAGGACAGACCGTGTTTTCAGAAGTGGCAGGATGGCAGCAGTCCCTGGCCGTGGGACGCATTAATGAGTTATAGGAAAACTACAGACTATTTTTCTAGTAAGCTTATCTCGCAGACCAAAATCAAGGGTGCATTTGTTTTTCCTTAGGTTTCTCCAAAAACCTGCAGTAGCTTTTAGAAGAGTTGGAGAGCCGCAACTATCCAATGTAAAAAAGGCCTCCAAATGCTGTTTTTATCACTCAAAAAAAAAAAAAAAAAGATCCCATCACACAAACCAGGACATTTGCTCTACTCCATTTACAGGACTCCCCATTTATATTATTTAACTATTTCTTCAAGTATTTCTTTAACTCCTGCTTCAGCTGCCTAATGTCAGCGTGTAAATCTTGTAGCCGAGAGGATGAAGCAAATGAAAACCAATCACAGAACTTCACATTCCCAGATTCGTGCCATTATAAATTTACTGCCACTGCCCCTGTAACTCTTGCTGTCAAGCACAATGAGGAGGGAAACATGCGCCTTAGCAGACCGTGGCCTGGCATGACATTATTGCAATCTTTATTATACTCCCCCTTTTCCTCAGAAAAATGTAAGGACTGACCTTGCACTTCTTGCTCAATCGGGAATCCCGCTGAGCCCAGTAGGCTCTGTCAGCTGCGGAGACCGCTGGATCCTTCCCCTGTAATTGGTTTCCTCCTTCTTGAACCTCACTAACATAAGGAGAAAAGGCCTATATTTCATAAGTGACATGGTTTTATCCACCAATTTAGAGACAAAGAAGTGGAATTTATAGAGGGAACATTTAATGCCTGTTAATTAGAATCCCATCAAGAGGTCTCAAATTTGGCATCCTGAAAATTTACAGCGCAGTTTCACAACCGCTGCAAGCCCGGAGTCCAAGGGGGGGCCCTGGCCACCCTCCCGCCGGGCTGGGAGGTCCCCGGTCCTCCTGCCACCGCTGCTCTCGGAGCACCGCCGGGAGCTGGCTGAGGGTGGGATCCACCTGAGAACTTATCTGGGCAAGGGAAAAGTATTTTCCAGCTGAATCCATTTCCCAAGGGAGGCAGCAGGGTGACGCAGTAGATAGGAGTGGACCTTCCCTTTGAAAGCAGTGATGTACGTAGGCGAAAAATGCTCATGGACCCCAGGGGGAGCTGGTGGTCCCAGGGCAGCCGGTTTCTAGAAATTTCATGCTCTAGAGTGAAAAGGTGCAAGAGAGTTTCTGAAGTTTTGGCTTGGATCTCTAGGGGTGGTGATGGAGGGAATTACAGGTAATTTCTCTAGGAAAATTCAAACAAGATTTTGCGCTGCTGGGTGAAAGTGGTGTAACTCAAAGCATAGTTTACCCTTTTGCAAAAACACAAAGGCGAAAATCCTCAGGCTCACTGGACCCGCCAGCCGGCCCTCCGCCATCTCTGAAGAAATAGCGCTCATTTTCTGCAGCTGTCGGAGGCAAAGCAGATCAAGACCTTCCTGCCCACTGAACTCACCTACATGACTTCTTCAGTCCCTGGGGCCAAGCAGGCCCAGGTAGACTCTGAAAACCTGTTAGACCTTGATGCCCGAGTGCGGCAGATTTTTTTTGGCATCCAAATCTCTGAGGGGTTTTGCCGGGAACTGCTGACGGCTCTGCAGCCGAGTCTCCCGCCCGGCCGAGAGGCTGAGGCGAGGGGGGTGTTGTCTTTTGGAATCTATTTTCCTTTGACTTATCTTTCAGTCTCAGGAATTCAGGACCTTTAATCTATTTGAGATTAAAGTCCTTTACAAATCCCTTCTGGCCTTTTTTGGGAGTAAAGAAGTTACAGACACCCTACTGCACATTCCTTTTGGTGCTTTCTTCATTGTAAATGAGAAACAAGTAGCGCTCTAATTGTTCTGAGCACTCCAATGAATGAGACAACTACTCTTAAAGTGCCTTATAAAAACAATTAACATATTATCAGGTGAAAGTGTTAACAGGAAAATTTAAGTTTTTACTTGTTTAAATAATCAAAGTATACTCCGAGTGCATCACCCAAACGTGCCAGGGAGGAGGAGGTACGGAATTACTGAAGCTTTCCCAGTTTGGCAGCCTGAGCACAGAATCTGTTCATCTATTGTTTACTTTGCTTGTGAAAAAGAGATTTTTTACATCTTCAGAAAATAAGAGCAAAAAAGTACTTAGGTAGATTGGCAAAAGTAAGGCCTCCCACAAAATCCACAGAAATTAGTGGAAGTATTTCTATTGACTTCCCTGGGGTTTGGATTAGCTCTTTAGCGCTTCTGTAATAATTATTTTTTAACACGGTCATTCTTGGAAAATTATTGCTGTGATTCACTGGTTCTTTGCTTGACACACGGAGTTGGTGATTGACATTGTGCTGCTGCGCTCGGTACTCAGGCCGAAACGTACGGTTTCTTTGGTGTGCGCAGAGAGAAGTAATGAGTACTTCCAGCCACGTCTCAACGCAGTCTTTGCTGTCACGTATCGTGCCTTGCCTACTGTCAAGCCGTAGTACAAAATCAGCAGTCCAGGCAGTGTTTACAGAATTGGCTCAGGTTGGCTTTGCACTTACCGGTAGTGATTTACAAAGTCGCTGAAAATAGTCGGGGCTCTTATTTCGAGCCTCAACATATTTTGTTGTGAAAATGACCAAAGGTGGGATCAGTTCAAGTTTCCCAGCTTTATGCCGATGTATGACGATTTGCTTTGGAAGTTTGGGTACCCTGGGGTGTTAAACCGGGATCGCAAGACTTTCTGGCCAACATTACGTTTCTGGTACTGGTTTCAACCGTTTTACGACAAGTTCTAGGTGTGACTACACTTTTTCATCCCTGCATCTTAATGTTTTTAAGTTTTGTATCTGAAAGGAGTATGCTGTAGGATACGTCCAAACAAGCCCCAGGGATTTGTTGGTATTTTATCTCCAGTTTTCCCATATTTTTGGATCTGATACCTGGCTACTTCACATCTGAGCACATGTATCCATCATGTTTTCTTTTAACCGTCCCCGTTGTTGCACAACTATGCTGTCCTGCCTCCTCTTGCATCACCACAACGCCACAACAGAGTCGGTTTGGAGAGGCAAAAGACTTCAGAGAGATCAGAGCCCTATCTCTATCAGATAGATGACTGCAGTCTGTGCAGCATTCAGATTGTAGACAGATAGTCAAGGCCAGACTTTCAAAGATGCTGAGCTTACTCGCATATTTGCAACAAAGGTGTGGCAAATTTACTGATAACCACTAACCTAAGATGCGTGCTTGTTTTGGTTAGATCACCTCAATTGTCTGTAATTGTCCTGCACACTTTTATGCATTTTTTCCTGAATCTGTGGTCTGCCTCCACGCTACAGCTTTCAAGTCCCATCTTTCGACCTTTTCTTTCCCAAAGGACTACGCAAAAGGGAGTGTCTGGTGATCCCCACCTACGTAGCTACAATTAGCTGCCACACTACTCACCACACCAAGAGTTATTTTGCACCAGCAGATTTTGAACCATGTTTTAAATTAGGTCATAATTTGTCTACAGTGATTGTGCCTCCAAAATGCCATACCACTTCTAGAAATGAGGAGAGGCGCGCATTCACATGTGCGTCACCTGTGAGTGACTTTGGATTCTTTCTTTAGGAGAGGAAATCCACTGTTTTCCCACAGCTAAAGCACACAGTCTGTTTCATAGCAGAATTATTTTTCAAGGGTGTTCTTCCTTTTTATATTTTACAACCTTTGATTGCACATCCAGAGCTTTGGCTTCCTCTCCAAGCAGCTGCCTTGCCAAGGCATTTGAATTGTGACAGTTTCTGAGCTGGAATTTCCAATGTTTGAAAATCAGGAACTGGGCTAAAACCATTCACCAAAAGCCTTTGGGTTGTAGCGGTTTGTAAGAACTATGGGACAAACATGAGTTCGAGTTCTTTGGGCAGGAGAGCTATTAAGTATCCCCAGCAAATGTTCATATTGCCCGATGACTTTTAAGGGAGCACTTAACACATAATGGCTGACAAACAGCTGAGATTACGTCCCTCAAGAATGACCAAAAGGTTCTCATTATGGTGTGTTGTGTCAATAGGGATCACGGATTTTACCGATGTAACGGAGAAACTACAGTCGTAGTCAGAGAGCTGTAGCAATCAATTCTCTTGACTGTTTCAGTGAACACTTAAAATACCCCTCCTCTCCCCCTCCCTTTTGATGTTTAAAAACACCCCCACTCCCCGCCCCCCCCACTGTTCAAACTCCTGGGGTAATTAATTGGAAACGACCCAGTTGCAGTATTGTTAAAGGTCTAACACCCATCAAACCCAGGAGACTCGGACTTCTTGAGCGCTCCCCTGCTTACCTCGTGCTGTTGCGCTGAAGGTAGCGCCGGGGTCTACAAACAGTGCACGATCATATATACTGTACCATATGTTCACAAATAACAACGCACAGCAGCATGAATTAAGGATAGGATTTCAGCCTTCATTATGAAGAGTCTAGCTTTTATGAGTTCAAGTCAGACCCTTAATGTTATTTTAACATAGATTTTGGTGTTTAATTATGTAATAAGATTTACTGCAGTCATCTAACAGATGTTGATTCAGGGTCAGTGTTTCTCATAAATTAGTTCTGAAAGGATTTGTTACTTCTGGGTCAGCAGATAGGTCCAGAGTGCAAAGAAAAAGGGGAAAAACAATAAACACTGGGTTGAAGGGTTTCTTGGGATTCTTTCTTCAGTTACATATCCACATATTTTCATGATCTTAATGACTATAGCCACAGGAATGTTTGCTTTAACACTAAAGATGGCTCAGCCCAAACCCCTATATCCAAACATCTGCAAAGCATGGGAAAGTTCGAACTTTGGGGCTCTTTATTTTATGACCCTGGCCGTTAATTTTTCATACTAATATGACACATTTTTTCTAGGGCTCTGCAGTGGGAATCACTGTGAACTCTACCAGCACCCGAAAAAGTTTCATCTTCATGTGTTTGTTGTCAGACTTTGTGTATGAAGTGCAGCTAAAGACCGGTGTTGGCTGATGTAGTTGTCATCACATACGTACACCGAAAAGGTGCACCCACCTTCCTTTGAAAATTCGGCATTCCCGTGTCTTTGGAAGCAAATCATATTGGTACATCCTACTGCTAGACCTCTCTGTAATACACCCCGCTGGTGATGTTATCAGTAACATAACTAAAACCACACAACATTATATTCATTCTTCTATAGTTGTGGTTAAAGGAGCTATTCCATATTAAAATATTTTTTCCTCCCCTCTATAATTTAGGCACAGACAAATTCCTTTGAGACTGAAATCATACTCTTCATATCTTATTCTGCTGAGAATACTTTGGAGGAAAGGGATTGAGGCGCATTTAATAGTGTTGCTAGCCCTTAGAGGACGGTTTTAGCCTGCCAGCTGTTTTACAAACACTGGTGAACATTCCCAATATTCCCTCATTTGAGTGTATGAGGGGCCGAATGATCTTCTGGAGGCTGTACGAGATGTTACAGCTAGAGGTGCAGCTCTGCTCATTCAGTGCACGCAAAGACTGCTCCACCTATAAAAACCATTTGCTGAACTTGGCCGCCTTCATCTTGGAAAGTTGAGGCATTTCATACCTAAAAAGCTCCTCTAAGGTGAATCCCAGCTATTAGTAAGAGCTCGGAAGTGGTTCCCTGAACAGCAATCACACAGTGGCAAACTGCGAGCCCTGGACTCCTCGCAGAAGCAGAGCGCGAGAGGAGGAAGAGCCCGTGGCCAGCCGCTGAATCTGGGCCAGCAAAGCAGCGCTGAACCTGCTCCGTGTGAGCGCTTGGACACAGCCCGCTCCCCGGAGCCTCCCCACGCTCCGTCCCCGCCGCAGGGGAGGCCCTCGCCAGTGCTCATGTACATTTGTACCGTGCAGCGCTGTAAATTTAAATAGCACTTTCCAGACTCGGGCTTGAAACTCCTCTTTTTTGGGAGTAATTCCATTTAAGTCAATGGATTTACACAATGGATTTACTGCTGCCAGAAGAGAATCAGGCCTGTAGAAAGACACACATTCTTTGCCAAGAAAATCTCAGAGCTAACTACTTGAATTGTGCAGGGGAGCTGCAGGGAGGTCAAGTGGACAGACGAGGGACTGGGACATACGGGAAGTCCCTGGTTCAAACCTCAGCTCTTAAAATGTCCTGGGGTGTGACCTCTGGCGAGTCAGTTCATCCCTTATACCTCTGTTTCCCCATTTTCCTTTGTCTGACTTGTCTATTTAAATTGGAATTTGTTCCAAGAAGGGTGCTTCACTTCATGTGCTGGGATGGGGCGCTGACACTTCGCCCCCCCTTGTTGGAGGACAGTCTCGAAATCTTTCTCACAGCACTGACCCTCGGCTTCAGTACCCACAAGCAGCGCTACGCCAGGCCATCAGCTGTCCCTCAGAATGACAGCAGAGCTGTCCCTGGGTGGGATAACGCACTGTCCTAACGCTGTCTTGGGAGGGCTCTGGCGCTTCTTGTTACTTCATGGTCATGGCTGGGCGGTGGAAGAAGGCCCTTGCTTTGCACGTTTGCCTCAGAGCCCTGATTGCTAAAGATACTTTAAAATGAAATCTTCGGCCCTTCAAAGCAGGGCTCTGGGTCTGTGGTGAATTCAGCTGGCACCGAACGCGGGTTGCCAGCATGAAAAGCCTCAAGGACTGGAATTTGTGTATATATGTGTGTGCGGGCATGCGGGCGCGCGTGTGATTTTCAGAAGCAGACTCGGACCAAGAACCAGCACTCCTGAAAAGCCCCATCTGTTTCTTTCAGCTCCTTCCCGCAGCAGCTTGGTCGTTATCAGTGGCAAATGTCCAGAGTCACTTGTCAAGCACGAAGCTGCCAAAAATCATTAAAACACAACGGTCACCCACACCCTGTACCAGCCAGCTGTAAAACTGTTTCAAAGGGAGTCTGATAAACACTATATGCTTATAATAGCCCAGATAGAGTCATGCATTTCCTACGTGCTTTAATGAACTGAACAACAGCGCGAGATGCTGCAATCAGATATTCCTGCCCTTCTCTGTTGTGGCAACTCGCAAGCGTGTTTGATGGCGAGGGGAGCGGGAACAAAGCAGGTGGCTAATGGGCTGTTTTTCTGTTTCAGTGGAGCATGACAGAGAGTTTCACCATCAGCGCTGCCACTACCGAGAGTTCAGGTTTGACCTCTCCAGAATCCCAGAGGGGGAAGCGGTGACGGCTGCTGAGTTCAGGATATATAAGGATTACATCCGCGAACGCTTCGATAATGAAACGTTCCAGATTAGTGTCTACCAGGTACTCCAGGAGCACCCGGGAAGGTGAGTGACCCACAGGGAAATCCTGATGGAAGCGCAAGCACAGTGCGTTCCTTCAGAGAGTTGTGTCCTATTCTTTTAGAAATATCAGTGCCATCAGCAGAAGTGTCTGAAGAGCTGGGTTTAGGCAGTGAAATCCCAGTCAATGCAGATGCAGTGGGCACGTAGCTGCCACGTGCGGTTAGCCACCGAGGGCAAGGGGAGAAGGTGCCCCATGAGCCTCCGGCGTGCCCCCAGGAGCATCCCCAGCGCTGTCGCTCGTGTCTCTGGGAGCGCTCGGTAGCTGAGGAGCCAACAAGCCTGGCCACGTGCTAGTGCAGGAAAAGATCATAAACTCAGAGTATTTCAAGATTTCTGGAAGACCTACGCTCTTCCTCCTGCTGCTTATGGATCCTGAGGTGGCAAAACCACATCCCAATGCTTCCTTTCTAATTGTTCCTTAATTACTAGCCTGTATTACCAAAGCCGTTCGAGATCCCTAATTAACAAAGACAGATGACACCATGCTTTTTATATTGACTGATTGTTTTGTGTGTGCAAAACTACAAGATGAGCTATTAAATCCATTCCAAGCAATTATTAATGTATGCCAAGCTCCCTGACAAATCCTCCAGGGAACTTGAATAAGAACATATGTTCAATTTTCTCATCTGTTTTTAGTTCCAATTAATCAGCAATCCCAAACCATTTATCAAAGGCACTTAGTTTCATTTGCACACATTTCTTTTACATACAAATCCTACCAAATGTGAGACTGCATTTATTTACATAAAAAGTATTTACAGTCACATGCTAGTTAGAAGTTACTCTTTAGGACTACTAAATATGGGGTAATAATAATACAGCCCTAATTTAGGTTTATGAAAAGAGAAACACTAGGAATTTAAAGACCGGAAAGTCCAAAAGGGTAAAAAAAAAAGTGTAATCGGGACTCTGGCTTTATATTTTTATAAGAGCTAATAAAACTGCAGAAATAAATTGAAATATAACAGGAAACCTTTATCAACGTTTTTAAATGGTGAGAGTTTCTACCAGTTTTGCTGTATGGTAAAAGTATTTAACCACTGGTGCGTTTTCTTCCACGTGTGAAATTCTAATTTTATGGCTTAAAAAGTCATGGTTCTCTTGGCATTTTTAATGACACAATTATTTGCAGGGTTTGGGGACTATGCTAATATTAAGCTATTTTTATCGAACAATGATAATTCAAACTATACATTTTAACCAGGCTTTCTTAAAGGAGAAGGCAACGAGCCACAGATGTGCACAGGACCCATTAGATGTCCTGTTTACCATAAGCATTTCAGTTATTTCCATCTTAGGCCGCTCCAGGGTTAGAACCTCCCTTTGCCGTATTTCTCGAGTAGGTTATTTAGGTACAAGCCTGCAGGGATGACTTTTCACTCTTGGGTAGAGCAGAAACAAGAGATGTGTTGGCAGATGAAGAGGCTGTAACGAGTGTGCCAGGGCATCAGGGAATTACCAGAAACCTGTTCTTGGAGTAAATGTCCTTCCTCATCAGTGCCAGGGAAGTTCTCCTCAGATCCTGATGAGCGAGGTAGGTACTCACTGGCAATCTTACTGACAGAGTTAGGATGACATTTATTACCTCAATTTTAAGATGATACATCCACAGGTTTGTTAAAATTATATTTAGAAAGGGCTGCAAGGTACCCGCTGGGGCTGGTTGTGTGTGGAGCAGCAAGTATTTCTGCAAACTGTCTTCTTCACAAATTCTTATTCCTAAAGGAAAAAAATGTATGCAAAGGGCAGGCATATACATGAACCAGAGGCTGGAAGAGGTGAGGAATCTTCCTAATTATACAGATGTTCCAGCTACAAGATTAGATGCAATTTTACTGCATCATATTCACCACAGGAACGCTTTTTTCAATGAGTGTTGGTGCATATTCACCCTTCGCATACGTTTTGGCACAGGCAATGATGAGTTTTGAACAGTTTGTCCTGAAAAAATATTCACGTTGGTTTGGATTGACCAAAGGTAAAAATATTGTCCCTAACATTTGTCAAAATATTTGCTCTTTTTCTGCATTTTTCCACTGACATTTTCCAAGCGGCTCTGTCACAGGCCAGTCATCCAAGTCAGTGTGTCATTGGGCAAGTGGAGAAAGAAAACAAACTCTCTCCAGTGTTGATCAAAAAACACCCATTCACTTTGATGCTTCTTTGGCTGTTTGTCTCATCCTGAGCAAGCTGGAAAGTCAGACCCATCTGACGTTGTTAGCAACAAGAGCAAAACAAAGCCAAAGCCTCCCCCCCACGCAGCCAAGAGAACCTTTGCTTGCGTTTGGCTCTGTAGATTCCTCTCCCTAGAGCACGGCAGGTACAATGGCCAACAAAAACCCAAATGGCTTTCCCTCTCCCTGTGCTCTTACAATGATCCAAGAGCAGTGGGATCTCCCAGGAGATTGCTGGAATTGCCTTTCGGGAGGTTTTCTCCCGGCACCTCCTGTTCAAGCGCCTCGAGGCACGGGAGCTCAGTGCCGGGCTCCCCAGAGGCAGCTGCAGCATCGTCTCTCCTTCGTAACAGCAACGCGCAGCAGCTATCGGGACACCTTCTAGGGACACAAAACCAGCACGGGATCAGCTGAAAAGCCCAAGCTGAGGCTGGCTGGAGCTTTTTTCCTTTGAGGGTGAAGAGACCATTAGATATGCTGAAGGCTTGATTTTCAGTTAAACCTCAGATGAGCCTCCAGTTTGGAGGGTGTGATGGTGTGCCCTCAGTTCAAATAAACCGTAACTACAGGCAGTTCAACAATTAACGCCTTGCGTTACGAGTTCAGACAGGTCGGCAGGTATCTAAGCAGCAACATCTCTTGTCTGCAACTTGTTGTCGGTGAAAGATACAGGCACAGGTCTTTCCAGACAAACAGCTGCACCCACAGCAGACTATTTCTGAAATCCTGCCCCTCAATAGTACCGACATTTGAACACAGGGTGGAAGCTCTCCTCCATCCCCCTGCTCGGTCGTGGGCAGACAGGCGCCCAACAACCCTGGCAATCAACACGAGAGCCCAGCTCCGTCCTTTGTAGCAGAGGGAATGCCACCCTGGACTTTGACTAACAGGAATTGTACCTCTGTCAAACTGAAGATATTATTACAGGTGTTCATAGGAAACCAGACTAAATGATCAAATATTCTTTTCCAAATCTATGAATTCATTGCAAGGTAAGCTTCTCAAACTGGCAACATCTCCTTTACAAAAAGGCACGTACAGCATTCTTTAGGCACAAAGCATCAGTTATTCACTTTAAGCAAACAAGTACATTCATGAACAAAAATGTTCCTAATATCGTAAACACTGTGAAAACAGTTGATGTTTTGACTAATATAACATGTCTCAAAGCTTTTGTGTGCATAACTTAAAGTCCAGTGACTCATGTCCAACTTCTGTTTGGTCTTCATCGTTCCCTCACCCAAAAGCCTGGGAAAGAGTTTTATAAAGCCAGCGACTGGCTTGAGAAGGGTGCGGAGCAGCAGGACATCAGGTCCCTGTTTGTGGTCGCAAACCCTGCTAGCGGGAGCTAAAGGTTGCCACCAGGGAGCCGGGTGCTGCTCAAGCCTCGTCTCCTCCCTCCTGGGTGCTGTGGGAAAGCAAAGCCGATTCCAGTGGGAGGCAGCGCACATCACCGGGCTGGCTACAAGGTGTTGAAGGTTTATTTATCTCAGGCATCCGCGCAGGGAACATGTAAAGCTTACGGATACAAGCCTGAGAAAAATGAACTTTGATACTTTTACCGGGGAATAATGAAATAGTTTGTGAACTGCTTTCCAAAAGAAATATCCATTACCCTCAGGCTCTCCGCTGTTGTTGTAAGCAATGGCCAAAGCAAGAATTGCAAAAGGACTTAAGTGCCGAAGGGACATGCAAGTACTCAGTGGGATTTCTAGCAGTGGCTAAGCAGGTTGGGTACCTAACTCCTACTGCAGCTGACAGGAACTCGTGTGTTTTCAACAAGCGCCCATGCAGTTCTGGGGCAGATTATCAGCTGGGACATCATCCTCTAGTTATTAGTGTAAAGCTGCAGGAAAAACTGTAGGCTGTATAGCTTCCCTCAGCATCAGAGCTCGGTCCTGCCCGTCTGTCTGCACCTTCAGCAGCTAAAATACCTCGTCCCACAGTTCCATCTCCGATTTCATTGGACCCAGCGCTTGCACTGTGGAGTAAATCCCAAGCCCTTTGAAGTCGATGGGAGTTTTGTTACTGGAGAGAATAAAGCCAGGTACTTGACCAGCCTTTGGTAATTGAAATGTAGTTGCTACATGTTCACTTTGTGGCCATTACGGATTTCACAGGCTTCAAAGGCAGTGAACGATTTGAATGCTCATGTTACGAGCCCTACAGAAAAATAAGATCTTGCAAGATGCATTCCTGGGTTTGACTTGCAGCTGGAACGCTTTAGTTTGTGCTTCAGATTCTGCCACTTCTCCACCCAGATCAAACCTGAGCCCCTCTCCAGACCCCTTTTTCCCATTCACTGGAGTCTGTTTCCATGTTGTGGGTTGAAACATGTAATTCTAGTAACTAAGAAAGGCTCAGGCCCACCCAACCCGCAAGCAGATGTGCCTTCTTTTTGGAGCTTTTTAAAGTACCAGTGCGATGGTTCCAGGGATGGTGCCCCAAGGAAGGGTATCGTTCGTTTTAACATTGTGCCCCAGCACCACGACGGTACCTGTGAGTACTAACAGCATCTAGAAAGGTACTGACAATAGCTTTGATATTATTTTTTTTGTGACTTATCTGCAAATCAGTTGATAACTCTACTCATCCCGATATGCTCGTGGACACAGTAGCAAGGGAACTTTAGCATGGAAGCCCTGTGGCTCTCCAAGAACAGAGCTGCATCTAGTTATCGCGTTCAGACTGTTCCTAAAAGCCACTGCAGCCTGCAAAACCTCTGACAAATCCTGAACCCACTTAGCAAGGCACAACTCTTCCCAGGCCCTTGGGGAGCTGCAGGAGGCATTTTGCATACCCCAGTGGGCTCTTGCTCAGCTAAGCGATGCACTAACGACCAGGGATACAACGCTGAACAGAAACAGCTGTATTTAAAGCGTCAGAGATATGTCTATAACCTCATTTCTCTCAGCACTGCTTTTACAAGAGGCTTCATATTTAGGAAACACGTTGCATTGCATCCCTCTGTAACAAACTCCCATTGCCGCTTTTAATCAGTCTTTGAAATCTCTTACTCTTCTCAAACACCACACAGGAAAGGGAATAAGACTACTAGAGACATGCAAAGCAGAATTAAGAATTTGCTGAAATTTTAAAGTGAATTTAATTTCTCCTAAGATTCAACAAAATTTACACAGATCTGTTTCACTACCAGCACAGCCAGTTTTCAGACCAGTCCTTGGAAACCACCTCCGGCCAACTGTATTCCTGCTGTGGCCATCATCCCCTCACCTGGAGGAGACCCCGGGCTGCGTTTGGCCGGCGGCTCTTTCCCGGGAGCATGGGGAAGGTTTTTATCAGTGGGGAGGGAGAGGGAAGGACAAGCAGGGATCGCGGGCGTGCGGGGAAGGGAAGGTGTGGGAGGAGGGCTGCATCAGGTCTGTGTACAGAGGGTGTTGCAAACGTGCCAGGGAGAGGCCCAGGGAGATCCTGGGGCCCTCTCAAAGTAGGAAAGTCTGAAAAATATTTTCCTAAGCTTGTCTTTGGACAGCTGCAGCCGACTTTAAGCAATGACACCAAGCAAACTGGAATCTGGATACTGCAGTTTTTTAATCCAAACAGATGTCTTCTAACCCCCGATCTCCTCTCACCCTCCCAGGATGCCCTTTCTGCCTTCTCCTCCCTCCACCTCCCCAAACCTGGACAGGAATTGCCCCTATTCTCCCATGCCAGCTCCGTCCCTGGGCTGCCCGTTAGTAAACTCGCACCATGCCTGTACCCAAACAGCCCCTCCAGGGTTAGAATACCAGTCCAGAGGATAGGATTATGCTCCTGGCTTAGTGGCTGGGGTTTACATGCTGAGTCAATAAGACATTTAACATATCTGTGCCTCCAGTGTTTCCCACTTTAAAACTGAAGCAGGAAGGTTGACACGTATTTCATGGAGTGGTTTAGGTTGGAAGGGACCTTAAAGATCATCTAGTTCCAACCCCCTTGCCATGTATTTGTATCCCATTTGGAAGTGGTCATTAGCATTTACTACCACTTGTCAACCAGCAGCTTGAAATAACAGAGCTGACGAGGGCGATGGGGAAAGCGCGTGAAGAAAATGGACACAAAGGCAGGTGCTGTTTGGTGAGAGGGCTACCCTGGAGCAGTATGGACCTTACATAGCATTATTGTATACAATTGCAGAGTTTCGTCGCGTGTTCTCTCTTGCTGTTGCTGAATTGCCAGCTGGGTCTCTCTAGTCCATGTTCTTCTTCATGCCCCAACTCATCAAGGCAGGTGATTAGGAGAGATGCTGCACTTCTGATTTTTGGATATGCTGCTAACACTTATGGCTACAAACCAAAGTGCATCCTAGAGGCTGAAAAAATACCCCAGCAAAAGGCAAAGAGCCCATACATACTGTTTCCACGAAGCTTCGTGGTTATTAATCCTTTTTCTTATCTTAGAATTACCGTGTTGCAAAGTGGCAGTTCTCTTCCTCACTGTTTCCTTTCAGGATGCTCTTTCTTGCCTTTTCTGTATTTTGTCTCCCTTTATTTCTCCTTTCAGTCCCTTTCTCTTCCACTAATGACCTGTGATTCCTTTTCTCACCCCACTCATGCCACCAGCCCTCCACAGCCCTTTGGCAGCTTCAGCCCTTCCACCTCCATAACTCCAGCTGCTTTCCAGACACCATCTCACGTGCATCCTGCCCGGCCACCCTCACTTTGCAATACTAGTTATTCATCCTTGATTCCAGAAAACACCAAGTTTACTAAGGAAATTTCATAGACCACACAGCAGTTATATGACCTGTAGACAAATTTTTGGGAGTGTTTCCAACAGGAGGTGCCTCTCCTTTCTGGCATCCAGCACCAGCCACTACCAAAGCGATCAGCAGACAAGTGCCAACCTCCTGTCCTCATCTTAGGCTCCATCGACAGCCCGATGCTTGAGAAAATTGAGCTGAAAGCCCTGAGTTTTATCATTGCTAAAAGCTTTGACACTCCCGCTGATGCAAGTACTTTGAACGCCGAGCCATTTTGATGTGGTCTCAACAAAACATACTTGTGGTCTGGATCCAGACTTCATCATTTATGTAACTCTAATCTAGACATTAACATTTCCATGTCCCAGCTTAATTTTCTGTAAAATGAGGATCATGTGCCTTTTCCTATCTCTTGGTCTCGTAGGAGGTTCAGTACAGTTTATCACATGCTCTGAAGTTCTCAAATGAAGGGACTGAATGCAGGGCCAAGGAACCAAAGTGCTTTTCTGCCTCCTGGTTGCAGAGCCATTATTCACATTGCTCCAAGAACGCTCTAAATATGCGTACAGTTGGTAGATAAGGTACCACAGGGCGAGATGTGCACTAGAAACCTTTTCCCTTTGTGCTTAGATCTTTATCTCAAACCTAAACCCCAAACCAGCCACATTAGTTAGACTTAACTAGCACTATCTCATATGACAACTCATTAGAGAGGAGCCCTAGAGCAAATTTTGTTTAAGTCTAACAGAATAACATTCCTTTGCCATGTTTATTATGTCGTGTCCAACAATGATGTCTAAAGGGCTTGCTGTCTATTAGCTAGTGATTTAATGCCGTTTGCCATAAGCCTTTGGAGAGCAGAGCATTTGACTTAAAGGGAGTTGTTCCTTTTAAAAGAACAAGAGGTTTCTTTTCATCGGAACAGGCGCTGCAACCTCGGGAACCTCTGCTTGCAACACCACTCAGGTTTTGCATCCCATCCCTGGCTGCTGCTGGTGGGCCAGAGTGGAAAGTGCTAATCCAGGAGTGCTTGAACTTCTCCAGAGCATCTGACATGGGGCCTTTTTGGGTCCAAATGTTCCAAGCGTGTGTGGGAAGGACATTTCCCTTTAGTGGGTCCCTTTGATCTCTCACTTTGGGCTTCCCCTCCAGGCCTATTGTTTGCACATTGCTGTAACTACAGGAAAACAAACGCATTATACAATTTCCCAGACTGACTCACCCTGGTACTTGATGCCTCATGTTGTCTGGTTACCCTGATTGCATCATGTCAGCATGGGAAGCTTAAAGGCTGGTTTTTCTGAGTAATAATACTGCAGTTGAGCAGTAGCTAAAAACAAAAAAAAGTTATCATCATTATTGCTATTATCTTCAACCTGCAAACTACAAGGGAGAAAACCCAAGCAAGCCAAGTCGCTATTAACTAAACCGTGTGTGAATCATGAGTTCCAGTCAGGGGCCATGCTTAAATGATGCAGTATGTGAATATAAAAACCCTTTACTTGTGGAAACTTGGACTCAGCCATTGGAACGGGCCAATCCGTACTACTCCCTCGTCCCCAGCTCCTCTGGGATGCGTTTTGTTCAGTGTGTTGTAAACAGGGAAGGGCGGGAGGTGTCCATGCAGCTGCGTCATGCACAGTGGGAACAGGGCCATTGCTTCTGGGTGGGGATGAAACCCCAGGAAATTTGTCCCCCGGTTAGGGTTCAAGCATCTGACATTGCTGTAACTCATGTCTACATGAGTAGGGGAGGGAGGGGGTTATTCGCACTGTTTATTTTCACTTGCCCTACATGCGCCCAGCAGAGCCGACGGAGCTCCGGAGAGCAGCTCCCAACGCCTGGCTTGGGGCTCTCCATCGCTGCCCCACGGCCCCTTCCTGAGCCACCCGCTTGGGCTGCCCAAACATCTGCCGAAATACTCTCCATTGGATCCCCTGTGCGTTAGCAAGAAACCGTTGGCAAGTTTAATACTGATGGAGGGCTTCTTCCACAAACCAAAACTTTGTTTAAAAGAAAGGAAAACTCCCTCTCCTGTGCCTTCCTCCATAGTAGGAAAATGCTTGGCGAAGGGAGGAATTACAATTGTTACAATCCCACGCCTGCAAAACGTCCCCTGCGAGCGTCAGACCTTGCCTCTTCCTTCTGAATTGAGCTGACACAGAAAGCCACAGCTTTCCCTCAGGCTGCCACACGCAGCACTAATTGCACCCTCAGCAGCACCGGCTGTATCTACATCCTCGGCGGTGCGGCATCCAGAAGACAGAATCCTCCTCTTACGCACGCCGGGTGACGCGCTCACGTGCTCCGCAGGAAATAATTTCCGAAGTTTAATTTCATGGAAGCCAGCACCGAGCCAGAGGCAGTGACATCCGATAGCTCGCAGAGAAAAGCCATCATCGCTCATACGCCCTGGCCCACAAAGGTTGAAAGGAAAGCTAGATAGTAAAAACAACTCAATAAAACTCCATTTCTGTTTTGAGTCAGCTGTGTAGGAGAAAAGCCTCTAATTTCCTGGTATCTCACAAGGAGAAGAATCACTAAAAGCTACGAGACAAAAGCCTCTATGCCGACGGCACTTCTCAGATTCATTTTTGATCACTTGATATTTTGTGCAAACAAGAGGCACTGTGTAAACTAAGTTAAATATATATATATATTTGCACTGACAAATCAATAGTGACAAAATTAATAAGGTTGTCTTTAAGCTTTGAGGACATAATTAAAGGGTTTTCCAAGGATATTTCTTCATTCAAAAGGATATAATTACACTTAAACAAGTTATCATGTTTGTGCACTGTTAAGTACAAAACCAGCTCTTGTGGGACTTGTCTAGACACTTCCACTGTGTTTCTTTGTTCTTGTTGTAAAGATGTTTTTTTATAGAGGAACTGCAACACTATCCAATTTTTTCCACTATTTTCATCCAAGTTTTTTATCTCTTTCTTAATTTCTGATAAGAGAAGATTCCTTCCTTTACAGAACTTGAGTTTCCTCAAATTTTCATTTTACAGAAATTTGCCAGGAAATGTTTCGTAAATCCAGAGTGATTTCACCCTTTTCAAATGCATGAAATCCTCTCAATTTCTGATCTTTCTCACTTTCTGGTATTAGTTCTTCAACCAGAATAACCCAGCAGCGGCCTTTAAAAAATTCAAGCAACGAATTGAAAGAAAATTGCCACCCAAAGTAATGTAGACCTGTGAGCGTGCAGAAGGTTATTGCCTCGATCAGTTACCTGCAACCTCAGACCGAACAAGTTTAAAAAACCATTACATATGTTAATAAAGGCATACCAGTGTCCCAGCTGACTTGCACCAATGCTACCATTATGCATAAAAGTCAGGAAATTATGTATGGAAAGGGTAATGAGCAGCATTGTCTGCCCAATTACCAAGTTTGCATATGCAAACAATAATTTTGCAAATCTGTGCCTGGCGAGCGTTTTTTCTGGAGTTGCATCAGCAGCTCTAAGGTTAACTGTAACACAGCAAAGTAACCCAAAACCACCTCAACTCTGCTTCAACCCATCCTCCCTTTTTTAGAGAGAAGAAAAGCGCTTCATCTGAAGGTGATTAGAGGGGAAAGCGCGCCAGCCCAGCTCCGGCATAACCTGCCTTTTGCTGACAGGCTGACCAAGTGTGTTCAAACATGTCTGTGAACATCTGTGGACTCCAGTGGAAAGTCTGGGTAACTGGGAATTACGCTTCTTTTTTTCAGGGATTCAGATTTGTTCCTGCTCGACTCTCGAACAATCTGGGCGGCAGAAGAAGGGTGGCTGGTGTTTGACATTACCGCAACCAGTAATCACTGGGTGGTGAATCCCCAACACAATCTTGGCCTGCAGCTCTCCGTGGAAGGCATCGACGGTGAGTGTCAGGCACCAACAGCAAGCAGCGAGTCCCTTTCGGGTATACACTTCCCACCCAGGAGAAGCCTTAAACTTTCAGTACTCTTTCCTTTGAATAGGATTTCTTAAGCATGTTTTTTCCCAAATTTGCTTAAGGTGCAAATAATAGTAATAAAAAAAAATAATCCATAAACGTATTTCAGGTTAAGGATGTACTCAAAGATTGGTAACCTGTCTGCAGTCATTTCAGTAGTAGCCCTGTACACATCCCCGTAAAGGTACGTATATGCTGCTGGCTGATCAGCAGGTAGCGCAGTCCAGTCAAGGAGAAAGGAAGAAACTTTGCTATGTGTGAAAAGATGCAACTGAGTGATGTAGAATGCTGGTGTTAAGTGGTACAAAAGACCTTTCAAATTCAGAAAACAGCTAGGAACCATTTTAATTTCCTTTGTGGCAGCAGAAATGACCAGTAAAGTTATGCTGGTCCGGACTCCAAGGTCTGTAGTGCGCTTATGGTACAAACCTGTGAGGTTTGGGAATGGGTGGGAAGACCTGGCTCTGAAACATCTCCAGAAAGGGTGTGTTTAGAATCAGGCAGGGAATTTTCCTAACCAGGTCTTAACTAAAAAGTCATGCTGCTTTCTCTTAAAGTTAAAATTTGTGATGTTCACTTGGAGACTTGTGCAGGGAAACCAAAGTATCCTGGATCTTCTAGGGGGTTCCCAGGACCTGGGGCCATCTGGAACTGCCTGGCTGCCCCACAGGAAAACTCAAGTAAAACCCAGCCCAAGCCCATTACAAATACTCTGGAGATAGTTCTCTAAGAACGTACTTTCATTCTCATATGCATCTACGATATCAACTTGCTATTGGTTTTTATGCAACACACTGAATGTTTCCAGTAAGTAGTATTTTGCATAAAGGCTGTGCAAAGCAGTTTTGAAACAGGCAACCTGCGGGGAGTCATTTACAGGAAAGGGAGATTTTACTCGTGAGACACCTGCAGACAGAGAGGTGCACAGGGTTTGTCTTAACCTGCCCTTTCTGAACGATCAGCGAACGCAGAAACCCAAACACAGATACAAAGCAGGAGCTTCACCGTGGAAGTTCCTAGTCCCCACCCCAATGACAGATGACTTTTGCCAGCTTTGTATAAAGATTCAAATTCAACCTGATTTACAAGTTAATCTAAACTCGTAAAGCTAAAACAGTGAGGCGAGTTAACAGCCAAGACAAGCTTAACCCGTTTTCGAGCACTTGTCCTTGTTTTTAGTTTCCAGTTTGCCTCCTAAAGGAAATACTTGGAAATACAGGAGTTGTGTCCACAACCACAGCACAATCGTTCAGTTGTGGTTCATGCATAGAAAAAACATCAAGACCCAGCCCAGAGTCCCCAGAAAAGCTGGAAGTAGGCTTCATCTCTCTAAACACTGCAGATCCTGCAGTATCACGCTCACACTCTTCTACCGATAAAGGCTTCTTATCACTCTGTCCTCCCCCATCCTCACCCAGAGATTTTACAGCAAAAGTCAGTCCCGTTTTTCAGCATTAAGGAGGAAGGCAGCTAATTTATGAATATGTTACAGATTTCAGTGGAGACTTTTCAGGATCCTGCATCCAAGGAAATGCTGGAACATGGCGCACACACACAGTAACTCTGTCTGCTCTGCTGGAGCAATCAGGAGCGGACCCTTAAAAGCACACAGCCAGATCTGTCACAGAGAGCTTTCAAAGACAGGAGTTCCCAGGTCGAGCGATAAGTGCATTCTCATCCTTGTTCAACTCAATGAAAATTCAGAATCTGGTTTCTTTTTACCCTCCTGAAAAATCTAGCCGAGTCTATAAAGGCTTGAAATCATACACAGAGTGGCTTGCTGCTTTCTCAAAACAGATTAACAAAATACTTTAATCAGCCTGTCATTGAAGTTAGAAAAGCCAACTGCAGTGTTTAAAAAGTAAATACACGGATACAGGAGCTGATTGTCTGCTTGTCTTCTGTAACCAAGTCCCCTGGCGGCACACCTTTGCGCTCACAATTCTCCGCCATACATGTGAGTTTTTCTTTCTGTTTTGAATGGCAAGGACGTGTCCTTCCTTGCTCCCCAAGTCGCATTTTGGATTTAGACCAACTGTGTGCGCTAACAAGAAAGCTGCTTTTACACCTGGACTTCATATGAAAATCATATGCTGCAAACACAGCAGGATTTTGACGCAACACTATATCCTTGGGCAACCCCCAGAGCTTTAAGTGAATTAGGAAAAAAAAAAAATAAAAAATCTTTCTTCGTATCTGTCATGACAAATAGAGATCCGTAACCATGAAGGCAATAGTCTTATTTAAAAAAAAATTCTGACATCATGAGTACTGTCCACATGGAATTATACAACAGAAATTAACTGATCTTTGTACTTCTTTATGATCTTGCCAAATAAGTCTATCAACGTGTATGACTAGGGTGGAATCAAAGGGTATCTGTGTGCTCTTAGAAAATGGGGATCAGCTCAAGCAGCAAGCAAAAGGAACGTTCGAGTGACTCAGGAGCCTCAGCGAGCTCAGCCCGGCACCAGCACTTGCGAAGAGCAGCTGCCCACTTCGGTTTACCGAGTTTAATACTAAAGATCCTATTTTTGACAGTATTAAAAAAGCAGGTTCATAAAAGCAGAGAAAGCCATGCCCTCTGCTTCGAGAGCACAGCTTTAGTTCTTTTGGGAGAAGTTTATCATTGTCTAATGGGGACTACACATGTGTCCTCGTGTTTATCCTTGCTTTCCGGATGCACAGGAAAGGTAGAAAGTGGATTTTCCCCATCTTCATTAAAAAGAAGTATGCTACTTTACACACAGGGCATTGCATGCCTTTTTTCCCCCCTAAGGAAACATTGCCACCATTCTGGGCTTGAACACGACATGGTGTAAAACGAGGAATTCCTTGGTGAAATGCTACGTATTGCTGCACCAGCACAAACCCATTAACCGTGCGTGTGAAGCTGGGTCCCCTCACTGCACATTGCTGACCTACTCTCTAGAGACGTGGTAGAGGTAAAATAATTTGCACCGGACAAACCACAGCCATAGATGTCCCTGCTAGTTTAAACTGCTTTGGGAAGCAGAAAGGTTTCTTTGAAGGGGCAGGAAAAGCCGTAGGAGTAGTGTTCAGTGAGCTCTAACTCCTGCAGCTGAGCTTGTTTTCAGGAAATAAGGCTTCGATCTAGCAAAGCCTGAGCACAAGTGGAACTACTTATATATTTAGCATTAGCTACTTGCTTAAGCACTTTGTGGGCTCAGCCTCAAATGTTAAAAATGAAAACTGTTTGGACAAGTTTCTGGGAAGGAGCTTAAGCAGAAGGTGAAGGAGCTGTTGATGTGTGGGCTCCTCCGCGGATGGCGTGCCACGGGAGCCGGCCACGCCGGGCAGCGCCGCTGCTGCCGCGCTCCCATTGAAACGCCCCTTCAGCCCGTCCCCTCCGCAGATCCCGGGTGCTGCAGCATGGGAATTACTCACCGAGCTGCACACTTTTGGACAAGTAGAGAGCAGACTCCAGCCTGGGCCAGTCCGTCCTTGGCCTTGAGCTTTGACCACGGCCCCCTTTTTTCTGGGTCTGTCGCATGTCTTTTCTTTCGGCCACGTGCAAGAGCTAAGATGGAAGCAATCCTATAAAGCAAATTTATGCGCCTCGGCATTTACTTTGCTCATCTTAAACACAGCAGTTATAGAACATTACCTAGAAATACTTCAGGTTAGCAGCTTCTTTTCACATGGCAGTCAGAAACTAGCAAGATAAGGACATTTTTGTCAGCGGACGGCAGAGCCCCTCGCCTGCTCTCCCCGGCCAGCTGCCCCTCAGGGCTGCTTCTCTAGGAAAGCGTCAGCCGTCCTTTGGCGTATTTGCTTTGCTGCTGACAAGGCCCAGCTCTGTTGTTAGCAAAAGGATCACGAAAGCCATTAACATAACTGACTTAGCAGCAGTACTCAGGAGCTTGGAACGGAATAATCCTGGATATCACCCCGGCATGTCACAGCAGCACCCAGGCGTCCTTCAGGGGCAACAGGGAGAAATGTTAAATTTTCCACTGCCACCCTCTCCTTGCATCTTTTGTGAATAATCGATTTAATTCTACGGAGAAGCCACCTAATCATCTTTTACCAAAAACCCGTTTATTTTAAAAGCCCAGGATGAAGGAAGCATGAACGGGAATCAACAGTTTTGCAACAAAGTGAGCGGGTACAGCAGCGCTGAGATACTGCAATAACCAAAATGTCTCTAAACATCTGAACTATTTATTTCTCTCAGCTACAGTGTATCTGGAATTCTGTCAGCATTTCATACAAAGCATTTTTATTTTAAGTTAATAACCTTCCAGTGGGAATTTAGTGTTCCTATGGGCTAAGTTTTATGGTTTCTTTTATAGGATCACTTCAAATTATAGGTTGGTGAACTTAAAGAAACCCCTCTAAAGAATGCAGGAAAAGTTAATGCTAAGCGGATTTAGGGTAAAATAATTATATGTAGGACTATTTTATGTAACTTTTACACGCAGATATAAAATGAAGTTAGCTGTGCTGGGCTGCTCTTGTCAGAAGCAGCTTTGCCGATTAAGTCCAGGCCCTTGGCGGATCGACGCATACGGATGTGCCTAGGAATCACCCTTCCCAGCCAGCCGGCAGCTCTCCTCCTTATCCTTACTATGTCTGCTGCAAAGGAAGAGTTACTGCTGTCCCTCTTATCAGTCCCTTCTGTCATTAAGGGCAAAGCATCAATCCCAAACTGGCGGGTCTCATCGGAAGGCACGGGCCACAGAACAAGCAGCCGTTCACGGTAGCCTTCTTCAAAGCCACCGAGGTCCATCTCCGCAGCATTCGCTCCACGGGAGGGAAGCAAAGGAGCCAGAATCGATCAAAAACACCAAAGAACCAGGAAGCTTTCCGGGTGTCGAACATTGCAGGTACAGCCTGGGTCTCTGGGTCCGTATTTCTGGGTGTGGGATAATGGTTTGCTGGACTTGACACTGGATGGGAATGGTTTCTCCCATACTCAGCCTGATTGCTGTGTCTTTGGTCTACCGCTAGCATTCTCTTGCTGGTTTGAAACTACTTGGGATTAAGGATTGTTAAAAAAAAAATATTAGAAAAATAATGTTTCTTTGAAACAATGTTTAATTGAGGGATTTCTTAATCCAATATTAAAAAAAAAAAGCCATCTAACCAGAAAATCTCCTTTTCTCCCAGATGAAATAAATTCTCATTTTGAAATGTAAGATAATTACATTAAACCAATGAGTAAGTTATCGAAACAATAATATATTTCAGTGGATCTGAATCAAAATACTGTAGATTATCAGAGTTTGCGATTTTAAATTTAGCCCCCAAAAAGTTTAGTAGTCCCAAAAGTTTTGCATGGAAGAGGAAAACCCATTTGTTGCTGAGGATAACCGCAGCTATTCTGGGGGGAGCTGCGCTTCCTAATATGGAAGAAAATTCCATCAGGCATTTGAAATAGAAACGTGGCTTAATTACGAGATACCTCAGAATAACGGGGCCTTGGTGACCTTCCCAGCAGGAACCGCAGCGCGGGGCCAGCTCTGCCAAGGGCAGTGGCAAATTCCAGCTCCGTTTTCTGCAAGCGCTCACTGAATGGGAGGAGAGCTTGCAAGGGGTGGAAGGAAAAGGACAACGTAGGGCACAACATCGTCTTACACAACTCACCTTCGCCTTGGGTTGCTCGGGGTTACCTACAAGGCTATAGGAGAGCTCTCTCCCATCGGTTTTGTTGCAGCTTCCCAATATTTAATCATGTCATTCCTGTCTGAGGACTAATGATGATTTTCTGCAGCACTGGCAACAGATGTGTTTCTCTGACCTGCCCGCATATGTGTATTTCCATACTTCTCACCCAAATTCCTGGAGTTTCTTAAACATGAGCCATGGAAAACCATTTTCCGAGCTCTGGGTTTTGCAGTTCTGTAAACGTAGATGGTCTGCACTTTAAGTGTGCATTTTTATGATTTATTTCATATATCAATTCAATAGCGGACAAGAGAATTTCTTACTTCTGTGAGTAGGTTAGAAAAGTCCCTGTAACCAGTATCCGCTTCCAGCTTGGGGACCCCATGTTGAGCTAGTTACCATCAAAAAGAGTTGAAAAAATATTTTTCCGGTACTTCTGCTTGGGTCTCCAGTTCAGGCTGTGTGACCAGGATGCACACAACTTTAAAACTGCACTGATAGCTTACAATTGTCTACACCTACGGTTCAGACCCGTGCTTTGTTCTTTGGCTTCAGCATTGTCACCCATTTCAAGAAGTCTGTAATCTGGACCCAGCTGCACTGGACAGAACAGATTCTACATTATCTTCACGTCAAACATTGCCTTTCTAGGCCTGAAGGTGCAACTATCACCAGTAACGCAGGTGATTCAAAGACAGTTAGAAATTTAGAAAATAGGTAAATGGTGCCTTTCCCTATCAGTCCTTTCACAGGTCCTCATTTTCTAGAGTAGGCAATAATCAGAGATCTGCTTTTTACTAATATGAGGTCAGAGGAAGCCCAGAAAAAGAAAAAAAAAAAAACAAAAAAAAGGAAAAAAAAAGCTATTTTCCCAGGCCTTTTTTGGATTTGCACAAAAGGCCAGAGAGGCTTTTCATATGTAAACCTTTTTCAAACTCAGCCTTTATTCTATGACTAAAATTGAAAATGTTTTAAAAAATAATAATAATAAAAAAAAAAGCCACAAGTGCAACAGGTGAGCCCAGCCTGACGCACCCCCTTTCCCCGCGCAGAGAACAGCAGCAGCGACCAGCGACAAGCCTGCAAGAAGCACGAGCTCTACGTCAGCTTCAGGGACCTGGGGTGGCAGGTAAGGGCTGTGCGTGGCCGGGCGGTGGGCTGGGGCGCCTTTGCACACCACTTATTGAGCAGCAACAGTAAGAACAAGCTAACAACCAGATTATTTTTTTTTATCCCAGGGTCGGGGGGAAAGTATATTGCCTTTAGCATGGTGAAGGAGCACTTCTGCAAAGTTAGGGTATCCAAATATTTAGCGTGAGACTGGCGAGAAACTCAACATTAGTTGGGTCCTTCTGAGAAACTGTGGTCCCCTGACTTCCCTCTGGCAGCGCACGCGGCTCTCCGTTTTCATCATTTCTTTTAGACCCAGTTAAAGATGTTTTTGTTTCTGGAAGCTCGTACCTGCATTGCAGCAGTGGGTGAAGTGATCCTTGTGGGCTGCCAGGCAGATGCTGCTGAATGGATAAACGAAACGCAGCTACGCTATGGGCATGTTTGCCAAGTGGGATATGTCCCTCCAGCAAAAACAGCCGCTTAAGAGGTGCCTAAGTTAGCATTTAAAAAGCCAGAGTACCAGATTTGTATGTTGCAGACTACTGTAACTGTATGTAGACGTATGAATTGATAGATTTATGTGCTGTTCTACTTTGTTTCACTGTACTATATTTCTGTCTTTCTCCACAATCTAACATCTTCAATTTAATCAAGGACTGGATCATCGCTCCGGAGGGCTATGCTGCCTATTACTGTGAAGGAGAATGTGCTTTCCCGTTGAATTCATACATGAACGCTACAAACCATGCCATTGTACAGACACTGGTAGGTGCACCGTAGCTCCTAGTACAGGGTTATTTCCGATAGGTGCTACTCAGAAATAAGTTTCTACACAAAAAACATCTCTAAGCTAACAAGAGAAGGAAGGTCTGCATTAGCTCATTAAGACGCCTGCAGCATCTGGCTAAACATGTCTAGCCAAGTGGCCTGAATTAATAGTTGGCTGAGAATTACCCTGCCTTTGCTGCAAGCATTGACATGCTCTCTGTAGTTTCAAAGGGCCCTATGATAGACATCTTAATGGCGGTACAGTCCCACCGCACGGGAAGGAAAGAGCAGGATGTGAGACCCACTGTCAGCATCTCTTGGGAAAAACTCTGTACGGATCCGCCCGCAGCGGATTTGGGGACAGACTGAGGAAGGGATCAGTGAATCTCAAAATGACACAGCCCAGCTGCTCTGGGGGTGTACTTACGTTATGAAATTGTGCAAAGATGTCCAGATGGGAGCCCCAGGCTGGCATGTCCTCATGGCGTAGTGCCCGTGCTCAGGGGGACTGTCGCCCCGGGACCACCCGGCCCCAGCGGTGTCACCAAAGCCAACGCACCCCAGCTCTTGGCATAGGCCAAAAGACACGCAGGTCCCCAGTACCCCGGCTGTGCAGCATCCCCGGCTGACCTGCCCGGACACCCTCCCCTCCCCAGCTCAGGTTCAGCTCAACAGCCCCGGCCCCCCGCGCACATCGGCAGGGCACGAGGAGGCTCACACCGCCTCTTCATCTACATCCCATGTCCTGGGCACATGTAAGGACAACATTGCAAAAAGTATTAAGGAAACCAGAAGCATCTGTGTTTCCAAGGGAAGAAATATCTGGGTGTTTTTCTCCTGGTAGATTGCTTTTTATTTGCCTTTTTGCCCCCCACTTCTCCTCAGAGGTCCCGCAGCAGGGAGCAAAGGGGACCTGGAGCCGTTGGCCCCAGCTGGGTTTCAGTGCTGCCAGGCACAGGGATGGGGGCCCTGGTGGGGTTTCTCACAAAACCTCGCCCACACGTCCCACAGAGTTTATCGTAAGTGGTACGCTTCTGCAGAGCGCCGACTGCTCTGACAAATGGGGATTTTTCTAATGAGAACCTGCCTCACTGAAAGATTTCCAACGAGATCTGACTTGGGTGCGTGCATCAGCCTCCGTACGCGCAGGGGACATCTCGAGACATTTGTACACAAAGCCAGGTGTTCAAAACATGTCTGAGTGGCTGTATGGGACAGACAGAAGGTTGCCCGGGAAATAAAAATATGGGGGAAGAAAGGGGAAGAGTAAATCTTAACAGGCGTCTGCTTTCATTCCCCAGGTTCACTTTATAAACCCAGAGACTGTGCCGAAACCCTGCTGCGCTCCTACGCAACTCAATGCCATCTCAGTGCTCTATTTTGATGACAGCTCCAACGTTATCTTAAAAAAATACAGGAACATGGTGGTACGAGCATGTGGCTGTCATTAGATTGGTAGGAAAGACACAAAAAAAAAAAAAAAAAAAAGAGAAGTTATTTGTAAAGAGTGGTTTTGTAGGGCTGTGTGGGGGAGGGGAAAAGGTTAGCACTCCAGCAATGGGTTTAAAAAAAATCCCAAACGGTTTTTAGGACCGGGCTTCTGAAAGTTCAGACAATGGAACAGTTTCTGGATCTAAGTGGCATTTGAACACATTTTGTTTTCGTTTATTACAGACAATGAGCTTGTAAACTGAAACAAGCCAGAGAAACCATGTAAAACCAAATCTGCCTACAAAATTGGCTCCTACAATACATACTTTTGCAAATGAGTCTTTCTGAAGATTGCAAACTCACTAGTGTTGATTGTGAGTTAAAAAATAATAATCTATCCAAGGTGAGAATGTGCTGTGACTAATAAGCATGTGTAGTTCCTGTAATACAGTTTGCAATAAAATAAGTAAAGAAAATATACCTGGAGTGAACAGGTATTTTGTTAAAGAATTATTACCTCCATCCCTCCGTTTGCTTCAATTTCATAAGCAAAAGCAAAGATCAAGTATGTGCAACTTCTAGTTTTAAACTACAGTAGCAAAAGCTGTATCTGGATTGATGCAAGTTCAAAGGAC
Organism: Rissa tridactyla; assembly: GCF_028500815.1. NCBI lineage: Eukaryota > Metazoa > Chordata > Aves > Charadriiformes > Laridae > Rissa > Rissa tridactyla. Next base: position 6,606,747 of record NC_071477.1, read on the forward strand.
AGATTAGTCTAAGGGAAGAAAAAAAAAAAAAAAGAATTTTCTAATTGGCAAGCAAAAGAACTGAAGAAAATACTTCCAAAGAGCAAGACTTTTTGGGTATACTTTTTTTTGTCAACAGGGAAAGAAATTTCCTCTAGCAACCAGAAAGAATTTGAATTTGCTATGAACTTGAAACAAGAAAGCAGCAGAACGTTAAGAAACAGGCATTAAACCTAAGCAGCTATGGAGTTGTGAAAGCCAGCTAAAGATCCTGCTCCTGTTTGGAAGATGTCCATTGACTTCACTGACAGAACAAGCTCCAACGCTTTTGCAAACTCGCGGAGGCTCAAGCGCAGAAGGTGCTGTAAGCTGGGACGTACACCCAGCACCACACGGCTCAGCTAGAAACAAGCTAGGAAGCCTTACTTCCCGGAGTCAGTGTTTACGATAAAAGCCGTGCTCTATTATTGGCTTCGCCTTTTAAAAAAAAAAGTAAAAAAAAAAGTAATTCCCTTTCAAGAGCCACAGCAACAAGCTGGAACCAGGAGCAAGAAAACGTCCCCTGAAGGCTTCTCTTTTTCCTTCTTTTAAAGTCACAGGTTACACAAACATCACGCTTATGTAATTAAAACTCAATTAAAGTTGTTGTGAATAAGAATACAAAGTAGCAGTAACCAATCACAAACTGATTGCACACTTCGGCATACCTTGCCATTAACAAAAGTAGGATTGGCAGAAGTTTCACCAGGGAGATAAAAAAAAAAAAAAAAAGAAAATTGTGCCCAGTAAAACACCAGGTCCTCAGCACACCCAGCTCTAAATCTCCAAACTTCAAAGCCCTAAACCTCCAACAGCTGGGTGCAGAACATAATGGATCCCTGGAGATGGATCTCTGCACAGCGAGCGGACAGGGCGATGCGGATGCAGCGGGAACTTGGCTCCACGTCTTGCCTTAGAGGAGAGTTAGAGAAAGAAGATAAATGAACGCAACCACCCCATTCTGGAAATCAGTCACTGCTCTTCTTCCTTTAAGTCACAGATCAAATCCAGACCAGATGCCTCGCTTTAAAAAGAATAAGCGGAGAAAGAAAAAAAAATATATTATGAAATAAATTGGAAACTTGTTTCTGATGGTCGAATTCTAATCTCATTTAAATCAATTGGTGTTTTCCCAGTAGCAGGATTAGGCTCATGGGAAAGTGCCAGTCCCTCCATGGCATCGACAGGCGCTGGACCGCCGCCTGGGTGAGCAGTTGCCACATTGCCCCTTGTGCCCGGCTTCCAACCCAGGTGACCCAAACACCTGCAGGACCAGCCTGGCTGCGGCACCCACGCTCCGCGGGCACGACTCCAGCAAACTTGCTAACTGCCCCACGGCGAGACCCTGACCGCACAGTTACAGACAGCCCAACGGCAGGACGACACCTGAAGCCAAAAGACCATCAGTCCCCGGAGCCTGCAGAGACCGTCTACGACAAACAGCCAAAACCGCCCTCAGTGCGTCTCTTACCTAGAGCGAGGCGTTGAAGTCACACAGGTTGGAGGTGTCTTTTGACCTCGTACACGTATATACAGCAGTGCTTCAGTAAACCTCCTAAGGGAAGTGAAGGTGCTGCCTAGAAAGTTAAAAACTAATCATGCCTAAACTTCCACTATTTAGTAGTCAAGGATTAGTTTTTTCTTGCGGGTGTTTCAGTGTTGGTGGTCACTGCGGTGGTGTATTGCATTTTTAACTTGGACCACAGTATCTTGCTGTATAGGATTCATATATTAAATATTATGTGGGGATTGTTTCTGTTTTGTTTTAGTTGGGTTTTTTTTAGACATACTAACAGGATTTCTGTTGCTAGGCTCAACATCAGCTTCACTGTTTGTACATTTTTTATGTAAATAGTTGTCACAAGTGGAAGAATTATTTATTTCCATCTCTGAATTCCTTTTCAATCACATCCAGGAAAAATGATTCTCGGTTCCTAAACACATTTGTTTCCTTATTTAAGATGATATTTATTAACAGTTGGCAAAAACGCATACATGTTTCTGGTTCTTTTCATAGAGCAGTTGTCAGAAGCCTTTTGTACAAACTAGTAAAATAAATCATTGCATCTTTACAAAAGATATCCCAACAACATTGTGTATCTGTGTGGTTATTCTCCCTATATTCGAAGAACCGTTTTGGCCGGGCAATGCTTTATCTTGAGCCTCTGTTTTCCTGTAGATCAGTCTCTGTGTACGGGCAAAATCAGCACATGGCGCTATTTGCTGCGACTCCTTCAGTCCAAATACAACAGAGAGGGAAGAATACAAAAAAAAAAAATGAATATGTTTTGCAGACTGCACTGCAGAAATCCATGATTGAATTATAGTGCAGCTGTCAGCAGCTGTTTCAAAGAAGCAGGGGGTAAATTAGTTCTGTTTACTGCTAACATAGTTCAGAGATTTAGTCATCCCAATAAAATTATAGAGGCACAAGAAAGGAAAAAAGGAACTCCAAAAGAACATCAGCCAAGAAGCTGACATTTTCTAATTTAGATTGTTTTAGCATATTTCAGAGATGCTGCTGGCATGAGGTTTCCTACTGTGGATACCACACCGCATTGCTATGGAGGCAGCTGGAAAAAAAAAAAATGGTCTAAATCCCTGTATTAACTAAACCTTGTATCTTCAGGGCATAACAGCAATTTGGGGGTTCTTGTTTACTTTTAACTGTGAGCAGAGTTGTGCCAGTTTATGTAGATGCATTTGCTGATCCAGAGGCTTAAATCATCAGCTTTTTGCAGTTAAACTATCATCTTTCACAAGCAATTAGAAATTCATAAGTAAATTTGCTTCGTTCACTGATCTGAAGTCCAGCAAAGCATCAGTGGAAAGACCTTTATTGTCCTAAACTGATGCCTACTTGGTTTTTGTATGCCTAGACTAATTTTAGGAGGATCCTCTGGTATTTCTCATTATGGTCCTGATGGTCTGCATTTAGACCCAGTGTAAGTCAGAGGTTTTTCCAGCAAGGGGAGGGGAAAAAAAAAAAAAAAAACAAACAACAAAAAAAAAGGAAAGAAACCAAGGAAAATAATCCCGGTTTACAGTGCCAGTCTTGCAGCCAACAGAAGCTTTACCACTAACTTCAACACGTCTAAGCCTTATATCATGAAATATCGGTTGGTTTCCAGCTCTGCCACAAACACAACTTGCTGGATGTGCTTCGTAGCAGCTTTCCCAGCCTGGCAGCCAAAACTCCGTTCCCGAGCTGGTTGCAGCTCCCTTCGGTCCACAGAGCTACTGTGGCTTTGTCTCCTCATCTGCTGCTCTGGAGGAAGAACTCTTGACATGAATACGTACGCTGCCATGAACTGGCAAGGCCATAAAACTAGTGAACCAGCTTCAAACCGGCTAGATTTATCTGAGTAATGACATTTTAAAGCACATCATTTGAAACATTTTATAGATCAGTTATTTTAACTTCCTTTCAGGCCAGACTTTGAGGATGTTGTGTTTGCTTAATTGAGCTGGTTTAGATCTGTTTCAGTACTGACAGTAGGATCCTTTTGTCCCTATGCAGGAAACTGCCGGGGTTGCTGCCAACGTTCATATAATAAAAGATAATGATTTAAGTAAGCCTTAGTGTAATTTTAAGATTTCTGATTTTTATGGAAGTGTCAGCTGTAAAAAGCCGAAAGCCAGGGAGGGAGAGCAGAGCTCGCACAAGCGCAGCTCAGCGGCGTTGCCAAGGACCGCGGGATTTCCTCGGCTGCTCTATTCAATCCTTTCAGCTCTGCCTGCAACGGGAACTGGCGCTTTCTGGATAAATAACACCAAAAAGACTCATCTTTTGAGTTCAGAATTTGCATCCTCTATGTTTCCATCCAAATACCCTGCTTGCTGACTTCCATTGCTGCCACAAACACATTATTCTCTGTATTCAGCCGTTCCTTTGGAGAGAAATTCTGCCCAATTAAGCTAAAAGGAGCCCGTTTGAAGTTTTTATTTATCAGGTAATGATTGACAAGACCTTGAGGCAAAAACTAGGAGCGCTTTATACTACAGTCATTCATTACCCAAGTACAAAAGCAACACAAATGGGTTATTATGGCCACTTTGAGTTACTCTGTTTTAAATAAAAATATCTATTCCCTTTTTCTGTTTAATGCAGTAGAATTTGTATTCCTAAGCCAGTAGCTAAGAAAGATCAGAAGTTTTGGATAGCAGACATTTAATGCACCGATTCCTTTCCTAGCGTGCACACTAGGGCCTGTTGGCTGACCAGGCAATGCGAGCAGACTTTTTAATTTTAATGTTTTGACAGTTATTTTGATATGGTGAGGTTTGCCACTCTGGGACAAATCTGCTGCTTTCTCCAATTAATAGAATCCCGATGTTTGAATTAATTCCATAAATGAAGACAGCACAGTCTTTAGACAGCTTGAGTTTGGTTTTATATTTAAAAGGAAAAAAAGGGTAAGTCATAGATTCATCAACTTCATGTATTATTTTTTTTTTTCCATCAGGGAAAAGTACTGGGGAAACCAGGGGAGAAAGAGGGGGCTACAGCCTCCGTCCCACAAACCCTTCGGAAGGTAGCTTTGCGTTTGACTAATTTCTGCAGGCATGGTTAAGCCTTTAACCGTTTGCAGGATAAGGCTCGACATGGGGCTGCTTGAATTAACCTCACCCTCAAAGAATTGGCTTGCTTGTCTGCAATAAAACCCAATCCCAGGCCAGTCAGCAGTAATTTGGGGAATGGAGCATTTGTGTCTGGAATTGGGAGGGGGCGAGTGGCTGTATTCACTGCCATGTCCATGGGCTTGCCTGTAATTAAAAACATGCACTTACCCCTTCTGAAGGGGAAGCTGAAGTGACTCCCGAGTTAGCGGCTCTGTGCTGCTGATAGCTTTGGGCTAACGGTCTTATTTTCAGCAGCTCTTAAGAAAAACAGGGGGATGCCAGGACTTCAGCAGATCTGTTGTGCTTTAGCATGGCAGCACCTGTAGCTCAAGCCCGGAACTTCAGGTTTAGGCTAAATTTCCAAAGCAGCACATAGAGGTGCAGGATGTCGCTGTAGTTGTGGGGTACAAGAAGCCCCACAGAGGCACCGGGAGCTTTTCAACCTGGCTCCCCACCTTCCCCTCCCTTGCATGATCTCTCTGCCAAGGTCTAGAGCAGGCAACGGCCCCGCTAGTGGCCAGACACTAATGGTGACACCAGCAAGGTGACCTTTGGCTTGGCTAATGAAGGCAAACTGTTGCAGGCTGCTGGATTTATTCCTGTGTTATTTGTTGCTGCTGTGTCAGGTGCTTCATATAAAATATGTGGAAGCAGAGACGTTCAGTATCTGGATTTGGTTATGAAGGGTCAGAGCTCAAAGGTATCATTTCTCAGGTCCCAACGATTTAAGCCATTTTGTTCAGCGTTTATAACAAGCTGTAGACAAGAGCAGAGAGGTCGATGGCTCTACATCTGTCTGCCTTGGGCAGAAGTACTAGCCCGCCTCTTCCAAAAAAAAGATATTTGGGCAATTGTTTAATGAGAACAAATTCCTCATTTTAGCTTCTGTCTTTGACTATATACTAAGCATACAGGAAAGGAGCACAAACCAACATACTCAGCTGATCCCAAACCGACATACGAACAGTTTTCTTTCTGATCTGTTTACTAATTTCTCACAGTGACCTACTGCCGCTACTGACCTATATTTGGCTCCTGAAGCTAGAATCTATCCCTTAAATCCACTGAATTGAGTTGTTGTTCTTTGACAGGGAATGACCTGGCTGGACTGCAGTTTTAGGACTTGGTTAATTACTCCAAGGACGTATGTCACAAAACCTCAGGGCTAAGTTTTGGAATGGACAACAAGTAGAGGCAGGGCCAGGCATTTGCAAGAAGAAAGCATGCAGCTACTCACTTTGCAACTGCACAACTGGGTGTTGAAATCCATCTTGCAGGGTTCCCCTGGAAACCCAGCCAGTGGTTTTGGGGAGAAGGAATGTGATGCTAAAAGAGGTTGGGCCACCATCAACTTGGAGCAACTTTAACGAAGAGATCTTTTTCCTAACAGCAAGGCAGACTTTTTTTTTTTCCTTTTTTAAATTAGAGAAATGCACAAGTGATTCCAAGTTCAGCCCATCAGTTGTTTTGGTTTCACATGACTACTGAGAAATCAACTGTAAAAGCTGGTGCAGTTATATACACACATACCATGCACAGAACGTGAACTATAAATACTGGCAGGGAGTCTGGTTTAAGAAGCTGCAGTTAACGTTGTGTCAGAACAGCCCTTAGAACCCCCATTTCCAGAGATTTATATTGCTGGGGGTGGGGAGGGAATAAATCCGATTTTGCTGGAACATTGCCTACAACTTCTCAGCCATAAAGCCTTTATTTATGGCTGTTACACAGCATGAAGGATTCAATTTGTCCTTTGTTATGAATTCAGTGGATCATGTAACTGTTTATTTCCAGATATTTTTAAAGAGTTGGTATTCTTGGTTTGCAGGAAAAAACAAAGCTCTTCGTAGTCCATACTAGTGGAGATGCACTTCGACCATACTTGATTGGGACCACACTGTACTGTCTCCAAGTCCTGCAATTTCTTCTGCCGGGTCCAAAGAAAAGGATGAGACAAGGTAGTAAAGGACTTCCATGAGTCTGGTGTGCTTGGAGATGAAGTCTAGGCTCTAGGTTGAGGTATCCCTCACCCCAGCCTTCACCACCTCAGTCATGATCTTGCAGCCATTTCAATCTCTAGTCAGGAATGGCAGCCAGCTTCCTCCGAGAGCTGCTGGAGGGACTTCTGCTCAGAAGCTGCTCCAGCTTCACAGGAGTAAGTGGAAAAGCATAAACAACTGAAGGCACAAACTGTATCAGCTCTTCCCAGCTTTGAGAGATTTCCTGCTTCTAGTAGCAGCTGAGAACAAGATGCTCAATAAAAAAAAAAATATCACAACCAGAGAGAGACATGTGTCTTCAGTGACACACTGCACTTTGCAGCCCAATTCCTCTGCAGTGGCAATGTGGAGCTGCAGTGACTATCCTATTAATTATCACTTGCAAAGCACTCTCTCTTCAAAGCATTTTTATTGGTATTAGTTAAAAAGGAAGAAGATTATATTTTTGCATTCATTTGTTTCATGTTTCTCATCTGGCTCAAGAACAAGTCTTGGGAAACCTGTTGTTTGGGCAAGAGGTAACAGTCTCAAGTTAAAAGAGACAGAGGCTCCTTCCTGGGAGATGTGGGAGACTGACAGCAAATTAAGCCCGCAGGTCAAATATTATGTTCTCCAGATGGGAGTGACAGTCTTTGAGGAAGCAGATCTGGTTTTCTGCTGCAGCACCTCTCAGTAAATGAAAAGAAAAACATCTCTGCCAACACTGCAGGATACTGGAGTTGCTTTTCCTTCATTTCCAGACCATGTGTCAGACATACTCTGATGTCTCCTCAGATGTGTCCTCCTTCCCTTCATGAAAAGAGGTAGAAGACCAGGGAATTATCAAGCCCGTGATTCGCCTATCTCCTCTTGAAAGACACACAGCAAATGGAGAGCTGGAACAGATCATGAAGATTGTCATCATTAGGTCAGTCCCCGGCTGACCAATCAAACACAGGAACCATACTCAGTCTGTAAGAGCACGGCACAGATATTCCGTGGCCCCTTGCCGCACTGCAAGCAAGACACAACATCCCTCTTCTGCTGGGACATTAGGACAAATTAAAAACCTGTAGTGCAAACTACCAGAGAACTGTGTAAGCGACAGGCTTTCAAGAGACCTGGGATGCTGACGTCCCTACAGAGGGGCACTTACTAGACAAGGACATGAGCATAGCACCCTGCATCTAGTGGCAGAGTGGGCCCCCCATTTACTCTGGAGGCAACTGTTTTTCAAGTAGAGATCTGAGGCTGAAGGTAATACTTCCTATGTCTCATTAACAAAGCAAGCATTAATGAGCTTTGCTGTTCCCGATGCTTCTTGATGGCAGCAGGGTACAGTTGTCTCACTGGTGGGGAAAGCAGTAAACTTGACCACGGGCTCCCCAGCCTCTAAGACCCTTAATAAAACTGTGACGACGTCAAGGATCACACTGTTAGAGAATGAGTCTCGCAATGTTGTTTAGAAGATAAGGGATTTCCGATGGCATGGGGGTCCACTGGACACAAACAAGGAAGGAGCCATCCAAGACAGGTCGACAGGGAGCCGCTGATGGTCTGGATGGTTGTGGAGAGGAGGACCCCACACCGGGGAGGCAGGCACAGATGGTTCTTTTAGCACTTGCAAATGAGCTAGCTCCAACCATTCCAATGCTTATTTTCCAGCACTAATTTCAAGCCATCTTCCTGAACTGCCTGATTTTTTCCAGCTCTTAGCCTATTTTGGCAAATCCTCACCACTGCTGTGCTTTGGATACCCTCGCAGCCATCTATGTATATGTTTACATGTTTCTAATACATACTTGTGTGTACATACAAATAAGAAAAGCAAGGTAATTTGACTACTGCCCTAAGAACTTAGGAGTTGAACCCCCATCTAGGTTTGGAAGAGGACCTCAAAACCTACAGTAGCTTCAAGCAAAGCCTGGAAGGTAGCCAGGGGCAGGGGGAAAGGGAAGGAATAAGCACACTGTCTTGTGCCAGACAACAGATTTCCATGGATCAAATGGATTATTTCTGCTGATGGGGCTAACCTCAAGTTACACCCTCATGGAGAAAGGTCTAACATACCCAACAGCTCTTTTGTTATGTCTCCAAAACACCTTCCACAGCATTTCCTTGCCTACGCACACAGGTACACAATCAGAAGCAATTTGGGCCTGCTGCCACCTGGGCTTCAATGGGTCTGTTAACTCTGGTCTCTGGTTCTAGAGCCAGGTGAGAGCAATATTTCATTTGCTTTAGCTTTCAGATCTCTGGAAAGTGGCAGAAACAACTCTATACATAGGTCACCACAAAACCAGAATCTCTATTTACATAGAGGTTCTGAATTCAGCTAGATTTCAGTGAAATTTTATTGCTTTACAGGAAACACACGGCCTCCCATGCACACTATGGACACAAACACATCCTAGACATGATGTGCTGTGTGTCCAACAGCTCTTTCCTGCAATCTTCCATGTCCTCCATGGTCACAGAGTATCAGAGAGACTGCACTTACTGCTCCTTCTACTGCTCAACACTTCAAAAAAAAAAAACCGATTTTGGTTGATTTATTGGTGGTATGACAGTAGCAACCTCACGGGCATGTTGTAGGTGCAGGATCCCCCATTTTTATCAGCCCCTAGTTGAAAACGCACGGGTTAATTGGGCAGAGGCATGGCAAACCTTTCCACCTCTGTTCCCTGCCCCTGAAGGGACAGTAAGAATGAGCAACTCACCAGAGGTGTCACACACATTTGCAGAAGAGCTTACATTTAACCAACATCTACCCCTCCCACCCTCCTCTACATATGAGAATTTTATGGGAAAAATAACAGTTAATCAATACACAAAAATACTGAGCCACAGCTCTTCTCTCTTGAGAGTGAATGGGGGGGACGACCTTTTCTGTACAGTGACGACTGATAAACACCGTGCCCTATACTTTAGGTCTTCATTGCTGGTGCCTACCTTAATTGCTGCCTCCTGTTTGCTTTGGCCTCTTCTCAAAGCAAGCAGCACATATAATTGCACGCCAAGGGAGATGTCTGCCTCTGATCTGTCTGACCAGTTTCTCCCAGAAGTAATTTAGGAGCGTCTCTGTTGGTAGTAGACTTAACCAGCAAATGAGAGCAGCTTTGGGATTCAGCCATCTTCCCAAAACTGAAGGATTTTCCCTGTTCAATAGGATGTTGTCACATTTGGCTGCCAAAACTGTTTATTGTGCTGTGAGTTGTCAGCCAAAATGAAGCTCAACTGCTGCCTGAAGTCGTACTCGTTGAGGCCACCTCATCTTTGAGAGAAAGCTGCCATATCCCACCTCAACTCTTAACTTGCGGGGAGCAGACACGAGGAACGCAGCCCTTGGCCAGGCATCGCCAGCCTGTCCCTCTAGGGACAGCCCAGCCCGGGCTGCACACCTCAGTGCCAACACCCCGGGAGTCTCACTGTGCCCTGGCCTCTTCCACCTCTCTCCAGCATGCTCAGCTCAGGGGAAAAAGTCCAGCATATCACCCATTTAAGGAGGAGACGCTGCTGGCACATACTCAAACCCCTGAAGCTGCCTGGCAATATAACCAGCCGGTGCCCACAGCAGCCTGCCAAGCTCCCCCCTCCATTTTCTGCCCCCATTTACTTGATTGCATTAACATGAAGAGCAACATCAGAAAGTTTGCGGCAATGGGACTGAAATTTCTCAGTCACGCTTATTTTAACACATCTAGAATTCTAGATATCCACCGAGCTATATATAGAGACATGGCTACATCTCTAAAAAAGAAAAAAAAAGCCCTATACTTCTGAAAGCCACAAAGGCACGAAGATAGATTATCTGAATTACTGTCATTACTGAAATTGCTAGCTAAAGAAACTTCCAAGCACCATGCACCGCTCTAGCAGTTTGACTATAGGAACCACTGTAATTACAAAGTATTTTAAATCATGCCAGTACAAACAAGATCTGGAAATGGAAAATACCGTGCTAGTCATTGCATCTGGAAATTAATGGTTGGCATGGAAATGCATGGAACTGGTTACTCATGCTAAGCAGTGGGCACAGTGAAGTCATGTCCACCACCACTCCTGACTACCTTCAACTACAGGCAAAGGTTATTTCCAGTGTCTCACCCACACTTCTGGCAGCCTCCAAATCCAAGCCCTGCTCCTCACAGGGAGAGCTGGTGCCGCTGTTAAGGGAATCTCAGTTCACAACATCCCCGAGTGCCTAGAAAGGTGAGCCACGAGCCACATCAGCCCTGCTGCAGGCATTAAGTAGGTGCCCTTCACTCTGTTGGACAGCTTGCCTAGAGATGTAGTGGTTCCTGGTAAGGACCAATGCTTTGACTCGTGGTGACCCAGACCCAACAGAGATCATCCATACAGAATATTTTTCATCCCCTCCGAAAGCTTTGAGGGGAACGTGGAGCTATTTTCCTACTGAAAATACATGCATCTGACAGGCTTTTGTGATCCCTGAAGGAAGCCCAAGATCAGCATTGCCAAACCCACCCATCTCAAGTGAATGCTGTCATTCTCTCTTTCAAGACCAAAGCAACATTTAAGTCAAAGTAATGCACAAAGAGGCATGTTGGTGTGTCTATTCAGACTCGCAAATTTGAAGAACTTCTTACTAAAAACTTTAAGAGCAGAGTTTATAATCAAGTAGTGTCCATTAAAAAAGGAAAAAAATACACGCCCCAGGTTTAACATAGGCAAAAATAGCAGTTCTCCCCAGTCTCCATAAGAGGCAAGTGTTGTGGGTAATAGAGCAGAGAGACAAAGCAGAAGTTCATCCATTTACATCACACCTAGCACGCTACAGCCCTGGTACACGAGCAGACAGCTTCCTTCCCCAACACCGCTGCTGCAGGTGGGCGCACCAGCAGGACTATCTCGCCTTTACGGGCTGCGTTCCTTCGTTGCGCAATGTCCTGAGGACTAATCTCCAAACACCATCAGCCTGGAGGATAGCTGTCCTTATCTATTGCAGACCAGCTGTTGTGGACTTCTGTCTACAAGATCAAAGGAAAACTTGTTCCAGTAAGCCAGCATTACTCAGAAAGCTGGAATCGGCTCGCTCCGGGATAAAGCACGCCATGTCCCGCCCAGGGTTGGGGTGCAGACCAGCAGTATCGCTCCAGCCACGACTGCAGGCTGAGCTCTGCTGTCCCAAGGACAAAAGCAAATCAGCTTTCAAAGGCAGAACATCACTTCCTACTCTTGGTTTCTGCACCCCCTGTTCCAGGCAACGCTTTTGGTCTCCTATATGGATAAAGAAACACCCGCTCTTCCTTAGAGGCCAAGCTTATGCTACAGCAGCAAAATTCAGAAGTTCAGGATTATTTTGTCTGCAGGGTGGGAAAAGCCTGGAGGAACCTTCCCCCTACTCCGTGTTTTACTCAATCCTGCTGCTGAGCAGAGCAGAGAGGGTAGCAGCAGAACAAGGCACAAAACACACAGCCAGCAGACGGATTTTGCTAGCCACAGCAAGTGAGGCAACTGCCTAACTTACCTCTGTACGTAACCAGCCCCAACCCTAGTCATGACCAAGAAGATAAAGCCAGAGCAAATCAAGCATTCAAAAAAATAACTAAAATAACATTACTCTAAAAACATTGCACAGAAACTCCTCTCACAGGATTCACAGAGTATTTTAAGCCACAGTCTGTTCTGTTCAGTGATCAGCCCCAACATCCCAACACCTCTGCTTCCAGACTTGTAATTAGCCTGGCAGAAGGCCAGCAGATAAAGGTAGAAGGGGCTGTTCATCTGCTGTGCCCCAACACAGGGTGGTAGCTCTGCCCAAGACTGGGCTCCTCCAGACCCTACTTCTGGCCACTCCAGCTCTACCCCCACATCAACCACACCGCTGTGTTTCTCAGTCATTCCCAACTACTATAGGATTTTATTTAGGACTCAAAAGACAATGCTTACCTCTCCAGTACAGAGGCCGCCTTTTTCCGTTTCCCCCACAGAGAGTCTTCTCAAGAGAAGCAGGCTGCAACATCAAGATAGCACCAGCAATTCGTCCTTCCAGGGAAAGGAGAGCTCACACCTTCCTGAAGTCACCAAAGACCACGAGACTTTTCACCTCCTCAGGACAAACCCTACCCTCTCTAACCAGGCCTCTTCCACCACCAAGCTCTCAGCTCAGCTTCTCAGCAACTGGTTCAAAGTCCTGTAACCTCCTCCTTTCTGGGAGCTTCTGATTTTCACCTCATTTGGTGATAATTTACCCATCAGGTTTTCTCAATCACAAGGCATCATTTCCTCTCCCCCAGGTGGTTTGGCTTAAGTATGGAGGTGCCTATATCTGCCCTTCTCACAGGCTCCAACCCCAGAGAGCTCACTAATGAAGCAATCATCTATTTACTAAGTGCATGCTGGTGTTCACCTTCAACTAATTGTATTGTGTTGTTACACAGCCGTTGCCAGACTCCTTTGCCAGCCACAAGAAGCCACCTGTGTGCCTGATCCCACAGTGGGGATCAGGAGGAACCTGCCTCTGTCCTGGCTTCCTCTCCTGGGTGCTCTCCCAGCCAGGCCTGTCCTGCCACCAGCAAGAAGAAGCAGGAGGACCAGGTGTTTCTCTGAGTGGGGGCTTGGGCTGCTTTCGTATGGCCAGCTGGGCTGTTTCTAGTGCAATCACTGGCTCCCCGGAAAGCCTGACATAAAAAAGGTAGATTTTTCACATCCCATGGTTGGTTTATAGTACGGATTGCTACCAAGATAGTCCTCTCCCAAACTTGCCTAGAAGGTTGAGGGGCCCCACATCTGCAGAGGGGTTGGGAGCCCGTGTGGGCGTACGCACAGGGTCTCAGATGCCCGAGGCTGCACACAAGGTTTGGTAGAGGCACAGAAACCTTCTTCCCCTCACACGTTATTTGAAAAAGCAATTGGAAGCTGTGCTATCTTTCCCCCTGTCCTATATCAGCCTCCCAAGCACTTCCGCGTCTTCCTCTAGAGCCATAGCTTGTATGATTAGCATCACTTTAATGTGGTCTTTGTTATTTTTGCATCTGCGTTCCACATTTAGGAATTCAGTACTTTGCGATGATGCAGCGGGGATAGAGTGACAGCGGGATGAACCGCTTAACTGGTTGTTTACCAATTCCCGTTTTCTGCACATAGATTTTCCTCCAGTTGAAACTGATGGGCAGCGCTTCCCATGCTCCCGCAAGGCTGTGTTTGAACAGTGCGTTTGTGAGTCTAAGGATTGCGCTAAACCACACAAGCTCCTAACGTAGCTCTTACTGTATCTTAAATGATTAACACAACAGGGTATTTCAGAACCTACTGCAGAAAAAGTTCCTATATTGAACTTTGGCAATTCTACACTCACTTCGGTTCTTTAAACAAGACGTAACTCAGTACGATAGGGGAGGAGTTGGATCTGGAGTCCTGATCTCTGTTTCTCATCATCCACTGCACAACTATGGGCAAGAGGCATCACCCATCAGTGCCTCAGTTTCCCTGCCCGTAAAGTTTGGATTTGGCAGATGTGGCAGAATTTGTAAAAGAACTGATAGGATGAGAGGGGCTGTAAAACATGCAAAGCCCTGGCACTGCTTGCGGGAGGGCACAGTTTGTGCCAAGGAGCCTGGCGAGGAGTAACCGCTCCCAGGGAGCAGATGGTGTGAGGGCAAGCAGCAGGTGTCCACAGGTCCTGCCCAGTCCAGCTGTCCCAGCCCAGTAACCAGACTGCCTGGGATGGGTCACTTCCAAACCAGTAGCAACTGGGAAAACACATAGCAAGTCAAAAAATGGGAAGTGTCTGGCCACCACCCACCTGTCCTCACACAGGCAATGGCGTTGCTTCTCTGCTGCTTTGCTGAATGGAAAATGTACCCTCTCCAGATATTTGTGATGTATCACATCTCACTGCTGGGCGTACGCATCTGCCAGCTGAGGATTTTATAGTCCCATGAGGGAGAAGAAGGGAGTGAGCTGATCCCATAGCTATGGAGAAATAATTAAGAAGTTTTGTTGAGTAAGATTCAGAAAACAAAAAAAATGGAAATGGCCAAGTGTCTTAATTGAAATATATTTCAATTTTTCAGTTTTATCAATAATTTTCTTTTTCTCCACTGAAGAACACCGCCTGAAATTTTAAAAAATCTATGAAAAAAGGTGTTGTATACATAATGTCAGACATGGGGAAGAATTTTTACGTTTAAATTTTTGTCAAAATCTGAAGGAAAGCTGTGTGACGAATTTTTAAAAACATACTAATACTTACCAGAATTTTACGTTACAATGTAGTTGCCATTTTTCAGTCTGTTCTCCATAAAAAAAAGCAAATTTGAACTTCCCTGGGCCTGCAGTTTCCGGAAATCAGGTTTGAGCGCAGGCATAAGACCGTTCCCAGGAGCCGATGGGAAGGTGGCTGTTTGCAGGAGGGAGCGCTGAGAGGCGGCAGGAGCTGGGTCTGCTGATGGGAAAGGCTAAGGCAGCAGATAAGTTAAACTTGGGTCAGTTTAAAAACAAAGCGTGTATTCGTCTGACTTTGGGGATGGAAGAAGAGTTTGGCTCGCTCCTTAACTGTTTAAGGGATTCATTCATTCATAGAAAACCGCGGGTCCGCATGGGTCAGTGAGTTCGGAAACAGGGGTATCCCCACCGGCTGCAAGTGCGGCTCGAATGGACGGAGCTGGAGCTGCCTGAAGCAGCGCCCACAAAGGGCCAAGTATTTGGCAAAATTAAGAACAAAAAGGGCTAAAGAGATTATCGAGTAGTGCTGGGGAGACCGGAGGATCCAGTGGGACTTCTCTGTCACTCCTTTTTGTGTTTGCGCGACAGCGACGTGGGACAGACCTACATCACCCGCGTGGCTTGCCACCGCCTCGTTCATGCTCCTGAGTTCACATTTCTCAAAGAAAGTTGATGCTACTTTGAAAGCTTGTCTTGTTTTCTCTAATTCAATCCGGAAAACATTCATATTAATACCAACAGATACCACCCACACGCAAATCAGAAAAATTAAAGGGCATTGCAAAAGTGACTGTTTCCAGTGGTCAGATTAGCTGCAGACGGAAGCAATTCGAGATGCATTAAAACTAACAGGCTGTAATTGTCCAGAGGCATTGTCTCGCAGTGCAACACTTCTCTTTGGCTCTTCAGAGAGATTTCTTGGAATTTTTTCAATCGCTCTTCTGCTTGAAATATATGCTACATTTCAGATCTTTCCTTTCCATGCCACAAGAGAATGAGCTAAAAGTTCATCAACAGCCTATGGCAACGTTTCAGCGGAGAAAGTTGAAGTCATTTCTTAATGCCATTTCTTATTAGCTATCATTATTGTGTAAATGTTGCGAGTACAAGAGCGCAGGAGGTCTGCTGTTAATCATTACGAACCTTGGTTTCTCCCTGCCCAGCAGTTAAACCTTCAGAAT
The DNA here is from genome assembly GCF_028500815.1 of Rissa tridactyla. Lineage (NCBI taxonomy): Eukaryota > Metazoa > Chordata > Aves > Charadriiformes > Laridae > Rissa > Rissa tridactyla. Next base: position 6,622,738 of record NC_071477.1, read on the forward strand.
CGTTTCATTTCTTTAAAATATAGAGAAAACTGGCTTCTCCCAGACCCTTGGGTGTTCTAGTGAATAATACCGTGAACTTAGTTCTCAACCAGCTTTCTTTAGTTAGTTAGTTAGTTAGATCTTCTATTTAAAGATAAGTTCCATCCCACCCTTCTGCAATCTGGTTATGATTACTGGTTACTGCCACCCGCAGACTGATAAACTTATAACAGCTGCATTGCAGGAAATCACCTCCAATTCAACCCTGATGTTGTATGGATGTCTTTAGTTAGCTTAAATAGGCTTTTAACATTCATTTTTTTGTGTGCAAAACACCTATCATTAATTTTGACTCGAGAGATCAAACAGTTAACAATGTGTTGATCCTAGCTTACTTTCAAGTGATGTATTGTATCATTTCTGAGAGTTATGAGGGGTTGATATTTTCTTTTACTAATGCATCAAAGTCGATAAGTGAATGGGGCAAACCCGCGTCCTGGGAAAGGAAGCTATTAACAGCTCCACTCGGAAGGTTCTGAGGGCCACATTGCGTCATAGACCTTGAGTTTATTGAATGTTAACTCTTTTTTTTTTCCTTAACCAAAGGAAATGAGTTTCTATAATCCTCTGCTTTGAGCTGCATCCTCAGTGGGGTAATGAAAAATGACCTACGCCACTTGATAGCACACTACTTTGCACACAATAGATCTTCACAAGAGCAAGCACAATGCGACTCCGGCTTTTTCTTTTTCTTCTTGTTGAAATGCACAATGAATTTATTTATTGCTGATCTAAAAGGCACTAGAACAGAACGGGCACAGCAGGGGAATCGCCCGAGTTTAACTTGGCATGGTAAGAAAGCAGTCCCAGAGAAAATGACCAATGTTCAGACCTGGGAGAGCAGAACATTTTTATAAGGAGGATCTTGAAATGGTGGGTTCACGCACACGCAGAGAGCAAGGCAAATTGGTTCCAAGAACAAGGCATCTGCTTCCTTGAAAACTTTTTTTTTGGCAGAATTTGTATGCAAGTTGGGCATGTTGAGTGATTTATGGGGCCATTAAACATACACTAAATCAATCTCTATTAGAAAAAAAAAAAAGCGCCATGTACTTAAAAAAGGCCCTCGAGCTAGATTTCTGAACCCAAGGTCTGATGTTGCAAGGCGAAATGGTCATTGGTAATTTGGAGATGTAACATGAACTCAGTCAGTCAATTCGGATATGATAGTTTTTAATGTTCCATGAATCTAGCAAAATGTGTATCCAATTAACTACTACTAAAGGACCTTATTTATAAAATAATACTTTTGTGGTCAGGTTGCACTTTTTCCATTCCTGTCTGTAGACAGTTCAGGTTGCAGATTGTGTGTGTATGATTAATAAAGGCAAACATCCGTTTTGTGCCGGCTGCTATTGGCACCGCGGCGCGGGGCTGGGCAGCAGGACTGCGAAAAGCAGTTTTGTCCCCATTATCACAGTATTAGGCTGGGAACGGAGGTAGGAGAAGAGTTTCCTGCTGGAACCAAGAAGCGAGAATTGAAGTAAGAGGCTGCCCTTTAACGAGAGATCTCTCTAAGAGGAAAATACAAATGCTGAAAACACTGAGCTGGCAAAAACCTCAACTATTTACTTAGTGCTGTTTTGGAGCTCAAGAAATTAGTAGGTGGTACAAACGTGTCCTTCAGTCCATAGGAAAAACATCCTCCTTTGAAAACACATCTGAGTTATTTAAAGGATACGTGCAAAATGCGTGCATCCCAAAATAGTCCCTTTTCCAATGTAATTTCATTTTAAGCCCATGCAGTGGGCAGGCATTCACAAATGCAGGCAAAAAAGAGGTTTTATGAACTCCCCTATGAACTGCCTCCGCAAACAAACATAACACGCAAATGGAAACAGGCCAAAAGTATTTTGTAAATAGAGCATCAAGATATTTTCTTCTTGACGTGGTTGGGGATGGAAAATCTGCGGCAAAACCCTTGTCAGAGAAAATTCTCCTAAGTATATGTATGTACACATACACAAGCGCACGAGAGAGTGACATGGCAAGTTTCTGACACACTACAAGATGAGACGGTGGCAAGTGAGGAATGCTTTGCGAATCCGAGAGCCTTTCTCACCCAAGTTCAGCTTTTTATTTCCAGCTTTTCTCCGGTATTGTTTTCAGTTACATTTTTTTTCTGATTTCAAAACAAAAATATTCTAAGTGTGAAATGTCTGAGTTTCAAAAATGGAAAAACAACTTAAAAAAAAGGGGGGGGAAGCAAAACAAAGTGCTTGGTAAAAACAGAGGAAGGAAAGGCAAAGGAGTGAGATTGTAACAGATGCTGGCACGGATACAAGAGAGGAGCTGTAGGTGACGAGGCTATCTTCGACTTCCACAACAGCCCCGTCCCTCCACAAGAAACTCCTGAGCTCCACCACAGCCCATCCCCTCCTGGCGCCCAGGGGTCGTCTCAGGGAGGGGTCTGTCGCAGACAGTTTTGTGTGGAACAGGGGCAATGGGATTTAAGTTTTGGATCCCACTCTCATAGCTATAGGATGCAAGATTAGCCACAGCTGAAGACACAATTAAGATAACAAGTTGAAACCAGGTAATAACTTTGGCAATACAGCCTAATTACAAGGAAAACAGGTCAACATTGGATTTCTCCTGAGTAAAGGCAGATAATATAGACTGCTTTCTAGTATTTTGGCAATCAAGTGCACACTTATAAGACTCCATATTTCCAGAAAATACTTTCTGGGAGAAGCAGATCTCCTCCAGTTGTTTCTCTCTAAAAAGTAAAACTGCAACAGCATCTAAATTTGATAAAAAAGACACCAGAGACACAGTAGTGGATTACAGGGACGTGCAAGAGGGTGCTCCTAAAACTGTAGCTGACAAATTTGCAGCAGCAGATAAAGAGTAGTGGAAACAAAAATGGGGCAAATCAGGAGAATACCAGACGTTGAGAGGTGTCTTGAGGAAACCCAGAGAAAGCAGAAAATGTGTAGGCACTTCCCAGAGCTGAATCAGAAATCAGATTAGAATGGGTCTTCTCAAAAAATGCAAATGTCTCAGGATGCCAACCCTCACCTTCCGTTGTTTCAGCTTGATGCTGATGTACACCCTTCCCTGCTCTCCAGCCAGTCTCCCTGGGACCAAGGGGCCATTGCTGGAGCCAGGACAGATGTTGTGTGAACGGGGGTGCCAGGATTTGCTTTGCCTTCCCCAGCAGTCACACGCGGACAACGGGATGGACAGAGCCCCTGGCTCACCTCCAGCAGGACCCACTGCGCAAGCTAATACTCATCAGAGCGAGCAGAGCCTGCACACACTACCCCAGCAGCCTTGCCTATTTAAAGGGAATTGAAAATAATTGAAAAGATGACACTTGTCTGGAAAGTGTTCCTTGTCAGCTTCGCTTCCTATGTGAACGAGGCTGCGGGGAAGATGTCACACACATACGCCTCTGCCTTCCCAAGACCTCTTAACTTTTCAGCCCACTGGTTATGTTTAGCCACATCCGACAGTAAGGATTTTCAAGCGCTGGATGAGAGAGGTGCCGCTGGTGAAACACCCCAGGGTGCTCCTTGCTTGCTGGCCACCAGCATCCCCGTGGGAGAGCGCCCTTAAGGACACCGCAGGTCACGCTTGCTGGGGGACAGAAGCCCAGGAGAGGTGAAGCGTCCTTGGCTCAGGGACTCACAGCCTCAGCCCTACATGGGGGCAACATCTACAGGTGCGGGGTCTCTTTGCACCCAGGTTTTGCTGCCACTGCAGTTCAGGCGATTCCAGGATTTTCACCAAGACACAACGTCTTTCCTCTCCTGCTCGCACAGTTGGTGAAATATCCAGCACCTGCCTCGTGCATCCTCCTTGGCTTTTCTCCTCTTTTCCATTTGCATTAAAAAACAAAACAAAGCCAAAAAAAACCCCAAAACAAACCCCTTTTCTTTCTTTCATAGCAAAGGGAAAACCAAAATAAACAGAGAAGCAACTGCCTTCCCTCCTCCCTCCTCAAGCCCTCCAGGCAGCTTGGAGGCAGAATGCCCTTTCTAATTTCATTGACAGTGCTGTTGATATATAGGGTAATTTTATCTTAACAACCTGTAACAAAGGATAAGACAGTAGTCCTCTTACATTCCAGACAGTAGGAGATGTTTACTCATTCTCCCAGCAGACTCTCTCATCATTCATCCAGACTTTATTAGGATGCCAGGAAATGGGAAACCTATAATTTAAGAAATGTATCACACAGGGAAACTTCTTCTGTTTGGTAAATAAAAGGTAGCTGAAGATCTGAGGTTAATTTGCTTTTTAAAAAAAGCGTTCTCACAGGTTTTCTTATTCCTTCCCAAAACTTTACCTTGAGTTAAACCTTTTACGGAGCGTGTTATTGAAGAAAAACATTCCTGGACACTTCAGGAAGGACCGGGATGTGTCCTCCTAATGCCAGGACTGGGCACGCGCCCCTGCTCTGGGATCCCACGTGAGCCAGTTTGCAGGCTGTGCTCACAGCAGCGGCCGCAGCACACAGCAGCCTTCCGAGCACGAATGTGTCTATTGGCAGGGCTTTTTTGTCTTTATCTTCAGAGGCATCACGTTGTCCAGGACAGCAACATGCTCTGAGCGATCTCCTTTCTCGGGGCTGAGAGGAGAGGAAGGGAGAAGAAAGCATGTATTTTGTTGCAAGCATTCTTATGGGTTTTTGCTTCTTAAGCAAGTTCCACATGAGCGTTTATTCCTGTTTACGTAGCTGGACATGAATGCCTGGCTTTGATTTGAGGACAAACTGCCCCATAAACTCATGAATGTCTGAATTTAACCTTCACCTTTCCCCCCTAACCTTCACTCTTGCTTTTCCCTTCATAATTGGTGACATTCTCACAGCCAAATATAATAAAATACGTGCTACTGAGAGTGAACTTGATTGTGAGCACAGACTGAGGCAGGGAGGGATGATGTGTGATGCTGGTCAGTGCTGGGGAGAAAATTCTTTCTAAAATCAGGTGCTAGGAGAGAATTTCTGCTGTTCAAGAGTAAGCTCCTCAGTGGCCAGAAAACCATTAGCAAATGGATAAATCTGGTCCCGTCTCTACCCATCAACCACAGCTTGGCTTCTCCCTCTGACAAGTTAAACAAACACCAAAATTCATCAAAACCAAGTGCTTTAAGTGCCACTGCTTATGGATCATGGTTCCTGTCACACCATCAATCCATGCTGATTGCAGTGTTGTTTCAAGAGATGATCAGCATCTCCCTAGGCACAGCATGCTCATCCTGAAAGGAAGCAGTCACCAATTTTGGATATCCATCAAAGGAACGTTCTTCCTTTAAGTTGTGCTTCAGACTCTCTACCCTCCAGTTGTCAGCCAGGAGCATGGCTTTCTCTGGCATACTTCTGACAGCTGCCACTGCAGTTGTGTGGGCTGCATAGACTTCACTTATGCTCAGATTTGGCCATGTGGTTTTGAGGCTTCTCACCCTACGGCAGTCTCCCAAAGCGTGTGGTCTTTGTCATCTTCCAAGTAGCCATTAAAACTAGAGTTGAAGTCAAGGTTATGTTGTACCACAAACCTTTGAAGAGCTTCTTTGCGTGCTATGTAAAGCAAACCCTAAAGACCACTGATGTACTTACTAGGTCAAATTCATCTCTGCCGTGAACTCCACCTAATCCAGTGGAGTCATTGGAGGGGTGAACGTGGTCAGCTCTGTGATTATTAAAGGATGGATAAAGGCCTCTCACATTTGGGCATATCTGATCATAGCTGTTAAATTGTTTGGCACAAGAGAAGAGAGACTATTTTTTTCTCTTTGCATTTATACCTAAGGTCCACTTAGATGTGGACTACACCAGTTGCAGCTTGCTGGAGGCAGTAATGGACGGAGGTAATTTATCCTGTGTATTTTTTCCCTGAAAGGAAATTTAGTTTTTAAATGCAGTCATCGTGGGCTAGGAAGAGGAGGAGGAGGTAACTGAAAGGATAAGAGGTGTGACATTAATGACAGGAAACGAAAAATCTGTGAGCTCAAACTAATGCAACTTCCAAACTCAAATAGATGTCACCATGGTGACAAAGCCTCAGACTTCATAAATTTTTTCCTCTTCCCATTTGTGGTGAGCTCTGGTACCCTGTTAAATACATCCAAAGCCTTTTAAAGAATCATTGAACACATCTGATCAAGTGGAAGATTTCCTCATAATAACACTCATTAGATATGGGGAGAAACCACATCTCAAGCTGCCTTCCTGCCTCTGAGCACCAGAGACATGAATTTTGGAGTTAAAATTCATTGCCTATATGAGCCTCACTTGTGTAAGTATGATTTCTAGCACAAGAATTCCATCGCGGAAGCCTGTGGTAAGCACATTAGGTCAATAATCCCCAAGATCCCATTTGTCTCAAGGTCTGTGAATCCAAGCTCGGTGACTTAGACATGTGTCTCTAACTAGTGGTTGATTTAATAGTGGTTCCAGTGATGAACTAGAACTTGAATAAGGCTGCTTGGGTTTGCATAGCCTCAAGCCATTAACCTTTTCAGCCAGGGTTAACTGATGTACATACACCTCCATGCACACACACGTGTACTTCCACCTCAGTCGAAGCACATCCCAATACTCCATAGCTATCCACAGCTCAGGACTGTTTGGCAACCAGTGTAAAACCTCTTAGTGGTTCGTTCTCCTATAAGTTATTTACCCCTCCAAGCAGTCCTCCGGGTAGGTGCTTCCACAGTAAGGCCTTGGCACTGAAGCCCTAGGAAAAAAGGCTCAGAAACCAGCAGGAAAAAGCACCCTTCACTCTAGCCCTGCTTTCTGGGTAGCAGACCTTCTGCCCTTAAAGGACCTTTACTTGTGCCAACTTCAGCTGTACAGCTCTGGGAAAACCATGAGCTTCCACACAACCATAGCTGGTTTCCCTTGCTAGCCACTACACGCTGCACACCATGCAGCTTAACGTTTCCATTCCCTCTCTAAATAGTAGTAGTGGTAGCTGCATCATAAAAGACCCTGCTGTTAACCTAGAATAAACACGTCTTTGTACGTGAATGCTGACAGTTACATCCAGACACTGGAGACTGGGTTTTGCACCAAGGGGAAGCTGCATTTATACCTCTCCCCTCCTCAGAGGGGAGTGCATGGGGCAGACCAGAGCAGAAAGCGCATCGGTTTATTCCTGCACAACACAAACTCCTTGCACTGAGCCATGGATGCACTGCAGCGCGCCAGATGACTTCGGCAAATACTTCCCCATCCTCAGTGGGGGTAAGAGAGGGTTTATCCTTTACCTTCCTCCAGCCCAGGGTGGAGAGCGGGTGGGAACATCCCCTCCCCGCTCCCTCACAGTGAATTCAAAAAGCCTACGAATATGCGATAAGCAGGTCCTGATGCCACGACAGCACAATGTTTATCCCTCCGGCCCTTCTTGACACGATGCTCCCTCCTGCAGTTCCTCCGCTGTTTGGCTGCTCTCCAGCCTGCGAGGTTTAACCACAGGAGCGTTTTCATCAAACAGCATTTTCACTGCAAACAGCAGCAAAGGAAAACAGCGTTTTGGTATCTGACCCGAAAGATCTCTCTAAATGTATATGATGCCACCCAAACTTAAGACTCACAGCAGGTTCTTCTGTGAAATCTAACCAGGTTTGGGCCTCAGTGTCGACCAGATATGCCTCGCTCAGCATTTGCCAGCTACAAAAATGTCATGGGCCTAAATATTTCAGGATTTACTGCTGCAGAAACTCTCCAGTGTCACCTTTCTCCCCTTTTATGGCTCAGCCATAATCTTAAATTCAGCTGAATACAAAGAGCTGCCTGTAGAGAGCTAATCCTAAAGACGGAGCTTTGTGTGAAACTTGGAGGGAAAAAAAGAAGGAAAAAGAAAGAAATCACTGAGAGGGATTGGCAGGAAACACAAATATTTTTGGCTAATTTTTGCTAGTATTCTTCAACCCTGGTTAAGGGCTGAACTAAAAGGCTCCTCCTTTGCCCTGGCCCATTCGCACACCATGTATTCACCAAAGCAGATAATTCGCAAACTACAGATACTGCAAACACCAGCTGGGGTGGAAAGTCCTGCGCTTTGCCTGCTGCGGGCGCAGGCGTGGGAGGCTGAGATCGGGGTGGAGCAGCAAGGCTTTCGTTTCACCCGTGTAAGGATTATCCACCAGATCAGCGGTGAAAACCAGGTTTGATAATGCTGCAGTAATGCTAATAATTACACGGCAAAAGCAGCCTGTAACCCAAGTCCTAATTGCATTTAAAGAGTTCTTGTTGTACCCAGGGAGGTGCTAGGTTTGGATATGCCTTGGGAAACTGCGTAGTCCCAACTGCCCCAGATCTCCTGGTGGCTTGGAGCCGGAGCAACGTAAAGCCAACCAGCTTGATGTTTTGCAGAATTACCAGCTGCACTGACCTTAATTTATACAGCCTCTAATCCGGCTTTTTCTCAGACTGATGTGCCCTACGGTACACCAGGTGCCTCCACCCTTTGACCCTGGTCTTTCTACCAGGGTCATCTGAGTGACACTGAGTACTGGGACATCTCGAAAGACTCTTGCTATTTTCCCCGCTGTGCCTTTGCTAAACAGAGAAGCGCTGCCCTCAGGCACCAGTGTATTCCCACAGGTATTGGGAGACAGGAGGCAGAGGGATAATTTTAACCTTAAAAGAGAATTCTGTAACCATCTCTGCATTTCACATACTAACAAAAGCCACACACTCTCTAAACGGAGACCATCCTGCACACACGAAGTCAGTGACCTTCATTTTGGTGTGGGAAACCCATTAAACAAGGGTTTCTTCCAAAAAGAGTGCACTGCATATTCCTCTTGGTTATATGGCATTGCCTCCTGGCATCGCTGCCCACCTACTCCGGCAAATTAAAGTGTGAAAGACCCTGAAAACAAGTCAACACAGTTGGAAGGTAGATAAATACATAAATAATAAATAGCACTTTTCTCTCTTATTATATTACTGCAGTGCGCTTACATACACAAAAATATTGTTTAGAGTTTTTCCTCTCAGGTTTTAATCAGTTCAAAATTGGCTTATTTTTTAGTATTATTTAGTATTTTTTAGTGGGAATTAGGAACTTCACCCATATTATGGATGCTGAGAGGAAAGCAGAATTGCCCTTGTGCTATCTGGTTTTACCTCATAGTGCATAGATGAGCTCCATATATGAAGCAAAGAGAGACTTTCCAACGGAGCAGGAATCCTGCATTAGCCGAGCACTCAAGACTCTCAGCCTGCTGGATCCCAGGGAAACTTATACCCATGGTTTAGGATGACTCTGGTCTCCTTTTGATGCTTGCAACTCAATTTTGCAATCACTATCCAGGACGGCTTGTGAAACCAAAGAGGGACGATCAAGGTTTTATTGGGAGCCTTTCTACTCGCTGCAAACTGCGGGACGCTGTTTTACAGTCTGTGCCTCTTTGATATATGACACATGCTGCTGTGTGGGTGCTTACCTGCTAAAACCGTTTTGATTTGTCCTGTTTCTTTCTTGTCTGCACATGGTTTGTGTCTACGTATACTTTGCTAATCTCTCATGGCATTGTTTAAGTAGCCAAACTGTTTTTGTCTGTGCTATTTTTGGTATGCTGTGCCTTATTGGTACCTTGCAATGAAAAGAATCCAAACTACAAATGAAAAATATATAGACCCCGCTTTTAGTTATAATCAACTCTTTTAGCACAGAAGAATTTTAAATATTAATACAAAACATAGAGCTCTCTACTGTCATTATACAAAGCACTTTCAATTGGCCCAGCGAAGAGAGATTAAATGAGTACTTTGCTACAATATTTGTCTAAATCTATCAAAGTAATAGGCAAACCTGAGATTAAAACATCTGAAGCAGACTCTACAAATTGTATACTATTAAATCAATAATAACAATAGCACATTTCAACATCCTTCAACAAACAAAGATCAGCAGCCCTGTGCTGGAGACAAGGAGATAAGACCCAGTACCAGATTCCCAGGAAATAAGTACTTTACCCAGTAGTCAGCTGAGCTGCGCTCCTTTATATCCCCCGAGAATCCACATCGATTAAAACACTTAGTCAATGTTATATGACATAAAGGAAACAGGAAAAGATGCTAAATGCTGCTTTTCTAAATTATCCACCGCACCATGTTTCCTCAGCGTGACATTGCCTGGAGATGGGCAGCGCTGCCTGCTGCCCCGGGGCCTGGAGAGATGCAGCAGCAGCGCCAGTGACTTCAGAAGAGAAAAATCACTAGTCTTTAAGTACGGCTTTAACTTCTCTGAAGGGATCAGCCTCACCTCCACACAAGTGCCAGCATACACGGCACAGTGCACCTCATACACGCCCTTGTCCAGGTAGAACCTGCGAGGACCACAGACAATCTCTAACATCATGGGATGGCTTTCCATGACACTGAGCCCCTCACAACACAGGCTGTCTCTGATGGGGGCCAGATCACAGATAATTAAACCCTAACAAAGCCCCACCCTCAGCTGTGGAGACTGCAGCTGCTGGGGGTTAACGCAGGAGCAGGGATGTGTGGAAGGAGACTGGTGAATGGGAGAGTCCCAGGTAGCAAATGCTGAAGCACCTTGATGGGAATTAGGGTCCCCTCTGGCTGCTGGTAGCCCATGTGTACGATGGGAACCAAATCAGGGAGACTGTGGGCACAGCAGGGCTTAGTGGTAACTGTGGGTATGTCTGGAGGATTTCCTCCTTCCCAAATGAGTAGTTGGTGTCAGATGCCTTTACTTGGGAGAAGAAAAGAGGAGTGTTTCTGGTGGAAAAATTGTGCTGACGAAGGTTTTTGTGGTGTTTAGAAGTGAAGCAGGAAAGGAGCTCACTGAGACCAGGACACTTGGTACATGCAGGTGTCCAGACCGAGCGTGTGGGAAGAGCAGCCCTTCCTCTCCTAAGCCTCGTCTGCACTAGCACCAGGGCATGGAGCTGCTGGGGGTGGCTGAGAAAGCGCTGCAGGAGTGCGCACGGCAGTGCCACACACCCCACAGAGCCCTGGCTGGGGGCCCCAGCAACACCAGAGGCAGGAGAAGCCAAAAGCATTCCCTAGCCCTGCGTTTTCTGCAGCTTTATGCACCCGAGCAGGCTGGTGCAGAGCCCTGGTGCTGCACATGTCTCACGTGGACATCCACCATTGCTGGGACCACCAGCTGTGGGGTGCCCTCGTGGCCCCGTGCACGTGGCAGTGGCCCAGCAGAGCCCCCATGCCAGGGGTGCAGCGTGGGGACAGCTTACGCCAGCGCCAGTGGAAGAGTCTGCTAAGCCCTGGCCTCAGGAAATCCCGATTTCCAGGAATAAAAGTCTCTTTCATTTTATAGGCCGGCCCTTCCCAATGGTTTAAACTGAAAGAACCACATAATCCTGTTTTTCTGTGGGCATGTTTGTAACCCAGGGACAATGTGTAATCCCACTGCAATCACTTCCAAATTCTTGGAGGAGAATCAAGCAATGCCGCTATTTGTTATTACCAACAGAATAACTGGTAAGCAGTGTCCCAGAGGGCTGAGTAAGAAGGGGAGGATCACACTGCCGCCCACGGCTCCCACTCCTGCTCCTCCTTATGGCGCCTTTTATTTCAGAAAGTCAAGCAGGAATAAATGTTCAGATCTCCTGTTATTGTGACCTAACTACCTTCCCCATGGTACAAGTCTTTAGCTCCCTTAAACTTTTCAAGACCAAAACTGCATCTTCTGATTGCCAGAGATAGACCTAAATATTAGAGACAGCATTTCTGGGGCATGAGAATTAACATTTCACTATTCACTAAGGAATCACTGTGGATGAAAGACGCAAAAAGCTGTCATTTCTGCAACTCACAGGTACCATCTCACTGTCGATAATATAAAAAGAATATTGTTTTTCTTAGGTAAAATAATTTCCCCCATTAGGCTTAAGTATTTTTTTTATCAAATCAATTCTCACCTCCTGGAGGCATTACTGATACGGAATAATTTCACCCTGTTCACCAAGTGAGGTTGCAAGAGTTTGGTTATTTGTACTTGCTGCCATCAAAAGTGTTGCTGCAATTGAAAGGCTCCCTTAAGGCTCTTAGAATTCAGCGACCCTTGTCCCGGGGGATGCTACCTGCCTGTGCCCGTGCCACCCCGCACACAGGCCCTCGGGCCAGCATTTGTCACTTGTCACCGAGACCTCCAGGCACCACGAGAAGACCGCAGGTAAATTAGCTCCTCTGCCAGAGCGAGGAGTGTCCCCACCCCCGAAGGAAAACCCCAACACCCTCCTCCTTCCCTGAGAACCCCCGAGAAGAGCAGAAAACCCGGGGAGCTTTGCCCTCAAGACCCCATCCTCAGCAACGCTCCAGACACGCCCATTTATTTATCAGCCTTTCTCCTCGGATTTACTTTGAGCGCCGTTTGTTTCCCCCCTTCTTGCAAAGCAAACCCAGTGTCACCGGGCACGGCATTTGTCCCCTACGGCGGCTCAGCCCCGACGGGGCTCCCGGTGCGGGGGGGGCCGGCCCCGGCGCGGCGCTGCCCGCAGCGGCGTTGGAGATGGGCTGCTGACCCCTGCCGGCAGAGCGGGGCCGGCTGCGAAACACGGGAGACGCCACCGCACCACGGGGGAAAAAACAGAGTACGAGCCAAGGTACGATGTGCTGGTAAGAGCGAGACGGTTCGGAAAAAGACCGGGACCGAGAGGGGTTTCTTGGGCTCCATGTTTCTGCCTTACGGGAGCAGGTGGAAAGCCAAGAGCTCTTGGGGAAAAACAGAGAAAACAAGAGGTAGCAAGAAGAAGAGGTCTTAGCAGCAGGGGTGAGAAAAGGAGAGTGGCAGAGCTTAGAAATACCGGCAAATCAAGGCACCTCTTTGTTTCCCCTGTGATACCGACCTCTCCTGCGGCACAGCCCGCATCCCCTGTGCCCCCAGCCCGCATCCCCTGTACCCCCAGCCCCACTGACTACACACGCTGCTCTCAGCGCTTCCTAAAAAACAAACACGGTCCAGATTCTTTTAAAAAGTGCTCACTTAGCTCCTTAGCTGGCATCAGAGCAGGGTCTGTTCACACTAGCTGGTTTCTCTAAGTCACCCTAAGAGCATAAAGCTGCCCCAAACCACGTGCTGCCTGGTGCGGCGTGAGGCCACTCGCAGGAGACAAGGGACAGGCGGGTGCCAATGACAGCGCTGCGTGGATAAGCGTGAACAAGCTGTCCAGGCTCAGCCCGGCTCTTGGAAAGCAAAACTCCATGAACATACAAGGTGCAGACACTGACAATGGCCCTTGCACGGCCCCTCCATCGGGGCTGAGCGTGGGATCGCTGCTCCCTGCTTTGATGCACGAGGCCAAAGCAACCATTTCTCTCATAACATACCCAGACTGCCAGGGAAGAACCTGCATAAGCACTGCCAGACTGGCACTTTTTAGCCAAGTGTGTTTGTTACTTTCCTTATAAGAACATTTTCCAACTACTCTGCTTTGGCAGCCCAAGTTAACTTCTGTGACATTTCTATACTGCACACACCACTGGGTTGGAAACTATTACTGTGCTTCTAAACTGGACGGGAGCCGCGTGTGCCAATTATATCACACAGAAACGCTACATTGGATTTGGCATATAGCAGGTCTCCTGCATTAGCAGAGGCTAGCCAGAACCAATTATGGAACCAATAACTTAGCTAGCCACACCACAAATGGTCCTGCTTTAATTAAAAAAAATATATTTAACTAATCACATTTTATATGGATGCAGTATTCCTTTTCCTAACCTTTGCCACTCAACTCACACAGTACCTGGCATCATTCAGGGCACCAGTCTGGTCCACAGGTCCTCTCCTTTAGGCTACCTTATGTGTTTATTTACATATCTGTATCTATATGATTTTTCTGTTGAGAATATGCTGTCGGCCCTTTTCTCCCCTCCCAGCCGAGAGGATCACTGAGCCACTCCCGACGTGTGGCTTTGGCCTCTGGCATCATTCACCTTCAAATGGGAACCCACAAATGGGAACCCACAAACCTTTCGCCTCATTGAAATGCAGTACCCAGGTAAATATTCTGCTATGTTTATTGTGCAAGATACTCTGGATGCCAGTTTTACTTTCTGATCGTATTGTTGCGGGTAAGGGAGAGAGCGGGAGGGGAAGGAGCACTTGCTTTGGGGCTTGCAGCACCCACCGTTGTGCAGAGCACGGGGAAGCCAGGGTGGGCCGGGAGGGAACAAACCTGCTGCCCGCAGCACTTTGTGAAGACAGCGCTCACCTACTTGACATCTCCCGAGTCATCGGTGTTTACTGGACCTAAAAAAGGCTTCAATAAGTGGCGTGCATTTCCTTCGCAGCGTGTGACGCGGGAAGAGGGGAGCGGAGGGCTGAGGAGGGAGGGCTGGGGACGGCGGGCCTTGCCGGTGGCTGCGCGCAGGGGGAGCTCACGCTGCACCGTTCCGCTGCCTCCAGCCGCGGCTGCTGCCTGCGGGGCGCCGCGCCTGGTTTCGCAACGGGAGCAGCGCAGCGCGGTGCGCAGCCTGCCCGGCCGCTCGCACCAACGACACAAGCCTGAGTAAATCCGACAAGCGAGCGCAGATCGGCCTAGCGCAGGTACGTGCCCGGCCATCTCAAGCCCCCTGTTGCTAATGACTCCTATTTTGGGTCCAGCAACGGGCCTCACCGAGCCTGAGGTCGCGTCTGGTGTGCCCACAGAAACTGGTGAGAAGCAGTGCCCGGTGACAAGGACCTTGTGCGAGTGCGTTGGCAGCGCAAACGCTCGGCCACAGGACTCACCCGCTGGCTCTGCTACAACCGTCTTTCTCACAGAGATAGGCAAGGATTTCCTACAACTTAAAGGCGCACTGGATGATCCGCTTTTATGCTTTGTTCTTAGCTTCAAGTTTCAGACTAAAATGAAAATTCAGTTTCAAAGACAAGCAACTCGAACCTTTCTTTGAGCACAGAAGTCTCTTGGCACTAGCATGCCTCCATGCCATCTCAGTGTGATTATGAAAGGATTCTGTGCTGGGTTTTCTCTTCACCTACTTTAACAAGGGTGGCTGGTTAACACTTTCTCTGGGAGAAACAGGGCCTTGTTCACCCAGAAGTAGTTCCTTGGGGTTGGCAGATATACCAGATAAATATTCAAGAGGACCCTGACAAGCTACTCCCGAGTTAGTAAAAAATAGCAACAAGGATCGGTTATCTCTCTCAATACCTTTCCAAACACATCTTTTAGAAGAATAACTGCTACGGTGCTGATCTAGCATTTCCAAATTATTAACATTCCTATTTTAGCATCACAGGAGCTTAATTGCTGAGCAAGTATAAACAAGGAGTTCCAGTTACAAAATTTTCTCATACACACAGGATTCTTCATTTTTTTTAATTACATTTTATTGCCTTCATTTTGCAAATGGCAAAAGTACAATGGCTCCCATTATAAAGTTATGCACTGCAGTTTACTACATGGAACGTTTTCCGATAGTCTTTATGAGATCTCTAGCAGATCTCTGATCTGCTGCATGACAACACTATATAAATCTTTGTTCTGTTTTGAGCATTTGCAGTATCTCACCACGACGCAATGGGCTAACCCATATTCAGGTTTGCTGCACAAAAATGTCTTCACTTGCTCATTTCACGAGATTATCTCAGTTTCCCAGCCCGGGCTGATCCAAACCCACCCCACCCAGTCCCAGCACACACAAAGATTATTCCAAGCCCGGGGCAGAGGAAACAGCTGAATATTCTCAGTGTGAGCCGTACTGACCGTGCTCTGTGCCCGCAAGACCGCAACACCAGCTTTGCGGTGGGGACAAGTGCACAGGAATGAGTCCCTGCGCCCAGTTCTGCCCCACTGAAGCCGTATCTCATCTTTGCTATCAGAAGCTTTTGGTTTCCTGCTGTGCTGAGTGGCAGGGGCTGAAAGGGGAGCTTGTTTTCAAACCCAGCGTGAGCGAAACAGTTCCCCCGGTTCCACTAATTTACTGCTCTCCAGAGGTGTGAGCGACACGAAGCCCGGGCTGTATCAGGCTGCCGCTGTTGGGTGTGACGAGGCTACCCCTGCCACCGCTCAGCACCGTGCCCTGGGCCAGGGGGGCCATCCTGGCTGCTTTTCCCTGTAACCACATGCCTGGGCAGGGGAGAGGAAGGGGGCAAATCTCAGCAGCAGCCGCCACGGCGCAGCTGTCTGCGCTGAGAGGGACACTGCCCTGTTCCTACTGCACCCACCCGTGGACCGTCCCGTTCCCTCCATCCCCCACAAACACTTCGAGCCCTGGCAAATACCACCACAAAGCCCTTTGCTCTCGAACACGCCGAGTTTCCCCTCTACTTCTTTCACGTTTGGTTGAGCTTTTCCTCCTCATTTCCAAAGCTCTGCATAACTTTGTCAGGCTTCTCCTCTCCCTCATATCCCAGTCTCACTTGTACCTGCTTCTGCTGCCTCCGCTGCCCGTGTTGTACTTCTCCCCATGTTCACACTATTCCAGTCGCCTGGAATAACCTTCTTATCAAAATGCAACAAGCTGTCTCCCACTCCTTTACAAACCATATGAATATCCACCTGTTCCCTTGACAGTAACCATATGCCTCGCTGTATTTGTTCTGGAGCGTGGGAGGCTGCTTTGCGCTATTTGGGCAAGATCCAGCTCCTACTGAAATCAAGGAAAAACTTCCCATTGATTCCATGGCACTTGTACCAAAGCCTCAGACTGTAAATTTAATAGGATGCTTTCTGCATGTTTCAATTACTGCAGCACATCACACACATTTAGGACTCCGTTGAAATAGCCAATAACGATTATCACTTAATTGCAATGATATAACACCCGCCAAAGAGATGACGCTAGGATTACCATCTCAGGGGGGCAGCACAAAATCACTGTCTGTGTAAAGCCCCTTTATATGGCAGCATTTAAAACACAGCATGCAAGGAATTGTAGGCACCTAACGATACAGACTTCATCTGGGGACGAATCCTCCCAAGTCTAGCTCTCCTCGGTGATGTGAGTGCAGAAGCTATCTCTGTATCAAAAGAAATCTGTCAACACTATTTGTGCAGAATCATAAACATAATAAATCTTGCCAACTCCTCTGTGAACTGGCTATTTATTGCACTCATCTCTGAGGCTTTTTGATATCAGAGCTGGAGGCTGCAAACATAAATACTGAAATGATGTGTTGCATATGCTGTAGCTTAATTTACTGTGTTTGTTTTGAGGCTTAGTTTTGGAAGACCCTCAGCATCTAGCCTACAGGCCCCCCTGCACAGCCTGGAGATAACGCAGTGATCCCAATGAACCACACGTCAGCCTGCCTTACACCCGCCTGAGCCAAAATGACGGCGTGTGCGTGCGAGTACAGCCAGAGTCTGCACTTCCCCAGCCAGCGCTGGCCCAGCACAGCGGGCAAAGACCAAAAACCCAACCCAGAGCCACGTCCTGGCGGTTCATCTGAACTGCCTGAGCAGAGAAGGTGTGCAAAACACGTCCCACCCTCATCATCTGTTACTGGTGATGGCAGGAGACTTCATAACGTGTTTGTCTGCAATGCAAGAGCCACTTCAACCTCGACATCAAGCCTGGCAGCTGATGCGATGTACTAAGAAACAGATCCAGGCAAAACCTTTTTATTCACTAAAAATGCCATTTCTGCGATTTCAAATAAAAGAAACCTTTCCAGGGCGAGCGTCCCGCGTCCCAAATCCAGGGAGATGATTCCCCTTCCCTGTGGGTCAGTGGTTAGAGCAGGTACATGTCATGGGGGAGAGCCCACCTCGGAGTGCCGGAGGGGATGTCGAACCCCATCTTTTGTCATCTTCCACAGATTCACTGACCACTTCAGGATGTGATTTAGTGGAATAGTTCCAACAGGAGCTGTTGGGATTCATGGAAAAAGGCACGTATATACTTCTGAGAGAGATTATTTCTAAGGTCCAGGGATTTTGCTTGTTTGTTTGTTTGTTCATTTGTTTTCAAAACAGAACAGCAAAGATGGGAACTGAGTGCAGTCTTCCTGCATCTCTCTTCCCTTCAACTTAGGAGCGGAGAAGAACACATTGGCACCTCCACCTGTGGGTCAGTGGTTCCCAGTGCTGGGACTATATTTTTGTTATTTCTTTTCTTGTAGAAGATTCTGCATGGGACATCTTGTCTCTAACAGCTAACAAATTTCAGCAAGAACAGAAATACTTTCTGGTTCCAGTGAGAAAACAAACATATTCGCTCTGGTTTTATCTGAAAAGCCCTCCTTTCGCCCTCCTTTCCCCACAGTTTTTCATTGCTGCTTGTAACCTGAATGAGTTACAAAGCCTTAGCTAATGCATTACAGAAGCAACTTTTCTTTGTATGCTTCATGCAATGTGCTGCCTCTGCCCTTGTCCGCAGTGACTTTTGCTTCGAATTCACTAATTTTTGTAGTGTATTCAGAAGTGAGATTAGTGTTGTAGGAGCCAGGGCTCGCGCTGCAGCTAGGGCTGCCATGCAAACGATGCTGCTGTGTATATTATAATGCCCACAGGACCTCATAGGAAGGACTTTGTACGAAGTCTCTTGCAAAGTATTGTGTCTACTTACACGATGCATCCAACTGTAAGATAGGTGTCAGCTAAGGAAATTGAGAAGGATGACACGAGCTGAACTTGTCCTTTTATTCCTTGGGATCCAGAAAAGCGATGGTCCATTTGATAAAGCCAAAAGAACAGCTAATTTCATTCAACACTTTTTGGGGAATTGGTCTGCGTACTTCTTGAAGTGGTATTTTTTTTTAATGTTCCAACACTGCTGATTTTGCCAGTGCTGGAATTTTCCTTGCTTGAAATATAGGGAGAGATTTCAGCAAAGCAAAGGGAGATGACCTGAACAAGGCAGGGGGCTTTCATGCTGCCCAGCTTTTTCAAAAGTTAACGAAGGAGTTTGGGTGCTCAGTCTGACACCTCTGAAAGAGGCTGCGTGTGCGTAAGGTGAAGATAGGATGCACTCTTTTGGATAAGACAAGAAGTGACTTGAACTTTCATTGCAACTGAAATCAAATCTGACAGCACATTTAAACATCTTGTTAATTTATAAGAAAAAGAAAGCAAACCAAAAGTCCACGTTATTGTAATCTTTTCCCTAGGCATGAAGGAGACTCAAAACCTCGGATGAAAGCAGGCAGTGCTGAAGTTCAGCTGTGCGATAGCTAAACCTTCATCTCGAATAGCCAAGGATCTCTGCGCTTTGTGCCTGAAAAGCACAGACCAGCCAGGAGAAACGCCAGCTGGACTGTGCGCGCTGCACAACTGGCTTGTGCATCTGGGCTGAACAAATAATTATCAACTCGGCTTCTGCAGCGCGTTCAAGGGAAATTATTAACTGCACTAGAAAAATCAGTCAGGCAGATTCATACGCAGGGCTGAGGTTTCCTCTGAATCTGTCCGGTTCCCCATCTCATTCAGCACATCAGTTCATTCAGCACATCCGTAATTGCCAAACTTCAGCAATTATTCATTTTATATACATGTATACCCTATGAACATATATATATAAACCTCCACTCTAGCTGTAATAAAGTGGTTAAGCAGCATGTAAACCATCATTAATATAACATGAGATTCCCTATAAAAATCTGAAAAGGGATGTATAGTACGTCAAATATGGTTTTTATTAAGCTTTTTGAGTGAAATATGGCATCCCTGTTGTTTCTAAAATAGAACAAATTAAGAGATTTATCTTAAGTAATTGGTGCAATCGGTAACTTAAAATACAGTCTATTGCAGAATGATTTACTTGTTTTCTCCAGCAATTTCAAAGTTAAAAGAGCCCAGCCTCTATTTTACCTTGTTATAGAGCTATTCATTACTTTCTGATCTACATTAGATCTTCCTGAAAGTTCAAAATATTAGATCTAAAATAATGAGCCTCCCAAAGATTTTCTGTAATCGGTTCAATCCTGCCTGCGGTCGCAGCAGAGGACTGGCAGCCAGGAATTCTTCAAGTCTTAATCAGAGTTCTGCCAGTAATTTGCTGAATTGAACTAATTTGAGTTAGTTCAGATCTTTCAAGTTGTGCTTAATTTTGAGTCCCAACAGTATTGAGCAGCCTTATGAAAGGCACTAAGGCTGAAACCGAGTCCCGTAGGAACAAGCGCAGAGTTTGCCATTGACCTGACTGGGGTTAGGATTTCGCCCACGGGCCTGATTCGGAGGGGTTCTGCTTTGTGCGCGGTAGGGATGCTCTCCGCCAGCTCCCGCAATGACTGCGCAGCACTGAGAGGCCCCGGGATGCTCAGCTTCATCTTCCCGTCTCAAAAATGAACTGCTGCTTCCCTGCACCTTTGTGAAGCCTCCGAATTTATAAAATACTGGAGGAGTTTGTCACTTCTGAAGATGCAAAATGTCCACAAACTGTTGATGTTCACAATTTTTTAAAATAAAAATGAATTAAGTACAAAACCAGAAAGTTTCACAAACTAATCGTCCTTTTGATCCCAAATTTTCACTTTAAATGAAGGCTCTGCTGTTTGGTTGCGCAGGGCACATCTTGATTCCTCTCCCTTTTAGAACGCTCACTGACCTCCCTCCCATTGCTGTTTCCCTACTTTTTTTTCCCTGCAAATACTCCTGACAGCCAAAGGGCTGTTCCTGGGCTCAGACCACATAAAGAAACATCAGTTCCATAGAAGATTTTCGAAGACAGAGAAATTGTCTTCCTCTGTCCAAAGACAGATCCGTGAGGACAGTCCAGGCACGCTTTAACGTTCACAGTCAGATACCGTGTCTGTGGAGCGCAGAAGAGACACATCCTCCCTCTCCTGGCCCAGAGAATATGCACAGCATCTACATTTATACACACTGAACTCGGTTTTAGGATTCACTCGGTGCCTCCAAGTAAGATGTCGATGTCACTTTGTCAACAGAGCTAAAACTGAAGTCCCCTACAGACCTGTGCGTAACATCAAAACAGCAGACGAACGCTTGAGACGGATTACGCATGAATACACTGACGACTCCGCAGCCTTTGCATTGTCCAATTCTGTCTATTCCCAGTGTCTGAGGACGGGTGGCAAAGAGAATGCATTTAACAAGAAGAAAAAGACATTAAACATCAAACGTCCCTTTGCTTCTGACAATTAATTGAGAAGAAAACCTCATAATCAGTTGCAGATTTGTCTCTGTGGAGCTAGCGTGACTCCACTCAATTATCACACTGTAGTCCAGAGCAAGGAGTTTGGTTCTCATCTTTGTGTTACTGGAGGATGGGGAGGCAGCGGACAGAGCTGAAAGGTTAAAGGTGGCAGCAGGAAGTCGCCAAGGATGTCACCGTCTCTGTGTTAGCCATAAATAACAGAAACCAGTGTGGTCTTTAGTTTATAGCCCAGCTTTAAACCCACACCATACTGGAGGCTGGCAGTGAGGTGCTGGGAATGCGTGTACAGAGAGCATCAAGGCAGGTCTGCGCCCGCAGCAAGCAGCGCAGGGGCTGTCGGTAGGAGAAGACCTCTCAAGAACACTCCAGTAGGAAGAAGCTGCCCCTGCGTTCCAGCCCCTAAGCAGTCCCAGTGCCAGTCAATTTCTTTTGGTCTCTAACGGAGGAAAAAAGCCCTGTGTGAAAAATCACGGCCATTTCTTGACGGTCTTGCAATTGCAGTGTCCTCTTCCACGTCAGGAGGTAACTGCCCCAGCCCCCTGCCAGCCACACATTGCTCCTTCCCTACCCAGCTGAGTTTGAAAAGACTTATTTCCAAGGTAACTTGCCTAATTTTGGATGGCATGGTTGGGGCAGTCATTACATCCTCAGAAGGATGTGCTCTCTGACAGGGGGCACACTCTTCTCCCTGGAGTGCGGCCAGAGTCACTCTCACGGGGCGTTTCACCTTGTGCCTTACACGGCCCAACAGAGACATTAAGAAAACTATGAAAAGTTGCTGAAGTTAAAGCTTGATGATTCCCCCATCTTAACAGCAAAACCAATTCCTGCAGCTGCAGTCTCTGCCGCTCCCCTGTTAATACTCCACAGCCCAGACTGACCAAGCACAGCCCTGCATCAGGCAGCCCTTATTGCTTTAACACTAACATGTAAACTGGATAAAACAAATCAGATGATCAGAGATACTTAGACCTAATCTACACTTGCCCCTAGAGTGAAATAAAAGCGTCGGTGTTCCTGACCTTCCTCCCACGTGAATTTGTTCCTTTACGTTCCAGAATTAACTGCGCTGAAAGAGGGGTCCCTGGTGCACACAGAAATTAACGGCATTGGAAACGATTCATGAGAGCTCTGGAGCTGGGCCGAGGAGCAGTGGGAACCAGTGGCGCTGAGCACTTCCAGGGCAGATTCTGAAGAGACTTGGCTGCTTCCCAGGCGACAGAAGAAAGGCAGATGTGCCCTGCCCTCCCTGACACCTTGGCACGTCCCTCGGTCTATAGGTTATGTTTGTTATCACCTGGAAGGAAAAAAGCCTTAAAAGTAAGCATGCAAATGTGCTAATCTCTTAGGACAGCACATACATAAAAGCAATTGTTTATATAAATGATACCCCTCACTTCAGGCTGAATTTAATCATCAAAGGAGAAAAAGCACGTTTTGTTTGGTCTTTTACTAGTCAAAAATGGATGGTATTTAATAAGCCCCGGAGCCAGATCTCAGTAGGACAGGCTTTTTATGGGCCAGAGGCACCTACCATACCGCCCCTTTTCCACTGACCTATGTCCAGCTGATTTGAATTTGCTTCCTAAATCTGATGTTTCACCCAGTTAGATCAAAAAAAAAAAAAAAAAAAAAAAGAGAGAGAAACATGGCATTTCTAGACCACAGTTCTTGGTGTCACTACACATTACTGATAATTTAGGAATGCTACAGAACGTCTCAAGTTTAAAGTACTTTCATGGTTCCAATGGAGAGCTAAAACAGATGGGGTTTCAGCGTGACCTTTCAACCTACCAGACACTGTTGACCCAGATTATAGTTCAACAAAGCTGCTCCCGGATTCATATTACATTTTGTGAGAAGCAACAGGGTTACAGTGAGAATGGATACGCCGCGCAGAGGCGGCTCGGATGGCTGGCTCAGAGAGCCACGGGATGGGAACCGCATGTCCGCCCAACTCCCCGTGCAGATGTCTTTATGCCAAAGTAGGTGCTCAGTGCTTGAAGAAAGCTTCTGCTGTCTCTCATAAAACACTGGAAAAGGAATTCAGGGATGGGAGAAGTAACGGCTGAGAGATTTCACTGGGAAATCAAGGAGAGGGTCAAAAATTGGTAAGAAGGGAGAGGCGCTCTGATTGAAGATCCACTTTTTTCCAAGTTCAGGCTTCACACCAGAAAGCTGGAGATGAAAACTCGCTGGTGGCGTTCAAAAGAGGCCAGGTTTTATCACAGAGGTGGCTGCATTTCAGAGATTGCTACGGCTCGGCGGCGGGGGCTGGCCGGCCCAGACAATGTGCCCACCCAGGCTCCATCGCAGCCAGCCCGGCTCGTCTGCCTGAGCCGAGCCAGTTGGGAACTGGAAAGGGACCGTAAACCACCAAGCACTGTGGCATCCTATTGAAATTGATGAAGTTCCTGTCAATGTGCTATTATTTTAGACATTGCAGTGCTAAAAATAGTGCTTGTATTTTTTTTAGCAAGCTTGTTGTTTTCAGGAGCTCTGAAAATATAAAGGGTTCCATAAGTGCTAAGAACAAGCTTGCGAAATAGTCTCACTGGAATACAAAACCACTTGAAAATACTGTTTGTTACATTTGCCTGTGAACTCAACAATAGACTATGCAGACCATTTTGCTAAAACACTGGATTTATTTTACTTAAAACTTATTTTACTATAAGAAAATCCAGGAAAACACCCTAGCAACTTTTTCTCTATTCCAGACAGCAGCAAGAAATCCGGATTCTCACAAAAGTGTTTCCAAAACGCTATCACCATGCCAAAAGCCTCTTCAATCTCTTTGCCCCCCACGATAAAATATGCATGATCCAAACCTTAATTATTTCTGCTTGTAACAACAAAACCAGAAAAACAACTCTTATGTCCTTCAAGTGGAGATCAGCTGCATGAGAAGGACCAGGCTCGTCTTAATCCTCAAAAGACTGACATGTGTCCTAATTGTGAAATCTGTACAGCCTTTTTCAAAGCAGCTTTCTGTAACTGCTGCCCACGCCTATCGCCGTTTGCTGGAGCACTGCTGGAGCCTTTGCCCCACAACCCGACGGCAGCCAGAGCCACCGGTGGGCGCAGCTCCTCATCTCCCCGGTCCGGCACAAAGCTGTCGGGGCAGAAATAAATAAAACATTAGGTACCCGGTGGGGAATTTCCCAATACATCATCTCAGGAGCGCTTGATGCTGAACAAGTAGGAGCTTATCACCATGTCACTGTTCTGTAACTGAAATAGGATGATGATGTGCTGGTAACCTGCCAACATTTTGTGTTGCAACATTTTACAGATCACACTGTACGATAAAGGTGCTGCATTTAATGAGTTTTTGTCAACTCAGTTATCATTTCCACATCGCACGAAGCCAGTTTTGGGCTAGACTTAGCAGTTATGCAGCCCCTTTCATCCAAAAATTTCAAAGTGATTTGTCTGCATTAATCAAGTTTCAAAGCCGCCTTGTGAAATATCTGTTGAGGCTTTTTAAGAGCATTAGGAATGGCTGTAGCCATCCCGACCGAAGGTCTGTCAGAAGCGGTCCTGTCCCTGCCTGGCGGGGAGCGCGGGGGTGCAGCCGGTATGGCACAAGGCTTCCCCGGAGGATGCTCAGCCTCCCGGGATGTGCGCTGCAAGGGCCCTCACAGCTACTGCTACTGCACGTAATAGGTCTCAACGGATTTTTCTTCCCTGAAATGTGAGCCCACCTAAACTTCCAGCATTCACAATGTCTCCTAGAAGACAGTTTTATAGATGAAATATGAAGCGTGTTAAGAAGAATCTCCTTTTCCTGACTCTGAATCTGCCATCTGCTCCTTTCATTTTGATACTCCCTTGCTGCTTTCTTGGAAGAGACATTCCCTGCTCACCTTCTCTGTCCCACCCAGGCTTTGGACACATCTATGCTTTCCCCGTCCGTTGTTCCTAGCACAGAACGACCAGACACACAGCGATGTTTAAATACCTGATTGCTGTATAGGTGCCAAACTGCCACTGAAACCAAAGTTAAGAACCTAAAAAACTTGCGGAACAGACTCAAAAGGGTCTGCCATCCAACATCCGCAATGCCCTTGTCCCAGCTACCCCTTCCTGCTTTGACAAACAGATACCTGCACAGAAATAAGATATTATATTGCAAAGAAATAAGCTACTCAGGTTGTGTGATGTGAATTGATGAGATTGACACTAACTGCTAGATGTGTTCCTTCCAGGTTTACACTGCCCTGTTGGCAGGGGACATGGAAGGATGGAGGTCCCTTCCAACCCAGATGATTCTGTGATTGTATGGGGAGAGGCAGAGATTAGCATTCGAAAGTAAGAGGTTTATATTTAGATGACTATGAATATACATACATGCTCTTTGCTCGTCTTCTCACACCACTTATTTTCTGGTTTTAATTACTTTAAAAACTCTAATTTTAAAAGATCATTATTTCTTTAATCCATTTTTTTCTTGCACCCCAAATGCAGGTTTAATGTTACAGCAATGACTGCAAGTCCAAAGGAGACAGATTTTCTGTCCCCACCCATGAAGAACAGTTGATTCACTTAAAACTGTGCCAAGGCCATATGCAAATCTTCCTAATAGGAGCAGCTGCTGGCCTCACAGCCCAGGGGATAAACACAAGTTATGTTCATGCTGCTGCCCCAGCTCTCACCCCCAGAATCACATTCAGGTGAATGAAAAATCCCAGTCTCTACGAGCTCGCTGGAGCCGGGGCAGGTAACTGTACAGCAGATGCGTGCTGTGGGGGAGCTCAGGCAGCAGGAGTGAAGCCTGCGTAGGAAAACGCGTAGGAAAATGTGTCTGGGCTCTCCTACAGCAAACTGGCATTGTCCTCAGGCAGCCGTGCCAGTCTGCAGCACATTAGGGTTTGGCCCATGTTTTCTGTTGAGAAAACAACCTTCCATCTGGATTTCATCCTCTTAAACCCCATGAGTCTATGTTATTTGTATATATTCTGTAACTGACAGAATGTTTTATACAGTTTTAGGATAAGCACAAAGATGATACCTGGTAAAACAGTTCTTCTGTAATAAACAAAAACAACAGCCTTTCTGCTTTGCTCTTTTAAAGCTTGTCTGTCATAAATATCTGGCTGAAGCTGAGTCAGGGAAAGACTAAGCCAAGGCTGGTGAAGAGGGGGAGAGCCTGGAGGAGCCGAAGGTCCATCTCATGTTGCCCAGTCTCCCTGCTGCTGCCCCACAGGATGCCAGGGCATGAGCCCAGCTCCCCACCTTTAACAGTGACTGAAATCCTCTTAATACTTCTGAGCTCCTTTGGAGGAAATCAAATGTCCCTGCTTTGGTGGTAGGATGTCAGCCAGCAAAGACTGACTCCACTTTGTCCTTTAGAAAGTGTGTTGTATTCAGATGGCTTCTATCATCTAAGGGATATCACTACACTCCCTTCTGTTCCTCTCCCATCCCCAATCTTGAACTAGTTATCCATGCTTTTTGTTACTTAAAGTCTGGATTTCTGTAACGTGTTTTGCTGTGGTCAGTTTATCCTTTAATTTATTTATTTTAAACAGAAACTGAAGCCAGATCAGTCTCCGTTCCCTCTAATCTCTTGTTTGTTTTGATAGCCCGTGAAGCAAGGACAGTCCAACAGAAGAACAGGTTGGAGAGCATCGTATGCCATACCTGTTTCGTGTTCCCAGAACACAGCACACGGCTGCTCTGGGGAGCCTACCCCTCGAGGAGACAGGGCTGCCAGCCGCTCCCGTGGTCTGCAGCTCCCAGCTCACATCAACATAGCGGGAAAACCACAGCGACCCAGCCTGCATCGGTCGGGGGGAGCTGTGGAAACAGCCTTCCCCTCTAGTAATTAAGAAATCCAAGTGAGAGAGAGATTTCCCTGTGATTTAGAAGACTTCAGAGATATTTCAAACCAGTGTGCCATACAGTTAGAGTAAGCGTAAGGGTAAGGCTGAATTTTTTGGAAAAGAAACAAACTCCTTTTCAGGTCTGGAGATTCCAAAACCAAAAGAGGAGTGTCCCTCCTTTCCTTTCTCCCTGGATCATGTAAATTTGGGGGAAGAATGTTGCCAACGTGAGACACGGTATGTAAAGTCATGATATGTACACCATTCAGAACGGACAATTTATTTTGGGTTAATCTGTCCTGTCCAAAACCCATCACTGTCTCTGAGGTGGATGCTGTTGCCTGTGTAATGGTTTGTGACCAAACGTCCAGCAGGGAAAATACCCGCCTTGTGGAGCACGTATTTCTCCCTGTCCGGCTCTCTCCTATTTTCAAGTGATTAAGATGGCAGAAGGTTAACAACCGAAAAAACTCCATTAAGAAATCTGAATATATCAGATGAAAATATGGCTTTCAATTAATCGAATGAATGATTCCGGGAGTGCTACTTGGCTGAAATCAGTAAGCGTGTAGGAGAGGAGTAGGCTGGCTGGTCTGTAGGCTATTTTTCACAGAAAGATAATTGACAGAGGAAAGAAAACTTGTTTTGAAGCTATTCTACATCTGTCGAGTGTTCAACGTGGAAAAATTGGTGAGAAAGAGGAGGGAGCATGGAGAAAGTTATTCTTACTCCCTGATCTTCGGGGCTACCTCCATCCAGCACAACTGCTCAGATTTGCACCTCCAGCAGCCCTTTGCGGCACTGGGGCTGCTCACAACCCTGCCCCAGCGAGGATCTGCCCCACAAGGGCCAGCTGCAGCACTTCTCCGCGCTCTTTCCATTGCTGAAATGCTACAAAGGGACTGCAATTTCTAGCCCGAGTCTCCATAGCTGAGGTTGAATTTAACATTCCACTTTGGGTGCAATTTTTAATCCCCTCAAATGCTTGAGAGGAGAACAAACACTCACATATGTTTTCTTCTCCTTAAAATTCCTGCCTTCAGCTCATTTTAGGACTCCTCTGACCACCACTCCAGACTTCATCTGAGCCTCAGGGCTCCAAAGAGTTTTGCCCAATTTCAGACTTTGCAATAAATGTTTTGCCAGATTTACATTCAACTTCAGAAGATGCAAACCGTTTCTACTCCCAATTTAATGAAGGATCATCAGTCAAAGAAATCCTCTTCCCACCTCAAGAAATTACATTGTTTAAATGGAAGAAAACTGGTTTTAATTAATAATGGAGTATGAAACATATATAATTTACAACAAGGGCACTGGGGAAAAACACAGCTGCTGTCAAATTGTTTCAGCAAGATGATCAATGACATCAAACTACCAGTCGCAGCAACTTGAGCTGTTCTTGACTGTAATTAGGAAAAATAAAATGGCCCCACCTACTCACAAGTGAAAAAAAAAAAAAAATCTATCTCCTGAAATAAATCCTTCAGCTTTCAGTCCTTCTGGACTTTATGCAGTATTTTGTGGCTTTTCCTGGGACTGTTTTTATGATGTTGACGATCGGATCTCCAAGTGACATCAATACTTGTGGGACAAAAAAAGAAACCAAATGAAATGGTTAGAGCATAGACATTCTGGAAAATCAAAGCAAATAATAAATAAAAAAATGCACTGGAAAATAAACATAGTGGATCTTAATTAAGAGCCTGCCTTTATTATAGCAAAGGCAAATCATTAACAGCTTGTGTTCAAACTTCTATCGATATTTCCTTTTCAAACAAGAGCGTAGCTAACAAAATACGCTGTGTGTCCACGCACAAGATAATCGCCAGCTTAATTGGACCAAAGTGCGTTAACATCTTCTAGCTCAATACCAACAAGAGTCCACCAAAAAATAGCCACATAATTCACCATCCAAACGTCAGCTCTTCCCTTAGCATGAATCAGAGGATCCTATAATTGCTCCCAAGTGGCAAAACCACAAGCATGGAAGTAAATGAACCATGATAAGAGTCTCTCATATTAAAAGCATCATAAAAGCCTGAACACAAAGCCTAGCAAGAAATGCCCTTCTCCACATGGCACAGGCTGCACTCACCCCCTGGGTGCCGCCTCTGCTCTTCTACGCGCTGGAATTCAGCCGCTTCGTGACAATATTCCAGACATGGAATTAGCACTTCTGAAAGCTTTTAGGGATCAAAGGTTGCCCCCTTCGCAAGTTTTTTCATACCGAGGACATGATGAAGTAGTCTGGCGCTAGTTGGAAAAATAGTTGGAAAAATAGTTCAGATGACACTCAAAGGGGTTGTGGTAAGAGGAGGCGACTGGGGAACTGGGACCAAGGTTGGCATCAGCCTCGGGGTTGGTCTGCTCAGCCCTGCCCCGGGTGGGCTTTGCCCTCGCACCCATGAGCCGCTGCAGAACATTCCTCTGCCTTTCATCCTCAGGGTCTGCTGCTAACGCTGCTTAGGGATGCCGTGGATGGAGCCCCAAATACAAGAAAAACTCCTCTTTGTTCTGGAGTGAACACAGACTGCAAACATTACACGGAGTAATGAGAAACTCGTCAACTAGCACACAGCCCCCCCCCAGAAGTGGGCCAGAGAGTCCCAGCTCAGAGGCGACCAGCCTTCCCTGGGTGAACCGAAGGGCAGCGTCCTCCCTGGGAGTGACAGAAAGCCAGCCTTTAAGCTGTGCGGACAGCCAATGATTTTTTTATAGGTGACACATCCAGAGCTGATGGTAGTTTCTCAGTTCCTGCGACAAAATGGGATTGTTGCTGTCGTGTCTCTGCTGGTGATGGTGAAGATAGCTGTGCTGCCGCTGGCTCCAGCTGCCGGGAGTGGTGCACATTCATTTTCCATTCTTTTAGCAGTGGGAATTAGGTACTCAGCACAGTATTTGCAAGACCCTAAATGACTTAGCTGTCAGAGTTGTATTTTCAGTGATTTTCCAGGTGTTTCAAAGACCCTTTTGACAACATGTGGCTGCTTTCTTTAGGCGCTATCAAAAATGTTGTCCTCCCTGGGGATGGCTGACTAAACAGAAGTCTCAACATTCATGTCATAAATATCTCGAGACGAGCCTGTTGATTCAGTGAAATGTGTGGTTGGCTCCTATTGTAAATGCATTCACAGAAAACCTCACAGCGCGCTGCCGCTTGGGATTACTTGTGAGCAAAATAAATGACAAACATTTTGGTTTTTTTTTTTTTTAAATAACATTTTGATACATTACAAAGTGGCTTTTCTTTTAATTTTACACCACATCGTTTAAGATGACATGAAGCAACATAATTTGTTAAGACAAGATATATAAAAATAAATAAATAAAAAGGGATTAAAAGGAAAGACAGTTCTGAAAGTTTGTTAGTTGGAAAAGGCTATAATTTAAATCAGAAATGTCTGGATTAGATTATTCTGACAAGCTCAAAGGAGGCAAAATTTTGCTACACATTTACGAAGCAGAAACAAAATGGAGGGAAAACAATGTCTTCCAACTGAGAGGGTAGTTCTCAAAATCATCTACTTCTGGATTTGGATCCAGATCTGATAACGGCTTGGTAGCTCGGAGCAAGTCACGGACCTTCGCAATCTCAGATTCACTGATGAGCCAGGCCGGGAATGGGCAGGACAACCATATCCCTCCCCAGCAGATTCAAATCACTAACCATCGGAGGGCAGGGGACATTGGTTCACATTTTAGATGATCTTTCCACTGAATAAATTGTTAGACTTTGGAAGGCAAACCCGGGCACTGGCCGCTTCTAGGAAATGCGAGAGTCTTCAAACTCCACAGATCTCTCCACCATAACATGCAAAGCCACAGCAGCGATGGGGCAGATATACTTCATAGAAAATACAAACCAGCATCTCTGAAGCCAACCAGTCAACCAGAAATCAGGCTAACTCAAGCAGAGCTTTTCATTTCAGCAAAGAATAAAGTCAAACGTTTCCAACCAGAGAAGGGGAGATCCAGTTTATCTCATAGCTCAGGGGGCAACTTATTTAAGAGAGTGCCAAGTCCCCGTTCCCCAGCTGAAGGCTGCGACGCAGAGATTGAACCGGAGACCCTCAGCTGTACTGCCTGACATCTGCTTGGCAGAGTTGTAAGCTGGCATCCCAACCTTTTTTTTTTCTGAAATTTTCCTAAATTTCACCCATGATGGGTGGAAGTATCACCGGAACAGCTATTTTACAAGCAAGACTACACATTTCTAAGGGTCAGCATTTCCCATTGGAAACCTTTTTAAAAATAAAATTAATTATCATATGGAGTTTGTGGAGTACTTTGAAGAAAAACAATATTATTAAAACAATACTCATCTAATACAAATAATTACTATAATAAAACCTAAAGGATTATGAGATGATATTTACAATACTGTATTACTTTATGTCTCAAAGGATCCTACATGAATTATAAATAGAAAATACTACAGAAGTACAATAATTTCTGGATTTTAGCAGCTCTGCTGACCTCTCTGAGCTAGCTGTCAGAGAAAAAAATATAAATCTTTAACTTTCCAGAGCCCTGAAAGTTTAAAGGCCCAGTCTGTCACAATGACACCCTCCTTACCCTTGTATAACCCGTGTTTATGGATAAATGGCATCAGAATCCTGGCATTGGCACTTTAACTAGGCGAGTATAAATACAGTCATGCCAAAAGCAATCACAAGTCTAACCTCTCAGGCACCACCTCAGAAAACTCAGTCCTAACTATTCCTGGTCAGGAGACAAGGTCCCTGGTTGTTTATTCTCTGGCAAAAAGAATAAGTCTCGCTTGCTGAGATTTTAATGTCATGTTCTTGAAAGTCTAGATGCGTTGAGCATGAGATTCAGCCTACTGCTCCATGCCCTTCAGCTCCCGTAATCCCTCACTTTGCAGCTTGCTTACAGATATATTTCAATTGGCAATATTCAAAATTTCCAAATGGAAAATAGCTCCTGGTATGTGAATATGGCCAAATTGCAGGACAATTTTATTCCCACCAGTTGTTGCCATGCAGTGTGAAATTACAGCTTGTATTACTCCATACCATGGCTTGCAGAAATTTGGACCAAAACTTTAAAAATATTAATGTGTATGCAAATGCAGTCTTGCACATAAATCAAGCACACACACTTAATAATCTGGTGCTTTGCCTTTATGAAATGATAGATCAAAGCAGAACAAATGAGAAGATGGAACCCAAATTAACACATTAACTGAAACAGAGCACTCTCAGATCCTGGAAACCACTCTCTGTCTGGGTGTCACATATCCGATTACATTCCTCGTAACTCAAATGACAGAGCAGACCGAGAGAAGCGAGGATGCCTATTCCTACTCATCACCAGCTACTCATAGTAATTTTTTTCAGAGTACCAGTAATTACCCTTAAAGGAGAACAATTAAAATCCAGTGTAATTGGAAGTCTGCTTATGATTATGGATGAGTCAAACTGCTTTGGAAAACGAACACAGAACTGTTTGGAGCTCCACTGGTATTTTCTTAATCATGTCATTAAAAAGGATACATAAAGTGAGTGCAGCTATACAGTGGGATTTTCAAAAGCTCTCAGCACTAGCCACACTCTGCTCCTGGTAAAGTTGGTAGGGATTCTATTCCTTGAGTTTAATAGGAGGAGAGTTATGCCAGAACTGAGCATTTTTATAGTAACCAAACCTTATTGTCCATAAGCAGTCAATTCTCTTGACGTTGCTTTAATTTTTTCTGGTGAACCGATAATCCTGACATCGTTTTCCTGCCCCAGTGGCAGCCCCAGGACTGGAGGTGCTGCAAGGCCTCGAGACAGGGGATATGGGGCAGAAGAGCTCTTCCATCTTCTTGCCGGCGGGGATGGGACCCGGCAGCAGCTGCGGCTCCACACCGCAGAGGGAGGACTTGGCCCGAGCCGGGATGCTGAGCTCGCTGCTGGGGGTAAAATGCACGAGACTTGGCCTTGTGGAGCTCAAGAGTCATGTAGCAATTTGGAGCAGATGGTTAGCATCAGAGAGCTGTTTAAAGAAACAGCGTTGAGAGTAGAGAGCTAAAAAATAACATAACAGGAGATTTATTTGTGGTCTCTGGTTCAGGGCTGTCTAAGAAACGTAAGCAGTGGTTAGTACTTTGAGTTCGTCACAGATAACATGGAACCCTGAACGAAATAGATTTTGGCTTTTAGCTTTGCAAAACCAAAGCCTAATCTGATAAGAGTAGACCTAAACAAAGCATGACTCTCTTACACCCGTCCTCTGATGGGGCTCCATCAGGCACCAACACTATAAAAGAGGTTCTCAAGAAAAACGGGGAACATACCACAGAATGCAAAACTTCAGAGATAAAACTTTACAGTATTTTGCTTCTGAATCAGTAACATTGAACCATCCTGGAAAGATGGGCAATTATTCATACAAACCAAAGGTAAAGAACCAGCAGTGGGAACACAGGCTTAGCTGTCTCCTCTGCCCACTGCTTCGGCCAGCTCTGGAGAAACCTCTCTGGATGCACGGACGATCTGCTGTAGCTAAGCAAGCAATGTCAGTAGCCTAGGAATGATACACTATTATCCAGACGTCCTAACATAGATAACTTGAAAACTACAACTTTAAAGTAAATTCTGTCATTTGTTTTCATGCAACAGAATCTTCATTCTAAGAACCCACCTACTCAGATGTGAATTACACCAGTCACGCAAACGGTCTCAAAAAAGTTATCAAAAGTTCTCAAACAAACTCCAAATACGCTGAAAAGCTGTGCTAAAATCGAACGGATTCCCTGATTAAGATGCTAAGATCTTAATTTTCATTTTGTAATTAAAAAAAAATGAATCTACTTATAATCCTCTTGAAAAGTGATCCCCTTGGAACGAGTTGTCTTAATGCTTTACATCTGAAGGAAGCAAGGTAAGACAGTACTATACTGCATTTCCTTCTATCTGAGGGAAGCTGGAAATAATCTGGAGAAAAGATTATTTCCAACTTTCCAGCTCTTTTTCTATAATTAACAGGATGTAAGACATAACAAACAGAGGCTGAAGAAAACCACAAACTCTCCATATGGGGTTCAGTTCCTGTTTACTAGTATCCTGTTTACAGCATAGGCTTTGATGGTCAGATAATCAGGCCTCTCATGTTCCCAGAATGACCACACTTATTCTGTACTTATTTAAGGCTGGGAAGACTTTTTAATAAAAAAATATGTCGAGGAAACAAAGCAGAGAGAGATTATAACAATATGCGTCGCTACGGAAATACCAGACTCATTGTTATAGAATACAAAATTACCAAATACCCATTTGTGTGAAAATAGAAGGGCGACGCGAACTGCCAGTTCAAAGGAAGGCAAGGAACAAAGCCCTTTCCCTCTGCCGCTGCCCTCCTCCATGTCTGGGTCATGGAGTTCCTCAGGTGGAGGAAGGAGAAATACCCATTTCCCAGGGCATCCCTGCCCGCAGTTTTGTCCTTGGCCAAGGGCTCCCCTCGGGATGGGAGGCAGGTGGTGGCTTCCAACCTGCCCTCCTCAGCTCCAGGCTGGGGGAGGAGGACAAGGGGGTTTAGCTGCAGATTTGGCAGCTGCTTTGCTCACACCTTTCCTCTAACCCAGAGGACCCGTTCAGATCACGTCCTGGTCCAGCACAGTCTGGAGATAAACCTGGTGGCACCAGAATAAACAAAATCAAAACATTCTTATACTTGGCAGAACCAATTCCTGCCTTGTCACGTACGATTCTGTTTTGGCTGAAATCTGTCAAAAGCGCGTACAGGACTGTCCCATTTCTGCTATTCCTGCGCGTAGCGCTGCTCCCCAGGCAACAATCGCTTTCTAATTGCCAAGAAATGTTTTGATAGCAGTTTGTGGTGACAGTGCTGAAAGGTCTGAATTGCACCTCACCAGGGACAAACCTGTGGAGGGCTCAGTCCTGCCAGGCTGGAGCAGGAGCACGTGCAGCTTTGGTCTGGGCAGGGGGAACTGCACCCCATGGCATGGGACACGCCACACCCAGCCGTATTTCCCTTCCCCATGGGGTCTGTGCCTGGCCTGAGCACAGACTTGGGTCCAGATGAGACTCATGAAATAACTTAAAAAGTACCTTCATGCACCAGTCTGCTGCACTGACTCTACAACACGATTCAGTTCTTAGCCAAGGCTGGACGACAAAAAAAGGATTCAAAACAGCAGACTAGGGATAAGAAGCAATAAGGTAATTCTTCAGGGAGTTGGTGAAGCATTTATTAAAAAAAATATCTTAATGACTAAAAAATTGCTGCCCGTGTCTCCAAGACAGCAAGGGCTTTCTGCCTCGAGGCTGCATCAAAACGCTACCAGCGGAGTTTGCAGCAGGAATGGCAAAATCCCATCAGCTGCTTTTGGGGCTTTTTTTAGTCCCAAATAATAAAAATTTTGCAATATCAGCTACTCTTGTGATATTCCTGTGCCCTCGGGCACAAAGTTTGGCTTTGGAGACAGTTCTTTTCCAGTTTTGACCTGAACTGGAACCACAGCTGTGTGGACAAGTTCTAAACTTGGGAAAACCACAGAAACTTGGAGCCGGTATAGCAGTTTTGATGATCTCTTGCTATGATGTCATCTTCTATTGCCTTCTTCACAAAAGAGTATACCTTCCTCTTTACAAACAGCCTCTCCCACTTTCTTTGTAATGGACAACTCTTTGAAACTTCTATTTGGCATAGACCAATTTTTCATCATTGTGGTTTTGTTACAAATTTAACACCACCAATTTCATTGCTAACTTTTTGCAACATTGCTGGTCATGTACAAAGTGTACAGAATGTAGAAAAGTAGGAATTTATTACATTTTTTTTTTGGTTGAGAGGAGAGTTTTAGGAGTGGAGACACCTGCTGTAGGAGAGCTTCCTATTTTCGTTTCATTTTCCTTAGAACTCCTGTTATGAGAGCAGTGATTTAGAGAAATTACACTTAGCGATCAAGATTTTCTCGTCACTTTGTATGCACTAAGACAAGTTGCAAGTATTTAAGTAAATAAAGTTAAGAATGATTGCTAGATAGTCACTGAGATAACACATTGTATAACAGCTTTTATCTCTAAAAGAACTGAGGTTTTGTTATAAATTGCTGAAATTATGTGCATTGCAAATAAATAGTTTTGTTTATTTAGATTTTTTTATGGTAATTTTTTCATAAACAGCTTTTCATTTTGCGTTTGAATCTGTTCACTGTTTGAAATGGTTTACATCCAAAGCCACGTTGCTATACCAGATTTACTGATGTCATCTATTTGCTTTATACATTGAATGTATAAGGACAGCTCATCAGCAAGTCGGTGGAGTTACGCTATTTACATCATCTGACAGCGTAGCCCTTATACGGTTCTGTCTGTATCAGCTAAAATCAGATGAATTTACAGGCTATCGTGCTTCCTCCCTATTAGTAACACTGTTTGGATGTGGGGTTTTTTTTTCCCCCTCCCAAAGAGCACCACTCATGAGAGAAAAGGAAAGTCCCCGTGACTCACACAGCAACACCTTAATTAGCGTAGTTTGAAAGGCATGCGGGTCAGGGTACGCTTCCTCACGGACATGGTCTCCTGGGAAAAAGGCCAATGTCTAAAACTTTCTTGGAAAAGATGGAAGTGTTGAAAAAGTTTCCATCTGTCTATTGTTTTGGTATGCAAATTATTTTAGTGCTCCTGAAGCGGATGAGATTAAAAACTTCAGAACATAGTTAATTAATAGCAATAATTTAATATGGTTTGCACCATAAATATACCTGGCCTTTAACAGAAGAGATGTTTGAAGGGGTATCATGGGTGTGGAAGATTTCAATCTTGTTTAGCCTGAGGTTTATCTGAAGAACTCTCTTTGGCCAAGAGCTCCTCTCACAGTCTCCTGATTCATACCAGTATAAATGAGGAGAGAATCTGGCCCAAAAATTTTATCAGGTTTAATATCGTCATAATTACAAACAGCCCATTTCTGTCTCCATGGTATAATTGCTGAATGAAGTTTAACTCCATCCTTACTCTGAGACGTTCCGCTTCTGGTGATGCCTGTGGCACACTGATATTCATTCTTTGGTCTTTATGATAGCACCCAATATTCCTTACAACAAAGATGACTTTAAGTCACATTATGGACATCCCATTTGGAGCAGAGGCCCATCAATAGGGACAAGATATAACTCAGAGAAGTCATTTTTCAGTAAGAGTTAATAAGGCTGGATTTGAATGCATAACTGAGAGGCAGCAAGCTCCATAATCAAATAACATTCCCGAGAGCCTTTCAGCCTGCAGGAAAATCATTTAATTCCACACAGTTCCTTCCTAACCATGAGAAAGTCTTAACGATGTGTTGGTCAAACACTGTCATTGGTTCAGCACAAGGTTTGTCTGATAGGTCAAACGCTCATGGATATAAATTCATAAGCTTCTTGGCTCAAGGGAACTCGCTACCTTGCAGAAGGAGCTCAGTGCCACGTTCATTAGTCAGTTGCAGCTCGGCACCTTAATGAGGTCACTATTGCTCATCAAGGTAAAATGAGTCACTTGACACTTCTGCAAGACAACAAGGGATGTAACAATAGACTCGAGTCCTGACTCCCTTGTCGCAACCAGGTGAAGATACTTTCTGCACCACAAACACAGCACAGCTGAGAAAGCTGTTATCAGTCATTAGGACAGTGCCATGAACTGTTGTGAAAATACAGTTCCTTTTGGAGTATTTTATTCTGGAGCACTAGAAGCGTGCTAAAGATCTGTCTTATTATTTTTAAAGGACAAACATTTTGACTTTGCTGAGCTGAAGTCTGTAGAATTCATCTCACGAGTTCAGTCATCTGCCTGCCACAGGCCATGAGCTGCTGCCTTGCAGCAGAAAGTGAGGATTCATCATTGTTTTATTATTATTGAACATCCTTTATGTTGATAATAAATCAGTTAAACAACATCTGTCACTGGAAGGCTCCAACAATCATGCTTTTGCACAAACACATATACCACCCCCTCAGCAGCCCACTGCAATCCAAGCGTTTTCGGGAAAAAAGTGCCTCCTTTTCAGCTTAGTGTGCTCTCTACAGCCTCAAACAATTAAATCCCCTTACCATGAGCTTCCAGGAAGCACAAAAAAGTCCTCAACGTTCATTTACTGAGAGGCCAAAAGGCCAGGTCTTCAGCTGAGAAAGTCATAACGGAGCCATGATTTTCTCAGTAAAACTGCTCTCCAAGAAAATCCTTCTCATGGCGCCTTGCTGAGGAGACTTTCCTATTCTCTTCAGTTATCAAAGAGCAATAAATATTAAGCAGACTTGGTCAACACTTTTTAATGTGGTTTCTTTTTATTGCTGGACTATGCTGCTTTGCCCAAACAGATATAGTTAGGAGGGGTGGGATGGCTTCGCTAGATTTTTTTCATTTCAATTATTCTTCTAAAAACAATGGTTTTGAAATGGTCAAAGAAGCTTTCTCGGGCATTTTCAGAACTGGAAAAAAAAAAAAAAAGTTCTTTATTTGAAGCAGCTTTTCATTTTCAAATATAAGTTAACTTATCACCAAAAAAAATTCTAAGCACAAATACAAAGATGAGTGGTTTTCTGATGGGCTATGGGAAAAAGGCTTGAAATATTAAAAGTTCTCAAGATACAATTAACCTATTTTCTGGTGAATTCTAAGACTAGCTGTATACTGTATATGCTTACAGATTAGTTGACAAGACTATGTTTTATAGAGGATACCGCCAGAATAAAATCGAATCCACTGACTATGAGATATATTGAAAGCAATCGCATAGAAGTGAAACTCCCTTGATTGAAGTTAGTGCCAAAACGTCCACTGAGTCGAAACAGTAGGTCTGGACATATCACACCCAGCATCTGCTCGGGAGGAGATCTTGCAGGAAGATCCACCGTGATGAATCTAATCTGATTCTATTCTTACAGTCATTTATGGCTCCTCTACTACAGCCGAGACAACTTGTCCCAGTCTTTGGCTCTGAAAAGTCCAAAGAGAGAAGCTCTAATTGTGCTAGGATGATTTCCAGAGGACTAGAGTTCGGACTGGAAAATGGGCCTTTCTTATCGAGGATGTGACCAAGAATAGAAACCAGGAAAAAGAAAAAAAAAAAAAAAAAAAAAGGCCCAAATCTCTCTCCAAAGTGAGTGGTGTTTAATATCTCAGCCTCTGCTTCTCAATGGTGTATAAATGGCTCATTCAAGGAGTGCAAACTTGTCTTTTTAGTAAAGTATTAACCCTACTAGAAAGTGATTTCAAAAGAAAAGTGGTCAATTTTAAACTCTCTTCGCTCAAATAACAGGTCTCTAGCACATGCAATCTTACTCCATTGGTAGAAGCTCTTAAACAATACATAATATCTCCTAGGTAACTGTAGTGCTGTATGAGAGCTGTTTTATTAGTTTCCTAATTAAATTTCACAAACTTCATAGCAGTGACAGATTCTTGGTTATCTCCGCTACAGAAATTCAGATGGGATGCCAGAGGGAAAGGATGGGGCTGTTCGTCTTATTGCATGCCAAGATTTTGCGCTACCGGTTACACTCGTCAATCTCTATCTGAAGCAGTTAAGAGCTATAAAGAATTCATTAAAAGGGCTGAGATTTATTAGAGGCACCTCAAGCTCATTAGGGATGCTGATGAAATGTGAAGCCCTTGAATCCACACGCCATCTAAGAAACACTGAAGTAGGGCCTATTAAGTTTTGGAAGAGAAGGGAAACAATTTTTTTTTAAAAAAGTGTTACCAAAAGAGAAAAAAAATCAAGATATTATTTTTAATTTCTGTTATCATTGATAAAAATGATCATTTTCAGCTGTGCGTCTCCTTTTCCCCCCCCTCTCCTTTCACAAATAGCAAAATGACAGCAAGATTTGGGTGTTTTAGAGAGAGAAAGAGGGGAGGAAGATAAGAAATATTAGAATACGTTTTAAACTGTGGAGAAAGCAATAAAAAGAGAAAGAGGGGATGAGAGGACTCAAATAGCAACTGCTGTGGAAAAAACAACTTCAACCAACCCAACTTAGCCCTTGAGGTGAAACACTGGACTCACTAGAAATGGTGAAAACATGTTTGTTTTTTCCCCTTCATCCTCTGCAGGAATTTCAGCCATTCAAACATTTCAAGTTACACTGAAAGCTCAGAGGCTTTTGGACTGAATTTTATTTTTATTTTCAACTGAGTTAATTTTCACTTTTTCCATAAAAAACAATGCTTCTGGAAAAAAGCAGACACTTTCTGCAAAATTATTTTCATTGCTGAAACAACATTTACCTCTCAAAATGGCAGATATAATTACCTGTCTGAAAGGAAAGGGAGGAAAGACTAAAATAAAAATATGGGAAATGTGGGAAATTTTCACCCCGTTTGAGCTGTGAGGTCTGTTGCAAAGGCGATGCCAGGTGTAGACTTGCCTTTAGTCCATCTCCAAATCCGAACAGACTCAGCTTGTCCCTCTGCACATCAGTTGGCTCAATCAGCGAAGGCAGATCAAGCCTCAAATGGCTTGTCAAAGGAGAAAAAAACCCAAAACAACAAACCACACTTTCCTTCTAAAACAAGTATTGTCTGAGTTTAGCTCAATAATGACCTCCAGTACACCTTGGTGTGAGATATTTTCTACTGGGTCTTATAAATGAAGTAGCTTTGCCTTAGATGGTTTTTCCCCTACGTATAAAGACTTACATGCCAAAGGCACAGGGAGTTTCTGTGGCCAAATGAAATTAATTTTGTGCACAAGGCATCCCCCCCAGGGAGGGATTATAGCCCAGGTAATAAGAGAAATTCCCTTAACGAGTATGCATGTGAGAAAAGGCAGAGTCGCTCCGCAGGATATTTGATTTGGGAGCGCTGTCACCCTAACGATGTGGGCAGCCCAGCCTGTGCGCGCAACGTCGGCTGCACTCCGGCAGACGGTACGTGCAGTTGCTGGAGATGCGAATGCAAATGCCATAAACTTCTCTGAATACCAAATGTTTGTGTTTTCTGTATTCTGTATATCTCAGGATGCAAATACAGTTGAGAAAAATCAAACTTCGCATCTAGATGGAGATTGAAATCTGAAGTTCCCACAGATTTAGAGGTGTTCTCATTTAGACCATTCTAGAGATATACCCAGACCATACTGAAATACACCATAAACTTATGCTGTAACAGGAGAAATTTCAACAGAAACCTTACCAAACAGGTCAAGAGAACACGAGAATGCATTATCTTATTTTCTCAGCCCCCCTCCTTTTATGTTGAAATTAATCCCTATTCCTCCATTTTTATATAAATTCCGCTTTTTTTCTCATAAAGATCTCATAGTGAATAGCAAACACAAGTAAAATATCCAAACCAGTGACAGCAGAACAAATTACCTCCCTAGCCAACATCTAACGTGTCAAGACCTAACTTAGAAGGTACTTCTTCAGACCATCAGCAACAAACACAGCGGACTTGCCTGTGTTGCACACGCAGATGCTGCATCATTGTTTGAAAGGAATCCCATGTATGTAACCTACAGAGCAAAAGCAGGGCTGGCCCAATGAAGAACAGTATCAAAACGAACCCAAAAATCCTTCGTAGACTAAGATAAATCATACCATGAAGCAGAAAGCGTTGATGTCTGAGATCTCCCTCAACAAGGTGAACACATGCCACTACCGTCACACGGCACCAGCGAGACAGTTCACGTACAGAAACAGCGAACAGACAGTACCAAATAAAACCGTAACAAGTTTTTGCAATGCTAGTGAATGAGACTTACCTGAGGTAGATAAGGCAGGAAAGCCTGATTTTGAACTTGAATCCCACCTCAGAAAGGGATGGATTTGTACTGAGTGTTTTGATTATTGTTTTCAGGTGCAGTGATTTATGTCCTGTCCCTCTCCAGGCTTTCAGGAGAACTCATGTGACTTGCCCTGGTCCCCGGGCAGCGCCCATCAGCAATGCTGTTTAAAGGGGAGATGGACCAGAAGCC
The DNA here is from genome assembly GCF_028500815.1 of Rissa tridactyla. Classification (NCBI taxonomy): domain Eukaryota; kingdom Metazoa; phylum Chordata; class Aves; order Charadriiformes; family Laridae; genus Rissa; species Rissa tridactyla. The sequence goes on from NC_071477.1 coordinate 6,664,552, forward strand.
AGTCAATACCCAACATAGTAAATGGTGTGAATCACTTGAGCGCCGGTACACGCAACCCGCTGTCCGACTGATATCGGGAAAAGCGTGCGGGTTTACAAACACATAACACACAGGTGCAGATGCGGAGACAAGTCACCTGAAATTGTGGTGCTGCTGTATATGGCCCTGGCTCACAGGATGCAGCAGTCCGTGAAGTACAGATGCTAATAAATTCCCCAAAGAAACTGTTCCTAGAGCAAGGATTTATGGAACTATTCACTGCAAAGATACATCTCTTTCCAACCATCATTTAGAAAGTCAGTGACAAAAGTCCACCCAAAGAATACTAATTTTCTGATTCTGTGCTAAAACTGCAGAAGAACCCCGAGTCCTTGCACCGCAGAGCGAGTAGTTCGGATGCATAGATGTTTATGCATTTTCTTATGTGTTTTAAGTGTGTATGCCTTTCTTAAAAAGAGTGTGATAGAAAAGGCACTCCTTCATCTCCCCATGTCTCACTGCTGAAGAAAACCAGTGGCATTACAGTAAGCAGAGTTACACTGGGGACCCAGACACCCTTGAGCAATCAGGAAACCTGTTTGTGGTTTTCTGCCTTCAAGTAATATTAGCACCCAAACTTTTACATGCTTCTCTAAAAAGAAGTGGAACTTCTAACCTCCGTACTCACTTCTCTTTGAGGTTCAAGACGTTTATCCTCTAGGACCACCTGGGAAAAATTGCCTATGAGTTACAGCTGTGCTTTACTCACAAAAATAGACATCTGCCTTTGTCCTGCATTTATGTTTAGCAATATTAGTAATCTAGGTGAAGACATTGTTGTGCCAGCATGGATTAGTTACACAATCACCTCTTGTGGAGGGTGTGGAAAGCTCATTACATCCCTACAAGAGAGAGCAAAAAGATAAAGAGTAGCTTTTTTAGTCCAGAAGACTCCCAAACGGTAATGAATACAGCCAACTATGGAGCCCACCAAGCAAGCAGGTGAAAATATATTAATGTGAACATTTACTGTAACAAGTCTTTTTTTCCCCTCGAGACATTTCTGCTCATTCAAAATGTGCAGCAATAAATCAAATTAGATCAAATACAGCTGTCTGAAAGAAAGCCACACAATAATCAGTTTTGAATTTTCCCACCCCTCTCCCATAAAAAGCCAGTACAGTATTGCAGAAAGTTAATATGTGCATCTAACCCATTATATCTGGCTTGAAACTGTATAAAATGACATCTGATAGCAGCCTGTATGGACAAGCTCTTATTAAACGTAATTACTCAACAAGGTCTATCCTAAATCAGTTAATGATCGGCAACAGACAGATAGAAATTTACTAGTATTCCCTGACTTTGCATATTATGGGAATAGTTTTTAATATTAAAAAGTTCATATCATTCCTACTTATGCTTTGATTTACTACTTATGAAGTCAATGTGAAATCTGATTACATTAATCGAGCATGTTGTCAGATTGTCACTTTTCTCCTTTTTAATTGCCTCCCGTCTCTTTCATTATCCCTGACAAGCCACATTTTCAGCCCAACATCCAGTTTTGCATGCCGGGTTTTTCCATATGGAGTGCTACAAAACTGGTTACTCTCCGAATTTCCCCAAACTGCATGATCTTGTTGGGGTAGCCGGGACGCCAAGTGAGGACACATGCTCACTGTGAGCATATACAATTGTTTGTATTTCCTCCCACAGTGAGACAAAAATGCAAAATCAGAAAGTTGTTAGAAGGCAGCTGCAGATAAAGGGCAGCATTTCTGAGCCTGTGCGTGACTATCTATACTATTGCAGGCACTATAGATATCTACTGTCTTGGCTATTTGGAGGAATTAATAATTCCTCGTATGTGGATTTCTCCTGTAGTGCCTCAGCTGTTCTAATTCAAAACAGGAAAAAATCTGCCTCCAGACTCTACAGCGATTCAACGGGTGGTGTTACATCCTCAGCGAACACTTAGAACTACTCTCTCCAAACGGCAGAGCAGCCTTTCCCCGCTCTGAGCAGCGTTGTGTGTGTCTTACTGGGAGCTTGCTCCTGCAAGGTGGGAATCTGCGGAGCTAAGCAGCGACGGGCACTTGAAGACGCCACAAAGCATTTCACCTCACGGCCGCCTCCTCCCTCCTAACACCCCAAACTCCACAGAAAGAACTCTCCTGGTAACTGAATTTCACTCTAACTTACCCAACACCATCTTAAGTTTCTAGAGACCTCCTTGATTTCTACAGAACCCTGTAATCCACCTGGGAGTTAATGAAGGGGTTAATTAGTTAGGTAGTCCCCTTACACCCCCGCAGTATTCATTTGTTTTAGGTGAAGTTACACCTAGTTTTAAACTGCCACTGTAGGAGAGTCCCAACTTGTTTTGCTATCAGTTGGCTTTGATAATTTGCCAAGGAGCTAATCCTGCCTGACATGCAACTCGCAAGATACACCTCACCTGCGCTTTATCAAAGCAGTTAACCTCCGCTTTAAAAGCCCTAAGTGTAATCCTGCCAATGGCTGTTGCAGCCGCCTGGAAAACACATTTTGTAAATGATTCTGCACGGGGTTTTTCTTTCCTTCAGGAGTTTTGTCTCTCACATTACAGCTCTCGCTGTGTTTATGGAATCACCTTCTGTCCTAGAAATTTGCCGTGTTGCGATGCAGGCTCCCAGCAGCTGCGGGACTTGGAAGGGAATAGTTCATTGCTAACACAAACACATTTGCTGACAGTGTAATTACTCCCTTCCCCAGGATTTTTCCTTGTTTTCTTAAATGCAGGACACCTACAGTCACAATAGCAATATATCATTTGCCTGTAGCACAGCTTTCTTTCCCCTGTAAAGTGTTAATGAAGTTCCTGTCCTTGTTTCTGCAGTAATTGTAAAAGCATGTTGGATAATGTACTAGCCACACTTTATTAAAATACTGGCCACACTTTATTAAAACGTAACAATCTGATCCTGTGCTCCCCGCTAAGGAGAGCTAACTCTAATTTCATTTGGAGTTCATTTCAGCGTGCTCAGATCACACACTTGGTTTTAATTCTTCCAGGGCCTGATCTGAAGACAATGTGCCCAGTTGCAGCATATTCAGCTGTTTCATATTTGGCTGTGGCCACGTCCGCATGACTTTCTAACTCGAGGCCTGATCCTGGAAGGTGCTGCGGGTGCGGAGGGCTTGCTGCGAGCCTTTCAGCTCCCACCCATGTCCCAGGGGAAACCGAGGCAGCTCCGTGCCGCCCGGGAGGGGTGTCGGGCTGGGTCAGGGAGGTTCACGCGGACCCGCTCTGAGGCCGCCTTCCAGAGTGCCTTGGGACATTGGGGACACCCAGGGCTTGCAAGGGCCTCGCCACAGCGTGACTCAGCATGGCCGTGATTTGAAGGGGACAATGGAGGGGGTGGTGGCAGCTAATTATTTGACAATTATTATTGTTGAATAATCCTTCCAAGGGATGAGGAGGGGGATGAGTCTCAAGTGTCTGCCTTTTTTCTTTTTCTTTTTTTGGTCTTCTTTTTTAATGATCTTAACATGTGAGCCTTGCACAGACGGAGGTGGCTGAGGTGGTGAAACCCAAGGGCCACTTGGGGTTGGTTTTGCTCCTGTTGCAGCTGCCGCGGTGGGAGAATGCACCAGCATCAGGAGCAGACGTACGTGGCACTGTTCTGCCACGGGCCTGGAATGAGGTCAGTTCAATCACCACCGTTTTACCTGCAGGGAAACTGAGGCACACGATGCCCTCTCTGGCGTTACAGACCTGAGGGTGGCAGTTCCCTCAGCAACTGCCCTTGAGACTTTTTGTGCGCAAGTGTCTACCCAGAATAACTGCAAATCTAGTGTTCCCAGAATCGCTGTTATCCATATAATTTCCTCTCTGTGAAAAGTATAACTTCTTCATTCTCTCTTATGTCTTTGTACCCATAAGCTCATCACAACCCGCGTGTGGAAGCACGTGTGTGTTTGTGCACGGGGAATATCTTGCTATTGTAAGCAGATATGCAGCAAGGCACAGTGCTGTATTATTTCTGAGGTGAGATATTGCTAGAGGTAACCAAGCCATCAAACTCTTAGGTGTTACGGCACAAAAAGGAGCCTCTTGTTTGAAATCTCAGTAGAAGAGAGCATTGGTACAGGTTAAAGATGTAAAGTGCAGAATGAAATAGCGTGAACTTGGACAGGAGAAGAAAAGGTCCATACAAAGCACGTGAGGCAGAACCTCTTGGCCTCCCATCTCGAGGCGTCACCTCTACAAACAACGCACAACATTTTCTTATGTTTTCTCTGATGACAATGTTCTTTGATTTTCTGAAGGAAATCTCATTGAAAAATGCGTGGCTCTTTCTGCGTGTGACTAAACCATTAAAAGAATGGCCACAGTGTAAAGAATCACTCAAAAATGTCGCAGCAGACGAGCGCCCAAATACTTCTTTGGCAGAAAGTGATTAGCTCAGCTGGATTTCCTGGTTAAATACAAGGTTAGATAAATACTTGAATAAACTTCTTTCAGCAAGGACAGGATTAAGGAGAATGTCTTGTTCTTGTGCTGACAAAGTTTTGCTAGTTGCAGACTGATTATATCTTTAATTTAAGACGATTATTTTCCATTTTCAGTGATTCACAAGGGGAGAGATTCCCCCACTGTTTGTACTGCCTGAGTTGTCAGGAAGAGCGCCTCCAGCTGCCCCTTGAGACCGTCGGGAGTTGGGGGGTCCGGAGCGGAAGGGTTCAGGTGCCCCTGGTGCTGTTCTGGGGGGATGCCCACCTGGAAGGCTGCAAGGATTGCCGGCAGCCTCCCGCTGGGCAGCCCTGGATACTGCTAGACCTTTTCTGCCATTACGCTGCCTCCTCCTTTTTCATGTCGCTGTCGCTGGGATGACCTCCTGTGGAACAGGGAGCCAAACTTGCCACCAATGGTGCTCCACCTCGTCCAGGCCATGAGCAAACTCACTATTAAAATGACTGTCTTATTTTAGCTCCTCCCGAGGTAATGTTGTGGCCCAGAGGCAACGCAAAAGGCTTTGGAGTCCACTGCAGCAGTATCTTGCCTTCAGCTGACAGCAGACTTGAACTGCATCGCGTGTTAGTTACAAAATACGACTAACATCTAATTTTAAATTGGCAGTCCTGCCACGGGTAAGAAAAGGGGAAAAGTTTTTTTTTCTTGCTTAGTGGAATGAGAAAGATTCACCCAACGCTTGTGTTTTCCCGCACACCCACTGCCAATACGAATGTAAGGACTTGTGTAAATACTTGTGCAGGAATTGTCTGGGGCCAGAGCTAGCTCCGGCTTGTGAGGCAGGAAACGTTACTGTCGGGTAGGAATGAATTCTGGGTCTGCGTTTTGTGTTTAGATGTAACAGGGAGCGTCTGCTACAATTACAGTGCAGAGCCCAGAGAAGGATTCCTCGGATTTGCGTGTAGTTCGGCTGTATAACTAGGTGTAAAGAAAGTATAATGTCATTTACCTTTTTGTTCGGCTGGGAAAGTTTGTATGGTTGATGAGCGTTCTCAAATGGACACCATAAAAGAGCTCAGTGCTATTTATCGCTGCTTTCTCATTCCAACGGTCCCATTATTTATGCTGTGTAACACGGATCAGCTGACACCGACGGTCTGGGACGTGAGACTACTCCATGTTTCTATTTCTATTCTTTTAATTAAAAGGTTAGGAACCTCCAGTCTGACTGTCAAACGAAAGGTGAAACTGTGAAACGAGAATGCTGGTAAGGCTGCAGGTCAGTTTAGATTCGTTCGCAGAAAATCCTAGACTGGCGTATTGCCCTGCTTTATAGAACTACAGTTAGGACATACTGTAACTTCAGCACGCAAGGAGTTATTCAGTACTCAAGTCAAGGAAATGGCACAGGATGAAGAGTCTGAGTGTCAAATAAAGCAAAAACACTGCCATAAAAATAGAAGGCGCAATAGTCTTCCACGTTGCATCTTTGGAAAAGATTAATTTGTTTGGCTGCTATTGTGAAAGCTCAGATACAGCACATGGATCCAGCGCCAACTTCTGAACTTAATGGAGCCACAAAAGGGCTGGGTGGTGAATAACTTTGAAGAGCGAAACATCAAACCAGCCTCAACTTGAATTTGAGAAACATCCTAAACCAAACCCAAACACTGCCGCTGAGTGATTGATTCAGGGGATTGGTACGACCCTCCACATTTTATGCGGAGCAGCGGGAAGGCTGATAATAAAGCCCAGTGGAATACCTCTTTCCAGGCCAGAGCAGAATGACAAATAATAAACGAAAAAGACATATTTGTCCCTGGTTAGGCATAATTAAAATCACCCTCTTTGGTATGCATTGCTGTCCCTACTTCCTGAATGAAAGTCTTCACCAGGATATTTACATTTCTGGCACACACTGTTATAATCGATGGTATTTATCGGTGGCGTTTACTGTGTGGGAGACTCACTTGATGGCCTCTGTTCTCACAGTGCAAGTTATGCACTGACAGTGGTGCTGCATGGCCTTTTCCTTCTGCATCAAAGTTGTGCCAGCTACTGTGTGTCACTGAGGAGGGACTTGGTAGATGAAAATCTTCCAGAAGGCACAATCCTTGAAATGTCCCTATTTCGATCTCTCATCCTGCTGTTTGAGTAAATCCATAACAACTAGACACACAGATATGATTCTGTTGTTTCCATTTAAGATGAGCTGGGTCCCCACCTGGACCTCCTCCCATCTAGAATGCATGTCTGTATTTCCTTCACTTGGAAAGCAGGAAGCATGGACGTTCAGGTCAAGGTCTGGTATGGAGCTGGGATCCAGCCATCCGTGGTGTCCTAGGTGGACCAGAGAGCACAGGAGCTCGCCAGCCCACACCTGGCCATGACTCCCGGGGCTCCAGCAATTCTCCTGACCCGCTTTGGGCTGCCTGATAACCGACGGTCACTGTGCTGTGCACCCAGCAGGGAGTTCGAAAAGCTCTTCTGCTCCACCCGAGTCCCCTGACTGTGGCCGGAATCACTCAGAGCCTGACAACGTGGAGGGGAGCTCAATGGAAGGCATGAAGTCTTTCTTATATAAAAAGATTTAGAAAGGTAAAGAACCTTGCAGTTGAATCCTTTGCTTCACCATCTCTCTATTCTCCCAAAGGTTTTAACCCTTGGACAACCTTTCTTCCGACACAGAAAGCCTTTACAAAAACTGCAAATGGAATCCAGATCTGCTGAATCCTGGGCCCATGCAGTCGCCAGCAGCCTGCAGTTCCCAGGTAAAGGTAAATCCCTGGCTGGAAGCATATTTACTTACATTTGGCACTACTGATATGGAACAACTTTTTTCATAAAGTGCCTTGGGATGTTAGATTAAATGAGAAGTGTTGCAATGAAGCACAAATAGCATTCATAACAGTGCTAATAATAGCAGCACCTGGAGTCACTGCTCCCATAAATAGAGACCAGCATGAGATAACACCATGCATTTAAATCAGATCACCAGAATATTTTTGCCTTAAGCAAAAATGATATAATAAATATGTTATCATTATAAATGCTTGCAAGCATAGACCATGTGTTAGAGTGTTTAAGAAGATGTGCATCTTTTCCCCCCTGTCAGGTACAACACATTGGATTACTGCGCCATGTGGAAGAAGGCAGAGAAAACACTTATCTCCTCCCTATTTGATCGAATCTAGTCCTTCTGATTATTATCATATTGTGAAGTCACCAAAGGTAATAAAGTGAAGGGAGGTGATTACGGTAGGTACCTATACTGCTTTCACGTGCAATGACGCAGTACACACTTCTGTGTGTGAACACTATATATTGTTCTCTGTGGCTCAATCAGAAACCAAAATTACAACCTGCTCAATGAGGACAGAGCAGCAAACAGGATTTGATCTAAGGACAGACCTGGAAAGTGCAAAGATGAGGGAGATGCAGGTAGTTTTGGATGCACCTTTGGATCCCAAATTTTACTGGCCATAGAAAAGAGAAAGGACTTGGCAACAAATGGTGTGAAAGGGACTCAGACGCTTTGGGGCACTGATACACCAGTTTGTTCTCCCAGAGTCCTTAATTTCCATGTAAGCCATCCTGCCATCACACTGCAGGGTTTCCTTGGGGACTACCAACACTGCAGGTAACACAACAGTGAGGAGACATTCTCCTTACAGAAATTCTAGCAGGGTTTTCCCAGATCTAGTGATGGTGCACTCAGCAGCCAAGTGATGGAAAGGGCTCTTTTGGCCTTAAAACTTCCTTGAGTTCTGCACTACTTGATAGTACTGATATTGTCAGGCCTTAAACTCCTCTTACGTTAAGTGTGACTGCTGTAGTAGCACAATGGAGAAATAAATAAATAAGATTTATCTGACCTGAGGCTGAAGTTCTTTTGTATGAAGAAGTCCAACCCATGTAAATATAATGGGGTTTCTGACGTCTCCACTACCTTACTTTTCCTCCTCACATGCAGTTTTTCCTTTCCTTGCTTCCACCTCTTCATCTTCCCATCTGTCTTTCCCTCTTTCTCCTTTCTTTTCCTATTTCTCTTCGGGCTTTTCTTTCTGTTGCCTATCTCTCCCCATTGCACTTCTGCCCTCCAACCCCACAACAACCCAAACTCTGAAAGAAGTCCTTAATCCTCTCCTAATCTAAGGCATACAATAATTAGCCGGAAATATTATTTTTGCTGCTCTGTGTTGGCAGAGTAACAGGGAAGCCTCCATCTCTGCCCTGCTGGGGGAGCAGCCACTAGCAGTGCAGTCGCTTGGGAGAAGCGGCAGATCTATGGATTAGCTGCTGCAAACCAGAGGGTGGATGAAAAACTCTGCTGGGAAGTGGGGAAACAAGACGAAATCTACCTTCTCAGCTGGGTTCAAGATTGCTCCTTGCTTTTCGAGATCGCACAGATTCTCAGGCCAGAAGCGCTCCATGTAATCCTTAGTCCAGCAACTGCCTCTCCGCTCCAGGCAGGTAGTTAAGACAAGCAAGGCCATTACTCACCTCGGAGAACAGCCAAAAGAGGGTGCTTTGCTTATTTCACATGCTTTATCACTTGAAAGTGTGTGGGGGGGGGCGCTCAGAGATGGCACAAGGGATCCCAGCCAGGAGGGGAGGTGTGCGGGGCGATCACTGCTCCCAGCCAGGCACAGGTATTACAGAAGCCTGGAATTCCGGCAGAAACGGCTGGAGATGAAACCACACCGTCCGAAGGGCTCAGTGACGCGCTTCTTGGCCTTTTGTCTAAGATCAAGTGTGGAAGAGACCAATTCATTCTGTTCAAAACCACTTTCTCAGGAAGGGATGGGGAACCTTCACAGGAACCAAAGCTTCGACTTAAACAGTGCGTTTGCTTAAAAATAGAAAGGCAGTCTTTATGTTTGTATTCCCTTGTCAGAGTCTTTTCCTTACTGCTACATACGGACTCATTAACAAATTAACATGTTTTGATTCCACTGTGAAAGTCTTGAGATAATTATTACAGCTATGGTCCTGGGGTGAAGAACTGTGGTTCTAAAACACTTTTATAGACTACAAATTGGATGCTTTTCATACAGGTTATCTAATTTTAATTACAATTTCCCCTCTGGCAATTCTTTCTTTGCTTTGAAGTTGCTGGAGTTTTGTCATCCTTGAGGAGTGAGCAGTTTCAGATCATCATCATGTCAGATTTTATGTCCATAGAAACACTTTTTCAACAGTTCTTTTACGTGAGACAAGCTTTCATGTATGGGAGTTTTATTGGTCTGAAAAGTAAGACAAGCAACTTAAGTGTAAGTGATGTCCTACTTGTGAAAAAAAAAAACCCAACACTCTAAACATATACATTAGCCACTAAAATAAACAGCAATTACTGTCCCTGCAGAGACAATTGCAGAATGTAAAAATATGACATTATTTTCAATTAACTGGTTTTTTTCCAGTTAAGCATTTGCCCTTTTCAACCAGTATTTTAGCTGCCTGAGTCATGAATGGCTGGGAACAAGGGAAGGGGGCAGCAAAGGAGTACTGAAAGGAGCAGATCATCTCTTGGAAGAAGGCCCAGTGAAGGTAGACATCTGCCCACCCAGTGACACACGCCCGGAGGTTTGTGCTTTCCAAGCCCTGACGAGACACCCCTGAGCCATCAGCTTAGTTCTGACCACGAGGCCGGTGCTGGGTGCATTTCACATGACTAATGGCATAATACTCGGCGTTCTGCTTTCATCAGGAGCAGATATTGTCCCGCCCTCCGCTGCATTAGATGCTTGCCGCCCATATATATAACATGTAATCTCTTGCACTTTATTGCCAAGGTGTTTGTTGATGTTTGTCGAAGCCAAGGAAAAGAAGGATTTAGCACATAAGCATCTCCTTATGAAGGGCTGATTTGTTTGTGGTTTAAGCCCCAGGCACTATGTCCAAGGGACAAGATGTTAAATTCGAAGCATATCAACTACATTTGTGTCAGTGATTTTTCTTGTCAGAAATGTTATTAAAGAAGCCATTTGGGTTTGCACAGCCAATAGCAGTGCTGACGTTACAAGGTACTGCCTCACGAGTTGGACGGGCTGCCAACATGTTTACTCCTGTAACGCTCTCACAACTGAAGCTGCAATAAAATAACCAGCAAATTAAGGATGCTTAAACCATGCTGAGTATGTAGACCTTTAGCCTGCATAGTTTTAAGGCACTAAGAGATACAAGAGCGCATAGTGAATAAAAACAAACAAACGAACACAAAGCTTGAGAGGTTTGCTAGCGAACAAGAAAACAATGTGTCTGGGGGAGTGGAAGACATATGCAGGTTTCTTCTCTCATCTTTGACATTCCTGAGCTAACAAACAAGAATCAGTCCAAGTAGAATCAAGAAGTGACTCTGAGCAAAAAGTACTGTAGGGTCATTGCTTACATGCAAATGTCATTACTACTGGAATAATTGTCTTCATGGGGATTTCTAATGATATAAGATTATTTGAAAATATAATCATCATCCCCCTTTCATCCCCCCCAAGACCCTTTTTTTATACAAGCGATCTTGGATCCTGTTCACAGGAACTAAACCAGACATTCAATTGAAGAAGATCAGAGGAATTAGCCTGAGTTGATTGAAATCCCTTTTAAATTTCCACAGTCTTTTAAAGTCATCTGAATTCAGGTTGCAGCTTCAACCATCTAAGTTTTTCAGGCAGATAAATTGTGCTTTTTGCCCCCATAAATAGGATCTATGTTTTCCTGAAATGCCGTTCCATCGCTTCATTGTTCCCAGCTCTGTCCCCGACGGCCGGCGGGGAAACAATGCAGGAGTTACTGCGAAGGAGCCCTGATTTCAGAGACCAGATGTGGCTGCAGAAGCAGCTCTTTGTCCTTACAAAAGTGTGTGGAGTCTCACAGCCCAGGAACCACCAGTTAAAGAAAAGTCACAGACTTTTTTAAAGAGAGCGGGAGAAAGAAGCCTGGGCTGGCCGCAGTGACTCCAAGCGCACGGACACCGCTTCAGACACTGGTCCGAGGATTGCTGGTCAAGCAACAGCAGGAAACAACCAGCTCTTAGAGGAAACCAAACGCCCAGCCCGGCTGCTCGCTTTGGCCGCTCCGAGGCACTGCTGGCTTCAAGAGGCACCTGTCGGCACGGAACTCCCCGTGCGATCCGCGCATCGGTTTTTATTACCCCAGCTATTAGGCAGCATTTAGCAACACGAATTTCACATTACTGACACATCAGGTCAGCAGATTCCCATTGTTTTGCGCCACTGCTAAAAGGCTGTGAGCACACCGAGCATGCCACACGCACCCACGGTCACCCCAGCGCACGGCGCACAGCCTCCCGGCTCCGTCCTTTGCCACGACAACCTCCACACCGATGGTTTGTTGCTTGCAGCAGCGGTTGGGATGGTGTATCCCCAGCCAGCTGCACCTGCAGCAAGGGAACCAGCAAAACCTTGGCCAAATACAAATTCCTTACTATGCTCAGTGTTGCACCAGCCACTGGTGTCCAAAAAAAGAAAGACCTAGAGTTTTCCTTCTAATTCCCTATAAAGTGCCCCTGCAATCAAGCTACGAAGCACTGCATGACCCTCTGGCACTTGGGTTGGCCAAAGGGGCCTCAAATCCACTTGATCTCCTTGATGAAGATAACCTTCAAAAGAAGGTTAAAAAATAATAAGAAAAAAAGGATGATCCTTCTCATTCTGACACAATTTTAGGTAACTGCTGAAATCAAAAGAGCTTTTCTGGATTTATTCCTGTAGCTCAATTTACAATTGGCTTGTGATTTTTAATGGTAAAGGTGGTCATATGGAAGATACAGTCTTCATGACCACCACAGCCTTCATGACCATTCAAGGGGTTCCCTAATTTTCAGGAAGGCAAATTGGAAGAACGGGTCTCAGGGCTGCAAATGGAATCACCAGAAAAGCAGGTTCAGTTACTTTGGGCTAAATCAGCCTAAAAAGGTGTCAAATCTGTGAGAATTTGAGATGGCAAACATGCCTCAATTCTTTCAAATAAATGTTACTTCCCTTTCACCAACTGGTTTGAGTGTCATAAGAGCTGGTTTCCCTCTAAAAACTGTCCAGAGAATGCCTGACAGTGCCTGATGTGCACCTCCAAAGGGAGATTAGTGCTGTCAAACATCAAAGTGGAGCTCACTATTGAACTATGCAAAGATATCAAGCTTTTCATGAAAAGGATTTAAATGACATAGGTTCTTTGCAGATTTGACCACACTGTCCTCCTTTTAACCCCTCTGAGCAGGCTGTTGCAACCCGGTAGAAATCCATTTGATTTTGAGCTGCAATTTTTTGATTTTGAGCTGCTGTTTTTCCTGTGTCCCTCCCAGGGCAGATCTGCAGCCCTCTGGGGACACTCCTGGTCCTGCGGCCTCCAAAGGGAGGGCTGTGACACAGACCCCCAGCCCTCCATTTACAGCCTTCTGGAGCTAGTTCCCACATCTTGCTCCCCCCCAAAGCAGGGACATGATGGTTTTCTAAGGAACATCCTCAGCCCTCAGCATATTCTTCCTCACAGAGGCCCCCGACGTATATGCTGGTACTAAACATTTCTCATTATGAACCCCAATTAACTGTACACATGCCACGACTCACAGCTATGTCAAAATCACACAGCAGTAAAAAATACCTCTGAGCATCCTTCAACATCTACGTCGAGGCTAATATTCTCTACTTTCTGTCCCTCGCGCGCCTACCGACACTGAAGTAAAGAGGGGGAAAAAATCCTGTAAAGTCAATCTTCGCTGCATTTGTTCATTAAAATACGGTCAGCCTACATGAGAGTTTTACTTGGAATGAAAGGACTGTTAGAGAATTAGTCACAGCCTGGGAGGCAGGAGAGGGTATTGTTTTATGGAGACAAGAAAGGCTTTGGAAAGCAGATGATTCTAATTTACCTTCTTGACTTTATTCAGTCACTTTCAAATAGATCTCTTTTCGTGTGGACTGTAACGTTTATAGTCGTAAGGAGGAGGAAGGTTCACTTTTAATCCCCAGAAAAGAACAAGGCTAAGAAATAAATCCTAGATAATTCTGCTTTTTGCTTGATTGGCAAAGATTTCGGCTCAGGTGACCATCTCCAGGAAACACCAACATTAAAAATACACTGTGTAGCCGTAAGTGGGGAGTTCTTGCACTTAGTGTAACATGAAAAATCTCTGTTTCAAATTTGAAATTTAATTCTTGCTCATTTATGTATTTAAATGAACTTTACTATTAAAAACAACTCAATTTAAACATCTATGTATGAAGATATTTCAGTTTACTTCCATTTTATAAGTTTATGTTCTGTTCTTGGCTACATCATTCTGAGGGACAGAGCTTGAATTTTTCAGGCTATTTGGAGTGGGAATTTTTTTAAATATATCTCAGAAAAGTTTCAGGGTAGGGAAATCAGGTTTTGGCCAGTCCTAGTTAAAAGAGCATTTTTGAGACAACTTCAGGATCAAATCTGTATCTTAAAATTGAACTCTGAAAGAGGCAGTGGGAACGAAAAAATCACCTATTTAATTCTTTTTCATACAAGTGATACAAAACATTTCTGTATTTAAATAGCTTCTTTTATTAGATTCTTGATCCTGTCTAGCTTGAAAGACGATGGCAACTGAGAAACTCTCTGAATGGTGACCTCTCATAATCTCATTTCTTAAAAGAGGAGAGCTGAGCAAGCAGAAGGAAAGGTGTTTTACTCTGGGTGTTCAAAGCTTTGTTTCGGCAACCTCCTATGTAACTCAGATGCCTGAAGAAATGTTTGAATAAAAGAGATCTTTGCTAAAATGCAACGGTCACAATTTAAGTTATTCTTTGCTACCGAAACATTGTATGCATACATGTAAGACCTTCCCAGAGATAAATCCCACACCTTTCATTTTCGTAAGCCTAAAAATAAGTTCATTAAGTAAACCTTCCTACTTTAGCAGTTCACATAAGGAAGAAAAGGCAAAAACAATTAGTGAGGCATGTTCCGCTTAATACACACGTAAATGGATTTCTCTCTCTCCCGCAAAAAATACATCCCTCATGCAAACACATATTTGGATTGGCTCCGTTCTTCATCCATTTCCAATCACAAAAGCCACCACTCCTCCCAATAGCAATCAAAGACATGAACACTGCAACTATAACAATTGCTACCATGGAGAAACAATTTAATGAAAACATGTGAATATATTTTTAGAGTCTCATAATACAGCTTCTCAACTGGAAATGAGGGAAAACAGCATCTCATGACCATGGGTTCGATCAAGCCCACCAAAAAATGCTCTGCAGAGCATAATTTGAGAACCATTGTGTCTTACTTTAATCCACTAGAAACCAGCTAACCAAATGTAACAAATTAAGGCAAGTCAATTTAAAAGGGCAAAAATATCACTACTTGTTAGTGTACTACTGATAGACTACTCGGTGATGAGCTAAATAAGCACGTACACAATCACTTTAGTTTCCAGTAATGTCATTCAAATTAGATTTTTCAGGGGATGCTCTAAACCCGTGCTGAAATATTGGCTCGTGCTTCTTCTTTTGAAATGACTGAAGAAAGAGATAAATGTCGTTCACACTATTTTTTCTAAAAATTTAGGGAAAAGACTGGGCAACCCCCTTTTTTAGTCATTTGGAAATGAAGAGCAATTATACATTTTGCCGAATTTTTGCCTTTGTACCTGTGACCCACCTCAGTTATGTTTGAACCCTTCTTACTCAAATATGACAGAAGGTCAGATAAATAGTCATTTAAATTCCTTCAGTTTTTCTGAAAACAGGTGGGTAGGTAGAGAAGAGAGGTCCCTGCAAATGCCTGAACCCAACAGCAGGAAAAGTTTCATCTAGAGCTTCCCCAGTTCAGATATAAAATTAAATCAATCATGAAATATGAACCCTAAAAAAAAAAAATCTTTGTTAGTTCTGGTGCTCATGCAACATCTTGTATTTTCCTTCGGTTTTCTCCCAGTCACAGCAGCTGGTATTTGTGCCTCAGCTGCAGCACTAATTACCCAGCCCCAGAGCCTTCGTTAGGCGTTTGCAAGAGACACAGCCGTGAAAGGCCCTAACGGAGAACTGCTCTGACACCCTTGGTGGCTGGGAACAATCTGGCTTTTGGAGGTTATTGTAATGGTCCTCAAAAATGCACCTTGAAGTAGTAAAAAAAGCAGAAGCTGGAAACTATGAACTTGATGCAAAAATCAGCAGTGTCGATATTAACTACATCAGGTTTGTTCCTGCAATGGGCTACCAACGCTTCATTGTAATCCATGGGCCAAATCCTGTGGTTGTTCTCAGGAATGAGCTCACTGGGATCACACACTTGTAAACTCAGCAATTAGATTTGGTTTGGGAATTATTTGAAACCGGTGTAATTGCTACTTCTGCGGTGGGATCCTGAGCCCAAGCATTTAATAACCACATTCTTCCCCAAAGAAAACATTGCTGGAATTTTTACACTACATCACTTCAGCCATATAAAAATCACAAAGCCCTTCACTTAAAAGGATTTAAAATATGTATATATACCGTTGCAGACTGCTTTTTGACCAATATTTAACAAGCAGTGGCTTGCCCTTTCCGTACTGTATGCGCTTGGCGACCTCCGACCTGCACATGCCAAGGACGGCCCTTCTGACATCAAAACATTACTCAAGAAAATTCCTTTCAACAGCAGGTACTTTACTGACCTAGATTAAGTTGCTTGAGACGTCAAAGCCCTGAAAAAAAAAGAAGCTAAAATTGGCCTAAATGACTACAGGCATAAAATCTGACCAAAGGAATTATGTCAGATGCTATAAACAGAGAGGAAAGCACGTAGGAAATATGAGGGATCAAAGGGAAAATCAAGTTAGTGTGATTTTTTGTTTTCTCCCAACTAAAATAGATGCTCCTACATGTTCCGATGTGGAAGGAAGCAATGGCTGTTGGCTGCCACACAGCTGACTGCAGAATGTTTTTAAGAATGTTTTAAAAAGGAAAACCAAAAATGTGTTGACTGGAACACTCCATGTGATTCTGGGCTTTATTTAAACTCATGGGTCTCTCAATAACAGCAATTACAAATTTACACAGAAAAAGAGGCTTTTCGGGGCTTTTTGGAAGCAAGGCCATTGCCCAGAGGGGTCTGCAGAGAGGCACGTGAGCGATTCCCAGCGAGATGTTGGGGCAAGGGATCAACTTGCCCCACAGCCCGGCCCACGTGGTGTCCCAGGGGGATCGGTGCTACACTTCCGAAGTTCCCGCTGGTACGCCTCTGGTCTCCATTGCACAGGTAGGACGGGCAGAAGGATCTGTAAAGGCCAAGTATCTGTCAAAAGAGAACCTGATCCAATGCCTTGTTTTTCTAGTTTTTGAGTTTTGAATTAAATCATACATTCACAGCCATATAGATTTTAAGGCAAATCTTCCTTACTGAAATCCATGCTGGTTTTTGACCTTAAAAACCTACCTCTTTGCAAGCACCAAAATAAATGGCCTGACTTTTATAGGCGTTGAACAGCTGAAGTACATTAGCCTCTTCAAAGCAAACTGGAAATGCTCTCTGCTGGTTCACAAGAGCCTGTACTTCAGCGGGCAGGTGTCGAATCCAATCCCTTCACTTATACGGGGAGGGACTTTCCTGTCCCGCAGATTCACATCGAAGCACTTGAGAAAGGTCACATTCGTTCCGTCCTCACGTGGTCGGAGGGCTGCAGCGGGGCCCCGGACCCAACTCCAGACAGCTTTATTTTGAGACAGCCAGGGCAAACGTGAAATAGCACTTGCACCAGCACCTCTGCTAGGGATCTGGAGTCAAATCAAACATTAAAACAGTTCAGATAATAAATTATAAAACTTTTAGAATGTGTAAAAATATATGACTTTCTGAAACATACTGTAAAATTCATTTTTTGGGTGTATTTTCCCAGCAGATCCGCTATAGTGCTACTGCCTGCAGATTCCCACATGGGCATTTTAACACAGCTTTGCAAGATGAGTTTTTTAATTGGTTATTCATGATGAAAATGTTACACTGAGCAAAGAGTGCCCCACAAGATGGATACTTAGAAACCCAGTTATTTTTGTAATGGACATAAATAATCCACTCGACAGTACTCTGGAAAACTCTCCCAGCTCGGTTAGCTGGCTCTCCAAGTTTTGCCACCACGGGATACAGAGACTGAAGAGGAAAACAATGAAACTGTATATGTCTTAGAATAAAAGGAGCATCACTCTTTCTAAAATGCAGAACTCCAGAAATTTATAGAGAAGGAAAAGAGAAAAATCTAGTAGCATATAAACTATCACGTGAAACCAGGCTCCTTGAATCACTCTGGATTAAACCTGGAGCTTTGGAGACCCCTTTGTCAGTGGAGACCCCTTTGCCCATGAGGTTTAGCTGTAAGGTTTCCAGGTGGAAATGGGTAGCTATTAAAGCTCCCGTTGGCACCAAGCCTGTAAACACCTGCCAGGAGAGGTGACAGAGCTGTGACCAGCCCAGCATTGGCTGGCTGCAGAGGCGACACCAGGAGCCCCAAGTGAAGATGTGGCTCGCTCCAGCTCTCTCGGCACTTGCCTCTCAGCTCACTTCACGTTGGCACCTTCAGAAAGCTTACCCTACAAAGGACGTAGCATGGAAGCATCTCTGCTTTGCATTCTGACTAACAATACGTGTAGATCTTTATATCCCCACTTTTTCAAGAAATCTTGAACGTCAAGACAAGCAGTATCATACCCTTTTTTAGGGACAGGCAATCTATGGATGACAGATTTAAAGTGATCTGTGCAGGTACGGAGACAGCAAGGCAGGGAGCCATCCCCTGGATCTCCGAAATAACCATTACAACAGCGACGCACAAACCTCAGCCTGAGGAGCAATAGGATTTCTGCTTTCCAGTTTCCAGTTGCTGAGCTCATTTCTAACTCTTGCAGAGTCACAGCGCTGTTCCCATTAGAAAGAAAACAAATGGATTCACTTAAATTGAAACATAAAATCCTTCCCTTGACATTGTTGCTTGTGCTGCCCTCTTTGACTGAATTATATCCCAGTCTCCTGACAGTCCTTAAGGAAGTGCTTAAAGCCTGAGACTGCGTAACACCCACTGTGAGGAAGGGGTCACCCAAACTCCTATCTCCTACTGCTCAATTTAGTTAAGAAGAAAAAGCCCGTACTCATATTCCAACACATGTTTCTGCTTTTAGATCTCTGGGAACTTTCTGTGTCATTTTGTTCAATCTGTTCTTGGAGCAAATGTCAGTGCACTCAAAAGTCCAGCGAGGTCCTTATCTTATCACCGAAAAGAAAGCCCCGAGCTGCAGGTGAGGGGCAGAGAGCCCGCAGGGAGCGGCGGCTGTGCAGGGCTGCCCAGAGCCACCGCGCCGGCTCCCGCTCCTGCGGGGACAGGGTTAATTACATCTAAGGGCTGCTGGCTTCGTCCCTAGCTTTACTAGCACGACAGAAATGGTAGAGAAAGGTAATAACTACCCAGGCAACGATGGGAAGACTGTGCCAAGCCGTTGCCCCTGTGCGGATGCAAAGGGATGACCTGCGGCCCCGGCAACGCCAGCAAACCAGCAGCGAAATCCCTACCCCAGCCTCCCTGGCAGGCGTTCCCTGTCCTGAAGCGCTGTGCAGCAGTGCTATAATCACACCTTCATTTGCTACATTAGCACTCTCGGCGTCTAAACAGGACTTGAGAGCAGAAGGTTTTCCCTTACATAGTTTCAATACTTAGATGTGCGAATGTGTACAAAATAGCAATTTATTTAGTTCCACGCTTACAGAAGCTATCACAGAAAACAAGAAATTGCTACCTGTTGATGCTGCAGACCCAATATGGTCTCAATTTTCCCTAACACTTTTCTGCCTTTATTCACCTGCTGTTTGGGACCTGTCTCTGGGATAGGAGAGTGGTTTGGTTGTATGTGTGGTCCAGCCCTCTCAAAGTAGAGTTTCTAAGTGTTATAATAAATAAATGATTCAGATAAAATTATTTGGAATCTAGAGCCTTTCATGAGCCAGAGCATCCCTGAGCTGGACTGATTTTCCGTTGCTGATGAATGAAGCAGAAGGACAAGTCGCCTCAGACGCCGTTACAGTCTGCTGGCACCGAAGCAGCCTTCGTATAATTTAGGGCTGCTCAAAGCCTCCGTACTCAGTTTCCAGCCACTTCTGCCCCAAGCATGATGGACATGCAGACATCTGCAGCTGCTTCATCTGAAGCAATAGCCAGTCCTTTTTGTGTCACTGAAATGGCATAAAGACAATATAAACAGGGACAGGAAAATGCTGTCTAGTATTCTGCATTTTAAAGCTTCCTTTAAAATTAATGAAAATGAGATCTAAAAGTACCAGAAGCAAATCAGCACTGGAGTGCTTAAAAATGACACCTTAAAAAAATAAAACACTCACAGCACAGGAGAAAATAATTTTTTCAAAGGAGATTTAATGAACCCTGACAGTTATTTGTATAATGTTTGCTATGTGGCATCACTAAGATTTTTCTACTGGTGAAGGCTAGATGAAAGTGTTTTGACAGCTTTCACTAGAGGGATGATATTTAATATAGAATAGTTTGCAAAACAGTATTAGGGCCTGGGAATACCTTTTAGGTTAGTCATGGTGACCTCCAGCCCTGCGAAGAGAAAAAACCCACAACAAAACCCCCACCCTAAATTCTGTAATTTCTGTTTTTAGCAACTCATCTCAAAAAGGAAAAATTACTTGAGATTTTTAATTACCCCTTTAAGGCAAAATGGTGTCCAAGTGCTAACTTTCATGGCTTACACGAACTGAGATCTTGAAACTGAAAAAGCCCAGAACAGAATCTGAGTAGGCTGGCTTTTCAGAGGTGAATAATTAGGAAAATCCAAAGAGCTCTGAAATTTGGATAGGCTTAAATCTGAAGTTTGCAACCCACCTAGTTTCCTCCTTACCCCTGCACAGCCGAACAATGCAGAGCACAAGCAGCGTGACCCGAACTCCCCGCGACTGAGTCTGGGCTTCTCCAAGCACATTAGTTCTCCTCTCCTGGAGAGCTTCACCCTCAGCTCCCAAGATAAAGAAACCCTAATAGGAATTGCACTGAGAGAACGCAAAGTGAACATAAGGAAAAGATATGGGAAAATAGGGCTGCTGTTCTCTGGTCAAAAACTCACTCAGGTAAGGTTCACCACTTACAAAGTTTAACTATGACATTCATGCTGCTTTCTACCAAGCCCGTGACCTTGCAGCTTCTGTGGGTTTCTCAACAGTCGGAGTATTATTTTCCTTCTAGGAAGACCGTCCCTATACAGCAAAAGAAAGGCCTAGTGACACAGAAGTTTTAGACATACAGCTCCTATTAATCCAAGTGGGAACTGTTTGTCCACATTTAGTCACACAGGGAACACAAGGGTGTGTTTGTGTTGACGTGTGTTTTGAGGAATCCCATGGAACACAGTGGCAATTTCAAAACTGTTCTCCTTTGGATTTTTTCAACCCAAAACCTCTACTTCATAAAATTGCTTTATAAACAAAGTCAACATTTTTCACCCAAGCATGCAGCTAAACCTTTAAAAGAATTGTACATTTCCCCATGGAAAACAAAAAAAATCTCATATTTCCCACAGAAAAATTGTGAAACAAAATTTTTAGAATTCAATGTGAGCTGAAAGTACAGATTCCTGCCAACAAGAAATTTCTACGATAACCTGCACGTGCTAGCTCCAGCCTTCCATACGCTTCATTTTCGGTGCTTTCCAAAAGCCGACTGACTTTCTGGTTTCACCTGGGACAGGCTTTCTTCCACAGAGTGCACGGCTTTTGTGTATCAAATGTTTCCACCTCAGCTCGTACTGCTGCGAACTTGCTGGGCACAGAAGCGCAGGAGGGAGCCCAGCTCCTCAGGGGGCCCTCACTGCCCCGCAGCACGCTGGCACCCAGCGCGGCTCGGCAGCCTCCACGTGCTCTCCCAAAATTTCATTTTTCACACACTCCAACAACATTAACGATGACACGACGTAAGAAAACCAAAGTGAGAGTAACAATAGCAATCAAACTCGTGAAAGATCAGGAGGCGACAGTTTCAAAAATATTAATAACTCCAGGCTTGTTTCATTATAGTTAAACTGTATCTTACAGAAACTGTGAGAAGGGATTTATTGGAAGAAGTAAAGGACTAACATCATTTAGAAAAAATATAAATTTGTCATTGGGAGCTACTCTTCAACTTCAAAGCATCTTCAGTCTCTTAAAAGGATTTACATTTGAGCTGAAGGGAATTTAGGTAATGGGCAGCTCTGAGAGATGTAGCCTCTAGCACAGTTTTCACATATCGCACGGCTAAAGAAACAATTCCTATTGAGTTTCACATGACGATTTATCATCTCTGCAATATTCAGGCTTCTCGCTGCCTTTTTAACATTCACTACGCGCTTTGTGAAACTATCTAGAAAATGATGTAATTGACAAACAGCCCCCCTGGGTCCTGCCTGGAAATCACACCATGCCTGGCACCTCTTCCAAACCAAAACGCAAATGAAGTACTTCCCAGTTTCCCATGGAGTTACATCAATGACTTTGGTGCCATTTTCCGAGCACAGGCATGGAGTATATAGGAACTGGAGTAAATCACACAGATTTTAGGACAAAGACTATAGGTTCCAAGGAAGGAAGGAAACAACTAAAAGTACTTTTTTAAAAACAGGAATCCAGACATTTTCCTAAATGGGATGCCTGAGTCAGAGCCCAGACTTCTATCAGCTAAACCACATTTTAAAAACAGCTGAACTACGCAGCATAAGGCTAAGATATTAGAGGGGATGTCAGACCAAAACCAGGATGGAGTCGAAGTTATCCATACATTAGAGAAAATCTCCATGACGTGGCCCCCAACCTCACGTCCAGACTCCTCACCTTGGCGTGCAGCGCACAAATTTTCAACCAGAGCTAAGCTCCTCAAAAGCACTACAAACCCAAGTGGTACTGTGTAACAAAAGCAAGAATCTGCTTTTTAAAACATCGTCATGAGGAGGTTTTACTTTGGCGTGGTGAATATTGTCCAAATAGGGAAGGAGGGCCCCAGCTTCATTTTAGGCTAGCGGCCAGATGCTGACCTGGTGTAAATTGAGGATGTCTTCTCTACTTCAAAGACCTTACTCCAGATTTACAATCCTGAATATAAAATTAGAATCAATGTGATTTGTGGCTAATCATTTCACCTCTGAGTGCTTTTGTGGAATGATGTCGTCCTTCTGCCTCACAGAGTTTACGTATCAGATAAAAGGTGCTATAAAAATACATTTTAGAAGATTTACTGCTGTGATACATAATTTTCTGCCAACTCTTTCTTCTCAGCTGACAGGACTTCCCTTTCGATCTCAGCAAAATATCACCCTGAGAGAAGTCTCTTTCCTTGAAGGTGTTCACTATTTTAGTTAAAATCTGAAGATATGTGTACAATGTTGTTTTTATCCCAGTCTTGAAGCCATTTTATCACAGTCCCATTCTGGTCGCTGGGGTTTTCCTGCTGGAGCGCAAGGGGTTCTTTGAGCACCCGTGAGCTGCTCTGCGGCGATGCCTGTGTGTCTGCTCCTGCCCCATGGCAAAGCCTGGCCAATTCGGGGTGGTTTTACCTCCCACCCCTACTGTCGCCCACCTTTCACACAGGAAGGTCCGAACTTAGTTTGGCTTTCTTTTAGTATCTCATGTGCCCAGGCACAAAGTTTTTAAAGGCTTTAAAAGCTCAAATGAAAGCTCATTATGCAAAGCAAGGTGAGAATAAACTAAAAAGTACTCAGGTTTTTTCCTATTTTTTTCACAACTACTGATTCTTTGTCATACAATCTTCTCATCCTCACTAACTTCAGGGCTTCTCAGTGGTTCTGGGGAGGGGCAGAAAGATACTTTCCAGGGAATTTAAAATTTGATGAATTATTAATAACTGAACCAAACTGCAGCAGAAGTTACCAGCCCCCTGATTTCTCCTGAAGGAATACCAAAAGGCAGCTTTTTCCCAGCTACTGTTTTCACTAGCACCCATAAATTTTTTGTGTGAGGCACTCTAAAAAAAAGTGAGCTTTAATGTTACTTAAATGCTTAAGTGTTTGAATATTGTGGATTAATTCTTGTGGTTTAATACCAGATTAAAAATAAATGTGCTCTTTGTGGTGTTCCTTGTGTGTGACAAAGACTGGTTTGAGTCTTTCTCGACTCTTTTGTTTCTTGTTGCTTGTAGATAGCACTTAGGGAAACACATTCCCAGTGGCCCCATAGACTAAAATATCCTTTTGAAAGGAGGATTCCCTCCTCCTTTTCACCCTGGGGCAAATCTAAGTGATAATGTGAAATACCTGCACAGAAACTGGCATCTTTGCTCTCGCTAAACTGCATATTGCACCTGAGGGCAAAACAGAGGTGTGTGCGTAATGCAGAGCACTTTGGCACAGATTTGAGGTTTCAGAGGCTCTGCATCATGTGATGATAGCTATTGATTCATACGAAGGGAAAATTAACTCTCTAAACTCCAGAATGACATCTCCCTGAGCACGGTGACACTAATCCTGGGGTTAGGAACAGAAGCAGATAGAGGGGATGCACTGAGAGCCTCCTGATCTCGTCTGCTGGACACTGTCTGGAAAGTGGGAGAGGGCGAGATAGTCCTCAATTCTCAGCTGGGAGAGAGCCTAAAACACCGCTGAATTTGCAGCTGGTCCTTGTCCTCCATTTAGGTGGGCTCTGTTGGTGTTAGGGTGCAAGCTGTCTCAGCGCTCTGCCGAGGTCGGAGCCTGAGGAATGCATAGCCTTTGGGAGGCATCGCTGTGGTGGCAAAACTGCTGGTCTGAAGGTGGCTATTCTGAGCAAAAAGCGAGTTCGGCAGGTTTTTCCCGGGGCTGTGCCCTCCCCTGCACCAGGAGAAAGGGAGATAAGCCCCTGTGAGGGCTTGGCATTTCTGCCAGCCCTCCGCCCCGTTCACTGCGGAGGCTCCTGATACAGGTTTGGTTTAGCTCTAAAAAAAAAAAAAAAAAAAAAAAAAAAATCAGCATGGATTGAAAATTGAGAAAGGACAATAATGAGAGTCGTGGGCAAAACCTACACTCTAAACCAGTGCTTCTGCTCTAGTTCCCTTACTGCAACTCTGGAAGACCTGATGGGAGATAATCTTTGGGAGGTTTGTAAGACTACTGCAACACAAGAACGATTTCTCCTGGCTTTTAACCTCCTTTATTTTCAACTGACAAAATGTGCCCCCATGTCTATAATGAAAACAGAAACAGCAGTTAATTCAGAGATGGGGCTACATGTGTTATAGGGAATCCTGCACAAAATTGCTCCCTTTTTTAGGGACACTGACTAGGATTTCCAAGATCTTCCAGCAACCATCTGAACGTGATCTGAATGAGAAAGCCTATTTGCAGTAAGAATTGAATGTCTGTGAAAGATAAGATCTCAATCCAAAACCCACTGAAGCTAGTTAAAATCTGTTAACTCCAATGGGCCTTGAATCACCTCCTTGTGAAAATAGCTCTGAAGCCGGGGATCCCATGAAAATACCAAATCCAACAGGAGGAGAAGGGGGATTTTAGAAGCAGTTGTCTTCCTTGAGACATTTCTCCATTTTCCCCAGTGGCCTAATTCAAAGAGACGTTAAGAACAGTGCAATATCATGGCAAGTGAAAGACAGGCTTAATTTTACACAGCAGTGAAGGCGCTGAGAGCACCATGAGAGAAAACTTGTGTGGAGTGGGAAGCCCAACCAGGCTGACATGGCAGAAGGGCAGAACTTGAAGCCTAATTTAACCTAAAATTGTTCCCTCTCCTGCTTGCTTTCACACACTCTGCTTCCTGCTTAACCCTCACTCCACCAAGCAATTTGGAGCCGAATTTCTCTTTCCCTTGATTTCACCCAGAAGATTTAGGAAAGGTAGATGCTAGTCCTGGATGTCTATGCTAAAATTGGGGGTTGTGAATAATGCCCACAATGACAGTGTTTTCTGTGAACAAAACTCTATTTCCTTGTCTTTTGCAACATAAGACCGCTTCAAATGCTGCTTAGACTCTAGAGTCTTCATAACCCAAGTCAACTGGTCTTTTCTTTCTTTTCTTTAAGAAAGAAGTGATAATTATGACAATATGCAGTATTGTGTCTCTGTGACTTTCATATCCAACTTCAGTGTTTCTAATGTAGTTTTGGATTCATTCTTTCCCCCCACCCACCCAAGAAGCAAAGGCAAAGATAATTTAGAAATCTTTAGGACTGTTTACATTTGGAATGTTCATGGGAAAACGGCTTTGAAATGAAAATACATTTTAACAAGCATGTTATTGTTTAGTTCTGTTCTGCTAAACATGACTTAAATACACTCAGAGTTTGTGTCTTTATTTATGGATTTGATTGGCAATTTAGGAAACCGCCACTGGTTATTTGAAGAGGGTGTTTATTTAGTGTTACAGTTTTCGGTCAGTTCCCCTCAAAGGAAACTTCAAACATATAGAATGGCAAACTTGACAAATCATGTCAACACTTGGAATTGGACACTGCTTTCCATTAACTCTTAGGTAAACTAAATATATCTGCCAGGGACATTTTTTGTTAAATAGTTATCAGTATTTGTGCTCTACCAAGTGATTTTGATTGCCATCCTTTCTGTCATTTTCAGTTTTTAAAAAATGTGAAATTAAGTTAGATTAAAAAAAAAAAAAGATGGAAGAAATGCACTAATTTGGAGGGCAGTAGATGCAAGGTCAGGTTTGAAAAGGTATTTGCACACTTAAATCCAATGCAGCGAGAGCGAGGAGGGTAACTCCCCTGAATTTGAGTTCAGAGGGATTAAAGGACAGTTTCACCTAGTTTGTTGTAATCAGCCAGAATCTGGCATACACACCACTCACATACTTCTGCAAAATCTGCGGGCTGACTCGATCTAGCTTTCAAAATCTGTCCCTACCCTATCTGCCTGGCCTCACCCTGCTGTTGCACCACCACTGACTCCAACGCTTGTGCTGGAAAAGCAAATGATGGCTGCGTTTTGTAGTCAGAGTGTATTTTCTGCTCTGAGAATGCTCCTGAATGCCTCTCTGGGAACAGAGGGAGGAAAACACTTAATTTCTGAACCCTGAATGTGGGTTTTGCATCCATAGCGTGAAAAAGATGCTGAGCTGCTGAGCCCTGCAGATACTTTGCACACACCCTGGCAAGATACTCAAGACACCTGGGCAACCTAGAGTAAAGCAAGACTACTGAGGACTCTAGGAGCTTTCAGGGCTAAGCAGTAGCCGAAATGGAAGTATAGTTTTGGTTACATACATATATACACACACACACACCCCTACACAGTCAATGAAGTCTGGCAAGTCATTCAGGCCAAGTGCAAATGTTTGTCTTAGGCAAGCTGAATCGCTCCCTACTCTGCACGGAGAACATCTCTGGCGACCACAGTCGATTAAAGCCCATCTGCAGGTACCAGCACCAAATGCATTGTCTAGATTTGGTTCCCCATTAGTACATCAGCAGGAAAAGGCTGGCTGGCTGGCAAGGCTCTCAAAACTGATCAGAAGTATCCAAGTTTACTAAGTCAAAGGGGGTCACTCCATTAATATAAATGGGCTCTGAACCAAGTCTCAAGTGATTTGACAGAACAGCACTGATCTTCAAAGCGGACATGCTTGCTGAACTCAAAAGCTACAAACAAAGCATTATATTATACAATTTATTTGACAATCACAATTCCTCTTCCCCCACACTTAACCTTGGGAGAACTTCTGAGAGCTTTGGATATTTTGTTGGAGACCTTATTAATCCAAGTGTCCGACTTCTGGGTCACACCATCTCAAAGTTAATCCCAGTTTATCTGGGAATCTCAGCTGGAGGTTTCCCAAGAGTCTCTCTGAAATCTCTGTGGTTTTCAAGCTCCATCTGACTCAGATGATCTTTCAAACTGCTTTTTACAGCATTTAGGTACTTTCCACATCTGGCCCTGAAGCTGGAACTGTGTGAAGCTCAGACCCAGTAAAACATAAACTGAACTTTTATGAACCCCATAAACAAAGAATAAAATAAAACATAAAATCTCTGTTGGTTTGCAGATTGGCCTGGTTCTTTTATTCGTTCATTCATTCATTCATTACCCTTGCATTAAAACAACAAAAATGATTTTAAGTTCAGTAACTTCCTGAGAAATACGGAAAACCAAACCACTGGTTTGGTTTTAAACCTGCCAATTAATTCTTAATATCCAGGACAAACTGTTGCAGACATTATCAATATTGCTTGGTTAAGCCATATTCCTGTATTTTTCAAAAAGCTGGTTTTTCTCTGCCTTTGGCAGACTTCCCATAAATGATTAGGATTAGGATCCAGGCAAATTCTCTGTTGCAACTCCAGTGCCGTGGAGAAAACAATGGATTTTCAGGCTGTCATAGTGGTCTCTAGACAACTGCAAATATCTATTGTAGGTGTAAACGGTACATACATACTGTGACAAGCTGCGCATACAGCTTCCACTTCAGCTCACCCGTTGGCAAGTATATATGAACAACTGTCCACATGCAAATGTTTTAAGCCTTTCTACACTGAAGTCTTTGAAAGCGCAGCAGATATTGTACTTTTTCATCCTAACATTGATCTCTACCAACACAACTGTCCTCTCCAGATGCTGCCGTTTCATACAGCTCTGTCAATACCCATTGATTCCAGAAGATGTTCAGCCCCGAATCTCCCACCACTGCCAGCTGCTAAGAACTGACACACGGAGTCAAAGCTCATGATTTACCAAATGGACAGATTCGGTGTTGGCCGCTCTGCGATGACTTAAATGGGTTTTGGATCAGCACGCCCTCCCCCCCCCCCCAGGTTTTTATCCTTTTTTTCTAAATTCTATGTCCCTCACTTTACTATTAACCTTTTAAAATCTGACCTTTACACAAGCCATTTCTTCTGGTATATACTTTTCATTCATTCATGTTGTTCGTTTTGCACAGAAACCCACTCTACCTCTCTAGAGGCAATTCATTTTTCCTTCTGTGGCTATACAGAGTGGAACAGAAAACTGCAAGGTCACAGCTCCGCACTTCCCAAACTTTCTTCCCACAGACAGACCCAAAAGGGCTCTCAATCCAAAGAGCAGCTTGTGCTCCACTCTCAGTACAAGGACGTGCACGTTCACAACGGATTTGCGGGAAATGGGGGTGCCCTGATAAACGTCCCCAGCTGCCTGCTGAAGTGTAGCTGGAAGTCTCCAGCACTTTCTAAGGATGAAATATAATGTAAAATATCTAGTGCTTTTCACAAGGATGGAAAAATACCTATTACGCAAATTCTAAAAAGTCCCAAAAGGAATTGCCCGAAGTACTTAGAGAAGCTGATGAAGCTTAATAACCGTGGAGGTTTTTCCTCGCTCCCCGGTGGCTGGCTGAGCTCCTTACAGCGCCGGGGATTTCAGCGAGGAGCAGGATTGCACTAGAAATCACCTGCTCTATTGCTGGGAACAGAGACTTGCTGTGTCCAAAAGGGGAAAGCAGTCCCAAGAGTGCTACAGCACGCCTGTGCCCGCGGAGCTGTGGATTGCTCAGTTTTGTAGCCAAGGCCTTAGGGATCCATCTGAAAATCTTCCTTGATATTTAAAGCAGCAGCAAACTAGCCCTGAAATGTTGGTACGACCAGCTCTAATACATCAGAAACATTTCTCACAGAAGAGTTATAAAGAGCAGGAACATTTTGCAAACAAACTAATCTGAGCGCATGCAAAGCATATTTCAGTAGAAAAACTGGGGGGGCACCAAACTCTGTCACCACTAAATTCCATTTTGATTCAAAATGACATCTCCTAAAGAAAGATCACAACTGACCATAATAAACCCAAGACAGTAAAAAAAAAAAAAAAAAAAAAAAAAAAAAAAGCAAGCTATTTCTAGGAGGGAATTTATAGTCCTGAAGTCATTTAAGAACAGAAAGGAGGTCAAGAAGAAGGATCACATTATAAAACGAAAGCTATTCTGACCTAATGAATAGCAAGGAGACATTTTGGCCACCTCCTAGGGAGCACTGATTATGGCCACTCAGCAACCTCTCTAGGTGGTGGTTAAAACATCTTGTTTCTATTCATTAGTTCAGCGGTGTATTCATTCCACAACAGAGGAGTTTACGAACCTCTCCCTCCTCCCCTGCAGCACCCCTGGTTTGCAAATATGTCATCCACTAACAAAAAAATCTGGAATTGCACATCAACACCCCTAAATCTTCATTTTTGGCCCCTGATATTCTGTATGTATACAGAGCATCTGCTCTTCAGAAATTGTAATGAAGCCACTGTGTCTCAGAGGAGTGAGGTATTGCTAGAAAAGGTGGGTTAGAGACCGTTCCCCTGACTGCAGAAGCGGAGGAAGAAAGAGAGAGAAGAGCAGAGCCACTCTTCTGGCTTGGCCTGCTGTAAAGCATCAGTCTGGGCCTGTACGCAGGTGGCTAGCAGGGACTCTAAAGCTGGATCAGCCTCCTGTAGGATCCGTGTGTGTATCTGGGGTGGCTGAGAGGCACTGCAGCACTGAACGATGTGTTCCTTGGAAAGCTACTTTTCTGTTATCTGTTAAAGCCGTTATACGTGCATCGCAGCAAACGTACTCAACACATTCCTACTAAGACTTTGTCCTGTGATATAAAGGACATCCTGACCCACTGGTCTGCCCCTTCCTGTCTCTATCTCCTAACACATCTCACAAATCCATCCAGCACATCCTAACAGTGCCCTGGGTAGGTGTTGCTCCTGCTCCCATCACTGCTCTTGGACATAAACCTCCCTGCCTTGATGGCTATAAAACTTTTCTTCATTTCCAGCCCAGGAGCGTCCTGGCTAGTTCCTGCTTAGTAGCTCTTGCACCAACATTTGTAATTTAGCTTAAATACGTTCCCTCCCCTTTTTACCTTCCCCAGTCACACCGAGAGAGAAGAAACCCGTCTCCCTTTTGCATTCACATTGCTAAGGCAAACATACCAGGCTCCTCAGTTCCTTCCTGCAAATAAAGGTTCTCACATCCTACGAGTAGCCCTGACCCAGTGTGAATTAAACTTCTTTAAATCCAGGACATCGGAAAGGTACGCAGCACTCACAACTGACACGAATAGGTGACAACCTCCGCCTCTCCATCAGGCACACCCCAGGACCCAGGGCTCAGCCTCTGCCTCCACTCCCCAACTGGCCGCCACCAGCTCCGGGATTTCCCCCAGAAGAATGCAGACAGGCGCCAGGCAGCAGGGCACTGCTGACAACTCCCCCAGCCCCTCCGTTGCATCTTTAGAGATGTTAAACGTGGCCTTTGAAAATCTGCCCTGCACAGAATTATCTCCGTTTTCACAGAGATTCTGGGAACAGGATCAATGCACCTTGTTCTAGTCAAATTGCCGTGTGCTGTGCTGGTGTAATAGCTAGTGTTGTACATTTAGCTCAAACTCAGGCAGAGGTAGTTTTTCTGATAAAAAGAAAAATATGTTTTAAACAGCATGCGTAACACCTCAAGTTCATAGCTTAAGTGGATGCAAAGAAGCAAGTACGTTATAAAGTCCACAGGCCTGAGACATATCACCATTTGAAAACATTTTTCCCTGACTGAAACCAGAGGATTTCTCTCAAACCAGCAGGAAGAAAAAAATCAGCCTCTGTGAGACCACGGCAACCGTATTTCCACAAGGTCAAGAGCCATTTCTCTCTGCAGTACCACCTGCCTGTCATGATAAATAATTTTTGTTCTGATTTGTGAAGTTTGCTGCCATGGGAATGAGCCCATTTGCTGCTTAATGTATGTAAGATGTGCTGCATGACACAGAATTTGCAACAAACAGTCATGGTCCAATAGCTTATACATCTGTCCTCAATATTTCATTCCCTAGAGATGGCAGCTCTTCAAGTGAAAGGTTACCAACAGTACTGATCCCTGACCAATATGTTACCTTAAGGTCTAGAGACTAGAGAAACCTTCGTACTTACATCAAGGACTTCTCTCCAGCAGCGAGACTGCATTTGTCTCTGAGAAAAAAGCAATCAATGCTCTTGCCTTTAAAGCAGATGTTTCAAAAACATGCAAATATTGTAAAATCTTGGTATCTTGCACATCTATATAGTCATGCAGATTCCTCATATCAACAATGCTCGAGTTAATGAGTAGTATGTGCAACAATACTTTTGTAATTAAAATATTTCTAGGAAAGAGACTATGGAGCGATGCGTGAGAGCAGCCAGGCTGCACGGGTGTGCATCTCGCCGGCTGCACCCAACAGAGGGCATCAGCGCAGCCCTGCCGAAGGAGCATCGGGATGGCTCGGACAAGAGATTTCGGAGAGGCTGTAGTGCCAGCTCAGACTGCTCTCCTAATGCCGGTCA
Source organism: Rissa tridactyla (assembly GCF_028500815.1). NCBI lineage: Eukaryota > Metazoa > Chordata > Aves > Charadriiformes > Laridae > Rissa > Rissa tridactyla. Next base: position 6,696,289 of record NC_071477.1, read on the forward strand.
GAGCTAAAATGACCAGTACAGACACTGCTAGGCTAGGGCTGAATATCTGTGAAATATCAATATCAATGTGCAAAATCATTGTGTGTAAAACCATTTAAAAAAACCCAAACCCTTCCTTCCTCCAAACCCTCTAAAAAACACCACTGAAAAATGCTATGATGTTATACCATTAAAGAACAAGCGGCCAACATTAAGAAATCACATAGCACCCTTATGACTGTGTAAGTGTTTTGGGAGTGGGTTTTAAGACGTAATACAACAGTGGTACAGACAAGAAATAAGAAATGCCACAGCTGCTCTCTGCCTTACAGCATCTATTCCGCACATGGAAATCTGGCTGTTGCCTTGCTGGGTGCCGCAATGCTTAAGAGACCCCAGTATCAGAAATCCCCGAGACTCACCCAAGGTTATGTAAAGAGGTCCATCTGCTCCCATCTTAAGCAATGTTACCTACCACGAGGATGTTGGAGAAGGGAGGTTTGGAAAACCTAAGCAGAAATATCCCAAGTATTGCATCTGCTTGTGTAACCTGGCAAAATTTTCCAAATGCAAATCCTCTTAACAGGAGCCTTGGACTTTTTTTAAGGTTTGGGAACTGTCTGTATTTTCCACTGTACCCTGAAGATCAGCAACACAAACAGGTGAAGCAATCCTAGTAGTCCTGAGCCACCAACATACAGCAGGCTCTGGCTCAGCATGTTGTTAGTTTTTTGACCTATAGCTTTCCCTGAAGTGGCTTTATACAGACACATGTGGCAGTGTCAGAATTGCCCCTGATCTATCGGTGTGCCACTTGCCTGCCGTACCCTGATACCCAGCACTGGGATCCTCCAGGGAGGACAGACAAGAACGCGCTTGGGTGAGATGCTGCAACAGATGCTGGATAAAGCTTACTAAACTGCTCCCGATTCTGATATCCCGATGCTCTCCATCCCAAAGACCTTCCTACCATTCTTACCGAAAACTGAGTCCTGGGAGCATGATTTTCACTGTGGTAGTATGCTTGAGTCTGTGCATTAATAGGATTTGCACGATTTTATCAAACCAATAATATTTTTGACACACGTAGCAATTTTCTAATTGTGACAACCTTTGTCCCAGCTAGAGCCATCGCACAAGCCATCCTGTTTGAAGGCATCACCACTCGCTCCTCTTCCTTTCCCCTTCCCTCCCCCAGACATTCTTTGACATGATTAGTGGCTAAATCAGATTCTTTAATTGAAAGAAATATAACTGAACTTTCTTCTGCTGGGAATGTGCCAGAGGCCACATCATAAGCAATGTCAAAGAATATTGGAAATAATATAGACCTCTGACATTTGTGTTTAGCGATTCAGCATGCCCCAGGTGGTTTGTTTGGGATCGGAATTTGTCACTGCTGTGAGGAGATAGTCTTTGGTGGTTGGGGCTTAAGGATTGCTGCAAAGAGATATAATAAGATATGTTTAAACAAGTCACTGGAATGCTATGCTTTAATCTCCTACAATGTTTTGCACAGCCATGTCCAGAAGGATTTCTTTAGGAGAGACATCCAAGCATTGTCTTATTCTCTCTGAGACGGCAGCAACTGAAAAAAGACCCATTTTTTAGAACATTTTGCAGCTCAGGTAGGAAATATTGAAACGTACCCACCTCATTCAGTATTCACACCATTCCTTTGTCTTCCCATCCCATCTTCTAAATACCAGAACAATTAGCAGTTATTCACTGAACCTTCTTCCACAACCGTACAAAACCCAAATTATTTATGGGATCCCACAAGTGGGCCTCACATTACACTTTTCACATAAGATTTGCATCTTCCAGTGTATTTGTCTTCTCAAAGAATCACTGGGCTGGAATGACTCTTCAGAGGTCACCTAATCCATCCCCGTGCCCTGAGGATTACCATGTACAGTGCAGCCTTCTTGTACCATCCAAACTCTGCAGCGTGTGTTTCAAACCAAACTGTTTGAAGTTTAGACCAACCTTGTTTCACTTTCACTTACATTTGCTTCTCTAATGTTTTCATATTTCTCAGAAACATCCAATTCACATTCTCCAGAGTTTGCAAACAGCTCATCCCTGACACTCCCATGTACATCCACAGGGAGAACACCCCGCTGCCCTGAGACCCTGCCTGGGCGGGAACCGCCACGTACACCCAACACTTCAGGATTTGTAGGTCACTGCAGGTTGAAGCCATGGTGTTTGTTACACTTAGGACTACTGTAAAGTCAGGCACTTAAATTTAAAAATACTAAGTTCCTTCCATGTTGTATGAAACTCACGCCACACATCCACGCACATTTTGGACAGAAAACGTATTTCCTAAGAGTCATGGTCTCGAGAGCAACAGTTCTCCATTCTTGTGCTTCTGTCTTTTGGGGCCTCTACTGTCAACTTCAAAAGAATCACTGTTAGTTGTTAAAACTGATTTCCAACTATGTTTGATTTATTGCTGCATGCTGAATTGATTTATCGAGCTACTGCTCTCCCTTTGCATCTCAGGTGCTTGCTGACAGGTACGGAGCTGCCCTGCGTTTGCACTCGCCGCTCCCCCGGAGAAACGGAGCTGCTCCGTGGATACAAAGAGGCTTTTTCTGCGCAGCAGCAAGGGACCACCGGCCGCCTGGTAGACATGCAGAACCTCTGACATTCCCTCCAACAGGTTAAAGACGTATATTTCACAAATAAATCTTTGAAATGGAAGCACGAATACTTATGGTGGACGACGCACAGATGCATACCCTCACTCAGTGCATGCGCAAAAAGAACTCCAAAAAAAACAGGGATTAAATATTTTGAAAGTTGTGCTAAAGTATTTGCAGTTTTAACTTTTCTAGCTGCATGCTGATTTGCAAAACGGAGCCACAGGTGAAAGCATGTCCCAAGCAGGAGGTTTGTACCTCCCCTTACAACAGGCAGGTCTCGCTGCCAGCAAGGCAGCGCTGTTTGTTCACAGCATCCCTGAGTTGGGCACCTCTGTGAGTCCCCAGCATCGTGCCCCAGCACATGCCTCCTTGCAGCTTTGCTGGGAGGTCACCTCCCACAAGGACGCTGTTTTTGTCAATCCTTAGGATAGTTACTGCATAAAGTGTTCACATTTTAATCACTTGAGGTTATAGCTTGTTACAGCTGGGATTCTTCTGCCTTGTGAATGCTCTCCAGCCTAATTTGCCAGCAGCCACTCAAACTGCCCTAAAATCACACTAGAAATCCTTGGAAAGATGTATTTTGGGGAGTCTTTTATGACCACTTTGGTGACTTTGTATTTACGCTATCTACTCTTCTCTAAATCTGTATTTTTCTCTTGGGTTTTTTTTTTTTGCCCCACAGTCAAACCACTTGTGACTGAAGTACAAAATAGAGCTATTACTATTTTTCTTGCAGGCAACATCGCATAAAGTTTTAAAAACAGATTTAAACAGTTACAGATTTAAACACTGCAGGTTACTCATGTAGTTGACACCCTTCACTTTCTACCAAACAAATATTTATTAAAGTACAAATGGGACAAAAAAGAGTACATATTTTTTTGGTCCTGATCAGATGGAGAGAGGATGGAGTAGAAATTAGCTGCTCTAGGAAAACATCTGCAGAGAGAAATTTCTTGCACAAGAACAGAGAGAGATTGTAGGGAGAGGGTAGGAGACCACGTTGCAAAACCAACACAGGATGGACAGCAGACCCCAGAAAGTGGGGTCAGCCCTTTTTACATCCACTGTCCTAATGGAATTTTGCACAGAGGTGGCTTTGGCGCCCGGCTGGTGTGAGGAGCACCGGCAAATCCAGATGGGAACTGTTCTCATCAGGACCCTGGAATAACTGGGGGGTTCATGGTACTGGATAAGGCCATACTTCAAATGAGGAGTGAGGAATGAAGAACTAAGTGCAACCTGCCTGCGCACGCTTACAGGTCAAAGCCTTGGTAGAGGCGTGTTGTGAGTGCTCAAGTCTGGAGAGCTGGCATTTGGGGGCTCCCCAGAGTGGCAACCTGACGTGGTCAGGAACGGGGCCATAGAAATAGTTCGTGTCTTGCAGTGCCAGACAGTATCCCAGCCTCCCTCTGTTAGCTCTAGACTCCTTTGTTGTCTTTTCTTATTACCCCCGAATTCTGGAAATATCTAAAGATGAATGTCTGCAATCGCAAGCAATAAATGCAAATAAAAGCATACAGCGGCCTTGAGCCCTAGCTGTTTCTGATTGTGGTCTCGCCCTTCCAAAGGATGACTACACATGCTGAGACGCCAGTCCCTTAAAACCACAATGTCCCCAGGACCCCAGACCTCGATCTCTGCCCTTGTCCGCTGTTATACTCCTCACGCAGCAAACACGGCCTTACGGTGTGAGCCTTGCAGCGCCAAGCGCGGAGGACAGCTGGGTGACAAGGATAGCTGTGGACAGGGGCAGTGGCTGTGCCCAAGGGACGTCTCCATTTAAAAGATAAAAATCTACAGCTTATGCTTGAGATCACCACAGTGGCATCTGGTAACATGCAGAACCACGTTGCTGTTTGTTGGTTGGGTTTTTTTTTAGCCCCCATACCTTGTTTAAATGATTAACAAATGTGGGTTGGACATAAATACACCCAGGTGGGGACAGCCGATAATAGCAGCATGTGCCAGTTCACAAAGTAACAGCTGGGCTGGATCATCTGCCAAAATTCAGATTATTTTTAAGAAAAGGCAAACATTTTACAATTCTGCGTCCGCCCAGATTGAAATACCCCCAACACGATATAGAGCTGTTGAAATGCTTGTCCTGGCTCTTCTGTTTAAATGGAAAATAGATCGTGGACTTGGAAGCAGAAGTGAGAGCGTGGCAGTGAAAGCTGTCCCAGGGCAGGCTGGGGCTGACCACAATCAGATAGGGGAAACGTCCCACGGTGTGGCCTCGACGTCACTGCCAGCACCATTCTCTGGTCCCAGTGAGGACCTGGGCGCCCGCAAGGACCTCCCACAAGCACTCAGGCCATGGCTTTTCTCCTCCAGTGCGGCACCCACCAAAGTAGCTTTGGGCTGTGCCTGGGTACCTTTAGAGAAAAATTTACAGGGAGTACTCACAGTGATTCTCCTCCAGTTTTTGCAAAAAGGTGGCTCCATCATGGATAAAGAGTCTTTACAGAAGCCTACGTGGGCAGCAAGCAGATTTGTTCATCCCTTAATGGGACTGCAAAGCTGGAATTAGACTTGCAGCAAGCTCGTGAGAAACAAACTCAACTGTATTTATCTCGGCATCCCTGCCAGGCAGCATTTCATTAGGAACACCTCAAAAAGGTGGCAAATACCCATTGGGTTTCAGTCTTAGGTGGTGTTGAGGGAAGCAGCAGTCTGCACATCCTGTTCTGGCCACTCCAGCCTGGTTTCCCTTTCTTTTGCTCTTCAAGTAACAAAAATGGAATGGGTTGGGAACATGTTCATTTTGCACATATCCACACCATAACACCCAGATCAGTAACACAGGTGCAGGATAAATCTGGTCAAAATAAAGAAACTCCTGTGCTCTCTCTTATAGCGGTTCTTCTGTAGTTACTTATTTAACCAATTATTTAGGTATAAATGCCGCTGCAGCTGCCTGCAAAAGACTGGATGCCTGGAAACCCTGCTAGACTGAATCACGTTTGTTGAACAGTCAAATGCTTTACTGTGAAGAAGAAGAGTCAGACCTGGCGTTATCATAAGTAAATACGTGAAAGGCACCAGTAATGCAGCTTTAATTGTGTCCTGCCTCAGCACGAGAGAAAATTCAGCCTTTTAAAATAACCGGATAAAAGTCAAGCCTCAGCTTCACTCACACGCACCATATCTGCAAGTTCTGAGCACTGAAAATAATACAAGTGTATCCCTCTGCAGCTCTAACTAGATAGCAGAGAAGCACCTAGCATTGGTCTTCACTTCTGCCTTGGGAACGGGAGATTTTGTTTGCCACAAGGCTACATTTTGTTTCTAAACCACCCAACAAACAGGATTGCTGCTGTACGGTATCAAAATGGGATGCAAAAGCAAGATCTTCAAAGCATGACTTAAGTAACTTTAGTCTTAAAAGGGGAGTGGAGAGAAACTAATTTAAGCATTTTGTTATGCATGAAGTGTTTAGTTTCTGAAATACAGTGCTTGCCATTAATATGGCCTATTTGAGCTCTTAGCTCTCCACACATCCCTGGAAGGGCACACTCAGATTGCTGGGACTAACGTTTTGGAAACTGGCATTTGTTGCTCTGAATGCTTTGTGAAGCTATTGTGGCTGGAGGGGCAAGAGGAATTTTTTCCTTTGTTTGTAATGCTTCCACAATCCTAAATAAGCATTGTCTATAGCACTGTCTGTATTGCCATGTCTTGTTCCCACCCACTTACATGGCATAAGATCCTTCAGTTCAGAGTAGTATCTCCAGCAGCCAAGAAACTTCAAACTTCATGTAAAATGAGAGTCACAAATCACAGTCTAAATTCAAACTAATCTCAGTGAGTATATGCTCCAGACCTACTTTCTATGTAGACAATAGATAGTCTTTTCTGAATTATAGCAGTGGGGCCTGATCCTGCAAGGTGCTGAAAGCCATGAAAGGCAGAGGGGGCTGAGGATTCGCGGGGGTCTGGGCGATTCGTGCTGCTCAGTCCCGTCTCAGCAGAAAGAGGACAGTAATGGACAAATTTAACTTTGCCCTTAGGAGTTTTATCTCGCCTTCTCCACTCCCTGACCCCCTAAAAAGGCATCTCACCGGGCTGGCTATTTCTCCAGATCTTGTTTTAATTATTTAAGTTGAGCTAGAAGAGTTTTTGTCATTCCTTTTTGTGGAACACTCTGTACTTGGGGGGCCTCAGCTGGATATCCTGGGTTATGCAACCAATGGTTAAAGCTATTGTTTTCAGAAAGAAATTGCATGAATCTCATTAAATACACTCTGATCAGGGGAGGCGGGACACGTCTTTAAAACTGCATTTGGATCCAATCCTATTGTCCTAGATAGGGCTGCCTGCCCTCATTTCTGATTTAGTCTTAAAGAAACTATTGTTTAGCCTTAATTAATTTCATATTGGGTCGTATTATCACATTGAAACTGGCATTCACTTGGAGATGCCTTCAGATGGTCGAGAATTGCTTTAAGCCAGAAGAGGGCAGCAATTTCCCTGACAAGACTGAAAATGCAGTACAATGGTTTATTTAAAACAGGTTTGACAAGGTATAAACAATCTAAAGGGCACTAGACTCGCTGCAGTGCAAGCTGGAAATGGAAAAAGAAAAACACGCATGCAAGAAAAAGGTTTGTCACTCATTACCCAGCTATTCAAACCGCAGGTGTATAAATACTTCAGGCTTTATTGGCCTCTTCACTTAGATAGTGTTGAGCATTTGTTATCAGTCTTAGACGCTTTATAGCCACTACGATGGACTACAGCCTGCATTCATAAAGGAAGAGAACCAGTATGTCACTTTTCCTTCTCGCCAACCCCCACGATTTATGTGCATAAGCAGAATCGGTACTGGAAGTTCTTGTTCTTCAACACATCAAAGTGGACCAAAAACTAGCCTTCAGTCAGGAGCCATCCTACAAGCCAAACTAATTCCTGATGCAATTTTATTTCATTTTTGCCTACTGTGAAACTCTTGCAGAAAAGCCCGGTGATGACAAAAGATCCTGCCCTTGCTCCTAATCTCTCAGCCTCGGTAATATTCACCCTCTCCCTTCACAGACACAAGCCATTAACTAGCACTACTCCAAACAGATCGTTTAATGGTTTAATAAAGAAAAGCAGCAGACTATTACCAAAATTTCCCTGTAGCCATATTGCTTTCCCATTCCTAAGCAAGGGAAGATAACGAAGTTACCCGCAGTCTGCGTGACAGGTAACGCACAGCTGGTGACACCAGGCCAGGGCTCACCAAGTGGCAGCCTGAACTGCTGGGATGTTTTACAGCAAATCTCGGTGTCGCCGTGTTGCCTTTGGCTGGGCAGAGCCGGGGCCGACAGCCTGGGGGTTCCCATCCAGGCTTCTCCATCCCCACATCCCTCCCAACGGCACTGCCAGGAGGAGGCAACCCCCCACCTCTTTCCAAGGACTTTTATGGAATGAAGGAAATCAGGGTTAGGTGTGTGATGGTCACAACACACTGCAAGGCTGTAATAGCTATGAACTGAGTGATAATGTTTACATTTTTCTCGCAAATAATTGATTTTCCTGAATTTCTTTTGTTTCGTTTCTTTATGCCCAATTTTCCCTTCCAAGGAGCTGTTCAAGGACTCCGTTTTCTGCAAAATGCAGACAGCAAGTCCTCCTTTATCCAAGAAAAAACGAAACCAAGCCTGGGGATACTTGGACTAAAGAAGAAACATGCCGGAGTTGTCTTTAGAGAAAAGAGGGATTTGGGGAATCCTGGCAGCTCTTCCTCGCCATACATTTTCCCTTCCAAAAAGGAAATGAAAGGCAACTGCCAGAGCTAAACAGGCTAAGTGCTGCTAACCCAACGTTTCCAGGGAGGCCAAAAAATCTTGAGGGTTTTTTGCGGAACTGCGAGGCCGTTACAGGCCAGCATACAGGTAGCTTGTTCACTGCTTAAATTGAGGAGGCAGATCCTTCTCTGGTGTAAACTGATGATAAAATTGATTCCCTGATGCCAATGATGATTTTTAATTCATTTTTGTTAAAATATTTTAAAGGTTTGGGCACTGATTTTCCTTTTGCAAACACAGAAACCAAAAAGGGGTGATAAATCCAAACAGCTCCAGGAAAAAATCAAAATACCTAGGTGTTACAGAAAAGAGATTAATACATCTTAAACGTGAATTCTCTATCCCTTCTAGAGAACAACCCATCCAGCCATTTTTAATACCCGTTTTTATCTTCTTTCGTGGGGTTTAGCAAATAGTTTGAGAAACTGTCTTCATATATGTTGCATCTCAATTCTAGCTATTTAGTATTTGTAATTTGCAATATACTCTAGACATGCTAATTTCTCATTAGAAACTGGACTTTTGGACAAGAATCCAGAAAAAGTAAAACCTGGAAGAAAAATTTTGAGTATAGAATCTGAAATGTATGTTTTTCTAACATCAAATAAGCACTCCTCTAAATAACTGAAAATCCTTGTAACCTGCAAATTGTGAAAGTACAAACCCATATAAACTGGCATTGCTATTCACAATACTGTTCACCATTATTTTTATTTTTTAAATGCCACCTCTAATCATCTTTCTCCCGTCATAACATTGCCCTGTCATCACTTTCCTTCCCGTCCTCCAGGCAAATGTTGATGTAGGAAATGCAGGAAGAATTTTGTGCTGAAAAACAGCTGGGCAATTTTCAAGGGTATGGTGTTTTTTTTTTTTAACAGCATCTTTTATCTCCTCATCATTTGTTCTACCTTTGACCTTTGTGATATCCTTTTCTATATTTTTACTTCAGAGGAATATTTTAAAAAATTGAAGTTTCAAAAAAACCCAAATCATTCTTAAGGGCATATATCACAGGTTACCATTGCGACTGAGGTTCTTCCCTTGCAAATTTCTAATGAAAACAGGTGAACAAATTTCCATTATTTTTTGCTGCTTTTCAGTCAACCCTGAGAACAGCTGAAATGTTGCACATTTTAACATCACATTAAGGTTCAGCATTTGATATTACACAGGAGAGGAAACCAAAAAAAAGCAATGTTATTACTTCCTTCATTTTTTTTTATCATCTCCAAGAGTAAAAAGTAACTTTGAGATGGACGTCTAAGATGAATGCTGGCTTGCAGGATGTCGGGTCACTCTAATTTGCTGATTCTGATAGCAAGCCCATCTATGAAAGTCTTCAAAGAAAAGCAAGTTAACATTTCACCTCGGGAACAATAGGGGAAGAGCCATCTCTAGGTGAGACAATCGCTTCAATGACTCGTTTCTAAAGTTTGCTTATTTGAAGCTTTTATGATCTCTGTAACAATAACCCAAGTAGCACAAGAGGGATGTTTATCAGCCGAAATCAGCTGCAAAGGTAGCAGTAAAGAAGAGAGAAAAAGAGTAGATGAAGTGCTTTGAATGGGCTGTTCACATCTGATAGCGCCTCCGCCGAGTGCCTCCTGCGAGGATCGCCAAGAACCCATTTCTAGAGTCGCCTCTAAAGTCACGTCTATGACTAAAGGCACCCATAGCCGCTTCCACAACCACTGCTATCTAAAAGATAAAGCAAAAAAAAAAAAAAACAAAAAAACCCACCATAAAATCTTCCAGAAGCTCACATAACGGCGCTATGGATTGGGAATAATTTTAGATATTTTACTTGTTACTATGGATAAGGCAATTAGCGGTTACACCAAAAAAAAAAAAAAAAAAAAAAAAAAAAAAAAGAAGAGAAAGAAAGAAAAAAGAAAAAAAAAAAAAAGAAAAAATCCCTATCCAGAGTTTTCTTCCGAACTGGAAGCCAACCAGCAGGTTTGTAAGCAGCTTGGTTGGATGACAATTTTCGGACGGTGCCGGGTTGAGTCCCCGCTGCCGGCGGGGGGACCGGGGGCTGTCCCGGCCCCGGCTCCCCCCAGCTCCCGCTGTCCCTCACAGCCACATCACCTGCCCGGGGCAGAGAGCAAGGGGTAGCGCTCCCTTTGAACACATCAGACACTGCCTTTTAATTAACTGCAGCAGCCTCTTCGGGTTTTCTTAAACAAATTAGGCAGGGGAAGGAGGGATGATGCTGCATTGCTTTCCCTTGGGGGAGGAGAGGCGAAGGGTGTGCCAGGTAGCGGAGAGGGGAGGGCCGGCTGCCCGGGGGCCACGGGCTGAACAAGCCACCCTTCCCCCTGGGTGTAAATCAGGAGGGGGGCAGGCGGCAGCGGGAACTGCCCCCACCCCCGGGCACTGACTGACCCCGCGGGAGTTCAGGCCACCAGGTTTTTCAGCTCCTGAAATCCCAGCTCTCCGCGGCCGCTGAGCCCCGCGGGACCCCGCGCCGCGCCGCAGGGAGGTGGAATGAGCCCCTCCAGCCGCCCCGCCGGGCCAGAGGCCGTCGGGTTTGCAGAAACAGGTCGGCTTCGGCACTCAGCCCGGTGACAGGAGAAAGGACCCTCTTCCCCGGAGCGCCCCGGGGTTCAGCCCGTGAGCCCCTTCCAGATTGTTTTTGCACCTATCAAATTTACAAGCAGTTTTGTCTGCAAAATTTGTCTGCAGAGACCGGCCTATTTCAGAAGCAACGCTCACTTAGACACCACAGGTAGCCAAATAATCTTTACAAGCGTTGTAGGTATAAGAAAGGAGAGCAGGAAAAATCCCCAACTCTTCAGCCCCAAGCAGTAGAAAATCTGGGCTGTGCAGTCGCTTTTCTCCTCCCCCTCTCCCTGCCCTGAAAAGAGGGGAGAGAGCATACATGGTGACATGAAACACTTCAGAGAAAAGCAAACAAATATTGGCTTCTCTGGAGAATCAGAAACATAATGATACTATAATGCTAGCAGTTTATTTTTCACTGCCTCGGGCTGCTTGGCAGAACGTCACAGTAAAATCATCTAGGCATGAGAGATTAACTGATGTCTATTTTGCTATAAGGCTCCACGCTCTCCTATTGAAGGACTTTTACACCTGCCGAGGAATGCTGCTCCCCAATCGCCGTCGAGCCGCGGCACCAGGAGGGAACCCCGCAGCCTTTGATCGAGTCGGAGCACGCGGGTTCCTCCGCCAGCTCCCGAAACACGGGCTGGGCTGCGGGAACCAGCCCAGCGCCAAGCGCCAAACCCAGCTCTGGCTGCAAAGACCTTCATCTAAACCAGCAGCTCAGCAAACCGAAACTCACAGTGGAGCAGCAGGCAAGATGCAAGGGTTTAAATCACACTGCGCTCTGCACACAGGCTCATTGCATCCTTGGGCTTGAGAAAATTTCATATTGTGGTACAAAACTTGGGCTTGGCTGAAGACAGAGAAAATTCCCTCTGAGCTGGGGTTTCACTTAATGTATTTCACAGCAATTAAACGTGCCAACTTGGGTATTGAATGCTTTTTGGAACAGGTGGATCTGCTGTCAGCGTTGTCACATGTCTTTACACAGCCTGAAATAACTGCTTAAATACCGTACTTCTGTCTTCAAACATAAACAGCAGCAGCGATCTCCCCTATAAATGATCTTTTGCCTCTGATTGATTTCCTTACCAGGCAAACAAATGTGAATTTAATATTGGTGAAATGCATTAATACTGGGAAGAACAAGGGAGACAAACGGTATCAATAAATCTGTCTATCAGAGTCCCTGTCCCATCCCCCAGAGCTTTTACTTAACTTTAAAAGCAGTAGGACAGCCTGCATCCAAAACTCACTCCATGCCTATTTCACAGCCAAGCACTGGAATTTTATTAGCCTATACCAAGAACTGTTTCTGTAAACTTTTCCCCAAAAGAACATTGAAACCATTCACATAATTTTAACTGGCTGGCTGCAAAAGAGCTTTTCAAAATCTACACTACATTAAAAAAAAAAAAAAAGAAAAGAGGAAACCCCACTACAAAATCTACTCATTAAAAGAAGTTTACTTTCCCCCAGGCAAATGAGCACTTGCAACCATTTTGGTGGCATCACTGTTTCTGCCGCATCCTGAGATTTCAGTTTCTAAGATCACTAAAACACCCTAGTATCGCAGCACGAAGCCCACAGCTGGCAAAGCCACATATTTAAATACTCACATTGAAATCTGGAAGAAATCATGTCCCATTTAAACAAGAAAGATACTATTTATATCAGCCATTATTTAACAACACAAAAAGCACTTGTACCAAGTGGGGAAAAACGATGTTTCTAAAAGTTGCTGAGACTCGTCAGGTCCCAGTAGCTTTAGAGGGACTCAGAGGGACCTGTCCTGCTGCCGGTGGTGGTCAGGACCTGGCAGGAATCAGTGGCGTGATGGAGCCAAACATCGTCTGAAAAGCATATTAAGAGTAATATTTATGGACCAGATTTCTCACAGGTTTTAAAATATTTTTGTTCTTGATGGAAGCTTCCAGGCGCATTCAGTATCTGTAACAAACCTACTTCTCAGCAGTAGCAATTGGCACTAATCCTCGCCGTGCAGGGGCACATGGGTTGTGTCGCTCGGTGTGGGGGCTGCCATGCCACCCCCCCAGCCCTCCTGCTGCAGCCACAGCTGCCCGCAGCCCTGTGCGGGCTGGAAACCATCTCAAGTACAGCTTAGGCACCTGGAATTAATGTTACAACACATCCTCATATAAATTAGGTTTGCACGCAGAAATTAAGTGGAGAAGCTCTGATTTTGTTCAGACGAGCGGTTGGAAGCACAATTTTGTCCCTGTCTCTCTGACTAGCGGTGCCGCCCGCTCCTTCAGCCCTCTCATATATTACAGGCACCTCTTATATCTTGCCTTCTTCTTGACTGCAGATGCCTCTGGGGCATGAACAGTGCTTTGCTCTTGCTTCACACAGCACCTAACACAGTGGTATAAATAACCGAAATGAATGAATCAGTGCCACAAACAGTCCCTGTCTGCAGGAATCTGCTGAATCAGCAACGCTTCCCAGGGGAGCTGCATTTCTGAAGGCTCCAAAAACTGTTGAAAGGCCAAATGCGAGCATAGCCTTACAGACACTGCCACACAGATGCTTCGAGCTACATTACACAAGAACTGACCTTGGGAAGCAATATCTTCCTGCCCCAGTGGATTTTCCAGGCCATGGGCAATCTGCCCCCGACCTGCCGTCAGAGCGGGGTCTGGGCAGACCCCCGCAAGCCCACTGGGTCAGCACGGTGCTGCACATCCTTGGACGCACCCAGCAAAGATGTGGCTGGCACCAACCCAGCTGGTTTTGATTTACCAGCCTGAGGCCATACCCATTTGCAGCTGTGAGAGGCCTTCAGTTGAGATGGGCAGCAAGGTTTGAATTTACCCCTCCGCCCCCCAGCAAAGAGCTCTGTGCATCCCCTCTGCCACATCTCCTGCCAGAGACCAGCAAGTGCACCGAGAGGACTGGTGCACACTACTCCCGTGAAAGGGAAAGGGAAGAGAGCCCAACTGTCCTTGGTGCCTCGGGAAATCTTCTCTGGGTTATCTCATACCTTCGTTCCGGATCAGTTGGAGAAAAAAAAAAGTTAAAAGGAAATAAAGGGAAATAGCCAATTCCCCTGAAATTGGCACAAGTTTTCCTTAAGGATCTCCTTTCCTAGCTGTTCTTTATTTTACCCTGTGTGTAGACAAACCTCTTCCCAAAGCCCAGCAGTCGGTGCTGCATAAGCTTGTTGTGGGGGGGGTCCCAGGGCTGCCCCCCGGCAGCAGGTGCCTGCCGGGCCACGGGAGCCACTCCTGCGCTCCAACCCACTCTGGGGATTTGGGCAAGCTGAGGATCGGGCCCTGGAGAGCTTTATTTCTGCCAGAAGAGAACGTTTTAACACAGGTTGTCCTGGGAGACTAACAGAATTTCTAATGTATGCAAAAAATAAAGAAGAAAGAAAAAAAAAAAAAGAAAAAAAGCCTAGACACAGAACAGAGCTCAACGACAAGCTTATTTGTCTCTCTCTGAAATGTAAGCGTTCTTTAGGACGGGATCCTTAAGCCGTAGCTTGTAAAAAGCTGTTTGTTTTGTACTGACCTTCTCCTTTTATGTAACATGATAGGCATGCTTCAGCGAGTACTGAATGCAGCTAAACATATGTCGTCAGCTGTGCATTGCTACCCCTTCTATTAAAATGGATTTTGGTAGCATATGTGGGAATAGGCTTGCCACAGACACTCAAGGGAAATGAAGGAATACAGGGCAATTAGCAAGAGCAATCCCCAGACCTCTCCGCTAAGCCTCCGTAGGAAGTACAAAGACTTATCTCATGGGCATGGAAACAATTAAGGTCAACAAGTAATCGTGGAAAAGGAAACTTTAAAAACAAGAACATGGTAAATGACCTAGTAAACACCCCTTTTGCCCCCCTCACAGACTTAGGACGCATTTCATCTGGGGTTCATATGCACAATCTAGCTGGCTTTTGCCTCCCCAGCCCCCCTCACATAATGACTTCCCTTTGCAATTTCCTGGAGGAAGTTGCTGGAGTGATCTTTTAGTGATAAAAATAAGCCATAGTGATTCTTAATTTTCAGTCAAAGAATTCTCCTAATCTCCTAATTAAGGAGCGAATGGCAGCAGCGTCCCTTAGAAAGCATCAATGGGACAAGCGGCCTTTGCAGAAGAATGCAGTTATTCTGGAAGAGAGAAGTAGCTTATGGATCATTTGGCCCGATGGATAATATCCCGCATCTGATTCCTTCTCTAAAGTAAATGAAAAAGCATTATTTTTGATAAAAGAATTTCTTCACATTGATTTTCTTTTTTACAGGTCGTTAGAGTTAGAGAGTAGACATTGTTGCATCCTTTCTCACAACTTTACAAACATTAATTGAATACTGAAGTGTAAGCTGTAATTGGTAATCCATGCTCTGTCACTCATTTTCTCACTTCCCTCTCTAGCGGGCAGGAAAGAATTTCTGAGGATTATGATGACACCAGTGAGTTCTCCAGGGTTTTGTGTATTTGTTTTCATCAGTCGTACTTAACATATGGTATTTACATGTCCTCTTCACAAACGCTTGATAGCTGACCTGGAACACAGCGCTCGAGTGACTGCTGCCAGCTTGTAACTCCGGATTTACACATTTAACAAGCAGTATCATGTCAATTTAAAACAGGGTTCTTCACCCAGTCAATAAAGCCACAACTCAATGTGGGAGCCCCCCAGCATGGACAGGGAAGGGAGAAGGGAGGCTTCTGGGTGGAAGGCCGTCGGTTGTCCCAAAATGAGGCGTGTCTAGGGACACACAAAACCTGTTTGAGCTCGAGTACGTGTGATAGCACCAGATCCTGTCTTTATAGTCAGCCAGACATGGATCTTTCAGTTTATTGCCTGCATTTATATACTGATCAGACCAATGGGGTGGTCTGTGTCTAGTCATATATTTTGTAGCTGAAAACCAAATACAATTCATAATGGAGTTTGGACCCCATGTCCCTGTGTGAAAACAAGCCGTGCTCATTTGCTCCTTTCTTTCATCATCTTCACAGTTTACCGCAACACTTAACACAGCAGTTCTAGCTATGAGGGAAATACAGATAAGGTCATATTAAACAAGTGTAATACTTTTGCAACATGAGGCCAAAAAAACCTTTAACCCCAGATTTGCAGGACTTGGCTACTATTAATGCATCATCCGAATGAAAGGACACAGTTAAGAAAAGGTCGGAAACTGGCTTTGTGCAAGTATCTTCTACTTCTTTGTTTGCCTGCTTACCACATCATAATCTCATCCTAAAAATGCGTCCATTCAATGTCACAAATATATCTGAAGTCCTTGTCACTTGTTTCTACTGCAGGGTACTCAACAAGATGCTTTTAGAGAAAGTACTCAAGCAGTACATAACCGGAGGCTAAATCTGGCATACAGTGACTGTAACAAACTATGACATCTGTCACAGCTCTTCTTGGATAAACCTATAATGATTGCTCTGACCAGAGAAGACGACATCTGAAGTCAGTAACTGAATAATGCTAATGATACTTCATAAACAGCACAGTTCAAATATAATGATGCATTTCTCTGAAGAAAGATGCTGAGAGCCGAGAGGGGGCTGACTGGCAGATATTTACCCCCCATCCATTTTTCTGTCTATAAACATCCTCATCAAGTGCTGCAGGGGAGGAGCTCTCGTCGTATGCATCCCAAACTGCAGCAGAGACCACAGTCTCTAGCAGGGGGAATACATGTGTCAAACATGTCAATAGAGATGATCTAATTGCATCTATGTGGTTTTGGCATCAGTCGGTATCTATTAAATAACAGCGCCTGAGTATCATCTGGTTGCATATGCACTACAACTTTAACCTTAGCAGCAATAATTCTTGTCACTGTAAGTTTGTAAGTTCTTTGCAGCAAGGAAAGTGCCTTTCTCCCCACCAGTATTAGTAATTAGTTATATTTTTGTGATGTTGTGGATTACAGCAGAAAAAATCAGGTGTGCCAGGTGTGCAGCTCCACAGAGGGGTCAGGCAATGCACCAGTGAGCTAACAGCCTGAACAGGCAAGACAGACAACAGAAATATCATCCCGTCCTCAGAGCTGATGTGCAGAGAGGTGACACATTTTGCCCGGGGTCACAGGGAGGGCTGCGTCAGAACGCAAAGCCACATCTTCCTAGTCCCAGCCCAGTATCTCCGTTAGAAATTGTTTCTTAACCACTGTACCGAATATACTTGCAGTATTTTACATGTGACCAACACTGCTGTATCAGATGTGTCTGCAGCTGTTTAAGTAGCAAATGTTTGTACCAGAAATTGGCTTTTTTTAAAAATGTGATTGTTAATAACAGTGTCTATGCATTTCTAGTAACCATTCCCCATTAGCCACAGCAGAACCTCAAAACTAGCCAATGACTGACAATTGTTACACAGGGCAGTATCCCTGCGTCAACTTATTCACAACACCTGTCATCACTTCTTCTCAGTAATCTTGATCTAGTTATGATTTAATTTATGCCTCGTGTGTCAGAAGCCAGCACTTAATTTTTTCAAAGCAATCAAATGAACTCTTTTGTTGATCAGCCTCATTTCTTTGACAGATGCTGAAATTAGACTATTTTGTGAGCAGCTCTTACCATTCTGGCAAATAAGTAGCGTACCAGCACCACTGCTAGCAGCTTTCAACTCCGGGACTCTTGATATAATAGGAGCAACAATACAAAATTCCCTACAGTAAGGAAAGTCTGACAGCATGCACAGTTCACACTAACGTTAAGCTAATGACAGAGAATTTGCGACAACACAAGATTGGATTTTGAACTGTTGCTGAGTGTGCCAAGCTTTGCTTTAATTTAAGCGGATTCCTAATGCCAACTTTGCTCATGTGCTTTGGGCAAAATTCTCACAACACATCGTCTTCCTGCAGTGACAGTCACTAATACGCATTAACGTGTGCCCTGAAACGCAGGTACAGAGCTTTTCTCCTCGTTGTCAGCATCAAGACAAGAAAAGCGTGCTTCCCAAATGAAAAGGTCATTGCAAAATTAAAAGATGGGATGTAGTAATACAAAAGTCATTTTTGTTGGAAGTTAATATTGGCTGCTCTTCCATCTGCAAGGCATCGCTGCCACAAGGCATATCTCAAGGCCTAGAACGCTTCCAAATTTTAAGCATTTCACTGAAAAGCATCACTTGGGGAGTAAAGGACATTCACATAACTTAGTTAATAGCAACAAGTAAAACTCAAGACAACAAGAGCCGTATTTTTATAGTATTCTCCCACTATTACTGAGTATTACAGCAACAGCAAGAGCTTCTAACTGAGCAGGAAAATGCACTGTCCAGGGTTTCCAAAGAGTGAAAACCCCCAATAAACGAAACAAGACTGAGGAAAAGATACATTTTAAAGAAAAGAGAGCAAAGCCAGAGATTTTAAGAAGCCACCTGAGCTGATCATTATCATACAGGAAAATACCAGCACTCACAGCGCAGTCTTCAGGTCTTCAGGAATCTCCCCAGATTTCCACAATCTTTCAGAGAGGGACCAAACGACCTCCAGAGGTCCCTTCCAACCTCAAACGTTTTGGGATTCTGAGATCACTGAGAGTGACATCACAAGGGCACCAGCTGGCTCCCTCAGCTCTCATGGGCCCGTTCCATCAGGTCCCATGGACTTTGGTACGCACAGTTTGTTTAGATATTCCCTAACTTGATCCACCAGGGGAAAGCCTTCCTTGCTCAGGATTTTCCTCTGGCCCCAGGACCTGGGATTTCTGAAGGCAGATCTTAGCAGCAAAGACTGAGCCGAAGAATTAATTTAGTTCCTTGGCCTTTTTCATTTCTTTGTCACCAGGTCCCCTTCCCATCCGTCTCTATAGTCAACTCCAGAAGAGCTTTGGCTTTCCTAACTCCATCCCTGCACGCTGGGACAGTGTCTTGGTAGTCTTTCTTGGTCACCTGTTCCTGCTCCCACCTCTTGTATGCTTCTGAAACTCAACAGAAGATTGCCATGCTATGAATACAAAAATAATCTGTATTCATTCATCTGAATAAACTGCTCTTGGCTTGGAATACACCTCTTTGGTTGTATGTATTCACAAACTGGATTATTTTTCAAATACCTGACCTAGTGCCAAAAGCGACAACTCATAAAAGATGCCATTTAAGGACTGTACCAATTACAGCTGGGAGTGCCATAAAGGCATCACAGCAACAGCTGATGAGATCCCAGATGAAATTCACAGTTACAAATCCCTCAACAATTGCCCTCACCGAGTTTGCAGCACCACACACTTCAAGTGAAACTGTGAGGGAAGAAATACAACAACTGAGTCATCTTTCTGACAATAATTTCCTGTAACTTGGGTCCTTTGAAAAGTAGCTTCAAATTAAATCTGAGCCGATATCTCAGCGCTGATTCTTATGATCTACAAACACCAGAAATTCAACTCTGGATCTGGGTCTGAACAACCCAGCTGGGCAGCCTCTCTACAACAGGACAAGTTCCCCAAGCTTTCAACCGGAGGCGCATCAAGCGTTTTGTACAAACATTTACAAAGTCAGGACCCAAGGCATGCTATTTTCAAACCATCATAGGCTCAAACAGTAGCAAGAGGCAACGATGCGATTAATTAATCCTTTTCATATAACACACAAATCAACGAGCGCATCCTCTCCACAAAGCCTAAGACAGGCAAAATAGTAGGCATAAGCTTGGGACAGAAAATGAGAGATCAGGCCCTCTGCTAGGTAAGAGATCTAAAAGTCATCTTCCTTCTCAGCTGTCATTCTCCCTTGGTACTAGCATTGCAGATCTGTATTTTATTTCAGCATCATCATTCTGTGCAGACTTACATATTCATTTTATAACCACAAGCAAACATTTACATTTCTGTAATGACTGACCAGTAACTGTGTTTCAAATACAGGGATAAATTCAAAAGTAAAGGCACAGTCTATTTTGCATGGTTTAATTTGTTCTAGTAAGACTTAGAAAAAAACCAAACTAGAACTTTTCTTGTGATTTTGCATTCATCAAAACCTTTTGTAAGGGGAAAAAATGCATAGTTTCAAACACTCATTGTAAACTTTAGCATAGATAAAAGCATGCATAAATATTTGTAATCAGAACTTCTCCATGCTGAACATAAACCAATAAAAAGATGATGATTACATACATAAGCACATGCGCACACGTACGCGCACATATATATACTGTGACCACATTTATCCCTTTTCCTAAACTACTTCCTTATAGGGTGAAAGGTCAGACTAATCAGACATAAATTAACTACAGCTGGAGAAAAACTTTAGAAAGAAAATTCTTAAAATAATTGCATTGCCTTTTTTAACATTATTGCTTCTTTTAAAGCGAACCAATTGGCATGTGTGCAAATGCAGAGCTCACCGTTAACAAAAGGGAGAATTAGAGAGGAAGCATTCACTCAATTAATCCAAATACATATATGTACATACATGGAGACTGCACGTATTCTGAGTTTGTTTAGGAAATAATCATGTATAGATAGCCACGTTACCCCTTCACACATGTTGAAAAGAAAGCAACAGGCTGCTTTTTGTGCCCAGATAAATGAGAAGTTTTAAGTAAAACAATTTCCAGCACCACCCACTCAAACAACAATATTGTCATGGTTTCATTTTACCATTCTGAATGGCAATGCAAGTTTTTGCCTGTTTGGAAATGTAATGTCAAGCAACTTCTTGTTTTAATTTAAGCAAGCAGAAGCTGCCAACCATTTTTGCTTTCCAGCCAAGAAGAATTTATCTTACACATTTATTAAGTCATCATCTAGTTAATTACAATCATTTTGTAAATAGCGTAATAGAATGAAGACAGCCATCCAGCACTGTTAAGCTAAAACTGATACGAGACACAAACGGGCCAGGTCTCAACGCGGTGCAAAGTCACTGTCACTGCAATGGTATCAGTAGAAATACCCGAGTTTACATCAGCTAAAGAAAGAGCCCACCTACAGCTGCCCTGCCAGAGACTCTGTTACAAATAGTAGGTATGTTTTCTCCAGCCAGGACTGCCTCAGCAGAACTCCTAGCCATCTTCCAAACTGGTGTTTTCACTTAAAGCAGCTGCTCTTGGTGGTGTCTTTCTTGTCCGTGGTTATTTGGGTAGAGAAGGGGAAATAAATCACAGGGGAAATCAAGCACGGGGGATTGAACTTCATTCACAGCGCACAAGTGTAAAAAGAAAGGCTGGATAGACTAACACTTTTATTGTGCTTGGGTGAAACCCTCCCTGCCCAAAGCTTTTAATCTTAAAATAGTATGGAAGTTAGTGTGTGGTTTTGTGGGGTTTTGTTTGTTCGGTTGGTTGGGTTTTTTAAGCAGACCGATAAGAAAAAGCTAAGACATTTTTCTTTGGAGGATGATATCTGATTTTATTGACTAGATAATAACCCATTTCTCACTCTTCACATGACACTGCAGTCACACTAAATTGATGAGATCAAGAGTTATTCCCGCTATATTCTAACAGAAGAGAAGAAAGAGGCTGAATTCTGCTCTTAAACGCAACACTAAAGAAAGTTACTCCAAACCTTCAGCAAAGCAAAAACACTGACAGAGCAGAATTTGGCGCTCCGTCAATTTTCTGAAGGCTACTTTACATATAAAAAGTTACACTGGATTAACAAAATTATGTGGTTTTAAAATAGATAATTAAAGCAATACAGCTTTATGTGAAAATACCCTTGAAATAAACTTAACCTAGTTTATAGGAGTTTAGCTGCACTGGTTAATTTACAACGCAGCTGTAAATTGCAGTGAAAATGCTTGGCAGCAGCAGTCTTCAACATACTTATATCAGCACAATGGTTTACACGAGCTTAGTTTAAACAGAGCCTTAAACCACATCAATATCCATGCCGAGTCAAGGCCTTGCATCCTCCTCTCCTCGTTTTGTTAGTTTTTCTAGCCCAATTGTAAAAACATAAAGTATAATTTGATAAATAGAGGTATATCATAACATAACAGAATAGCCAAAGCTAGGACACTTGGACACTGGCTGAAATTTAAAAATTCTTTCCCATATCTGCTCCAATATTGAAATACAAATAAAAGGAGATATTAATGCAGAATCTTTGCTCCCTGCATCATCTGAATGAGAGAGAAACTACAGCTCCGCTTTGTTCTGCGTCCTTCAGACAAAACTCAGTCAATGAATTAAAGGGGTTTGGATCTGTGCAAGGGTCAGTCAGGGACATAAGTTTTATTTTCATGCCAAACTGTTATACAAATATAATGTGCTATAGATACCTATAAAGTGCCTGAGGCCAGCGCATGATATTTCCGCTGCCCAGGACAGAGAAGCCCCCGCAGGAGCTGACCGTGCACGAGCACCTCCTCCAGAGGACGGGACCACCAGAGCCATCCTCCCACGGCTACTGCCCCTCGACTCCAGGAGTAGAGCACACCACGTATCAGCAAAACACTTAAGCAGGTGCTTAACTTTAATTACCTGCTTACAATCTGCAGGCCTGAGAGGTTTATGAGCCCTTTATAATGGCTTCTGTTGTAAATCCTAATCTTGACTTCTCCAAAATAAGAGAAACTGGAAGGACAGAGAAAAGCCTTTGCTCTCAGATAGAAATCAGCAGCTTGTCATGGACAGAGAGCAGCTGCTATGAGATCTGGAAGAGCCAAAGGATCAATTTTCAGCTGTTGTGTGCTGTAGTCGGAGCGGTTTTTGGCTGAGGCATCGCTCCTTGCTGCCTCCTGCTACGTTGCCACAGGTCAGGCCATCCCCGCGCCGCCTGCGCCAAAGCCTTCTGGCACACGGGCTGCACAGCGGCTTGCTCAGCCGAGGTGACGCAGCCATGCGTCCTCTATCAGCTCGCCCTGCTCTCCCAAGATGAATATACGCACATAACATATGAAAAAGAGCAGAATTCACAGACACGACATGTTATTTTACATCTTTTTCATTCAAGGGAGTGTACAGATGCCTGAGCTGCTGTTTACACCAATGTTAGAATGCTGCCCATTGTAAATTGGAAATTAGGTTGCAAAGACATTTCAACAACTAGTAAAACTACTCACAGTTCATCTGAAATTACATTTTCAGGATTCAGAACAAGTTACCTCATCATCATAAATGACCCCATTGTCCAAAACACAATAAGGACATGTCTTAGAAAGAGACAAAGATGACATTATTTTCCTGGGTCTCTATTAATAGAGATTCCCCCAAACAGAAGAATCATTTGAGTGGAGATATATTTGGAGGCAAATAATGAATAGGTCCTTCTAGTTATTCACAAAACTATACTGTTGAGAATGTAACAGTTATTTAGGTTCCTCTTTTTTTTAATTGCACACTCTTGAGTGATCACACATGCAATTAGTTGTTTGCTTTCAGAAAATAAACTACATCGTACAAACCATTTTTGTCCATTTTGTATTTTTGAAATGTGCCCAATCATTAGAGAAACGTCTAGGTATCTCAGATATGAGCAGGATCCCTCACGAAATAAAGAAGAAATTTTATCCTCTAGCACCATCAAGTCATTCTGAATATTTGTCCATGTCTGATCTAACCAAAGGTTTCCTCTTCACCTCGTCTGGTTGTAGCCTTCTTGTACAGGGAATTTCTGCAGACTCTCGGGCAAACAGAGACAATATCGTGTCTGCAGCCCTGGGACAGGAAACAAACTGATTTAAAGCTACTCACAAACTCGAACAAGAAGGCTGGGGAGAGTTGCTGTCACTGCTGGTGGCAGCTACCTGGCTGCTGGGCACCCAGAGGGGCAGAGTGGGCAAGGGAAAGCGGGAGGAAAAAGTGCTTTGAAAATACACATCAAGGCAACCCGAAGGGCTGTGGGGAGACCGCACTTAAGAAGGAAATAGCATTCTGTAGCAGTGAGGACATGAATACCTCTAGATTTGTTCTGTGTGTCCAACAGGGATTAAGAAATTTATTTTTTTTTCCCTGCTCAGCATTATTTCCAACTTCCTACAGTGAATCCACAGAGAAGAGATTTCAGAAAACGAGGGATTTAAAAATACGTGTTCTCTGTTTGCTCCTACTCAGAAGATGCCGTACTGGCAATAGATGGAGAAGTAATATAGTCACAAAAAGGAGTCAAAGCTTCCTTTGGTGCTCAGCAGTTATTAACAGTTATTAAGTTGGGTAGCTTTTAAGTGTGCCGAGGACAGGCCAGAATACATGGAAGCAACGCAGTCTCGTGGCTTAGAGCTGCATGCGGCCAAATTTTCTGTTTTTGCAAAAGGCAAATGAACCCACTAGGAGCGCCCCGATGCCATGTGATGAACGCTTCAAACATCCAGTTTAACTTGTTTATGGCTAGTGTGGATATTCCCAAGCTGCCCAGCTGCGCTGCAGCTACCAACCTGCTCCTTCCAGGAGCGACTCCCTGCAGCCAGCGGTGGCTGGAGGTCAGCAGCAGAGCCCTGAGGTTCACGGTTCCAAGTGCAGGCGCGATTTTTCCTGACCTGTAGTGAAATCCCCCCACAAGTGTTTCAAAGCCTGAGATGTCACTGAGGCCACTATGTCCTGACTTTCAAGCCCTCCTTCTGGAGCGTGGCTGTGACAGCCCAGTGTTTGCAGCCCAGCCCAACCCAGTTCACTCAGCACAGACTCTTGTTTCTCTCAAAACAGAAAAGAAGAAAGTTGCCAAAGTTTCTGGGAGAACCAGTCAAGACCCATCTTACTAGCTCGCAGCTAAAGGGTACTGTAAAGTACCTGTGCTAAACGTGCTTCACCTTTACTATCTTACCTTTTTACGCAGCGTTTTTCTTTTTATAATGATGTTCCCATTATCTCAGCCCTATCTTCCCATCCCATAGCCATAGGCCATTAGCCTTGTTTAAAAAAAAAATTAATTACAATTGAAAAGGTAGAATAATAAAGGGAGAAAATTGTTTTTTGGCAGCCCTACTTACCTTATTTATATTGGCATTGCAAGACACCATCGTAATATAAGATGCACCCTCAACTTGCATAATATATCCTGCCTTCCCCCAGCAGGAGCTCTGCGATACAGCTTGTCCATCTTGACCTATAATCCTGCCATTTTCTGCTTCTTTAACCTACTCTCGGTCATGGGGACATGTAATACCTGGGCTTTCCATTATCAGAAGGAAAAAAAAAAAAAGTCATAACAACACAAGAACAACTTTGTGGACCAAACTGCTCTGAAATATAAGAGCTGCTGTAAAGGTGTCTGTGAATTTTGTTCTGGCATAATTACTGGCAGCTCCAAGATGTGTATGAATTGGGTTTGCAAAATAATTGCTGCCAGTCCCCAGTTTTGCTCTTCTGCTCACTGAAAACTTAGATGGTGTTAGGTGGAAATGCACTGCCTCTTCATCCTGTAGTGCTATGGACTTTTTTTAGGAAAGGACTTGATCCAAAGCATTGTACTGCTACCTATGTAGAGTAACTCCACTTCTCGTAATTACAGACAATTTTGCCAATCTTACTCTTAAATTGATCTTTCCTATGATTAGAAAATATGTAAATAAAACAGTGCTAGAGGTAAGAATTGGCAGAAATATTATGAGTGAAGGAGTTTTAATAAGCTGTTTCAAAGCTGTACTTTTAAATGAGGTTTCCAGAAAATTATCTACGAAGTCCATGACTCCACCTGATTGCCAGTTACCTGGGTCATCTTTTTGCAGGAAGGAAAAAAAAAAAAAAAAGAAAAAGCAATAACCATGAACTTATGACATAGAGAGGAGAAATGAGTCATTGAAAAGAGTGCTGAGGCTGCCACTGCTGCTGACATTACAACATGGGCATATGCTCAGTCATATTTTACCTATAATATACCTGGCTGTGCTTATATCCTTCCCACCTGCAAACACTGTCATCAGGCAACGCAAGACGCTAATTTAAAACATGACACAACTGCCTGATGCGTTCAGCACGTATTGTGATTAAAAGTATCTGTATACACAGACTGGCTTTTCAATTTGCTCATGAACTACTTGATAAACCACAGTACTGAAAATAAGACAAATAAGATGGTTTGCAAATACTTCCATCTGCCTATTAAGGCTCGATTAGCATTCCCACAGATGCAGTAAAAAAAATCCAGTTTTAAAAGCAAATAGGTCAAACAAATTACATATGGAATCTGGCACTGTTAAAGCAAGACAAGTACGTGCCTAGATTAATAAGTAATTACCCGTACAGCAGCAATGTCTTCATTTCTGGCCACTAGATTTTTGTTAGTAATTTAAATTACATCTGTAAAATGCGGAAGGGTTAAAATTACGATCTTTGCCAGTATCCCAGTGCCTAGTTATTGGATATCTCTCAAGGCACGTTTTCTTAGACAAATGGAATTGCATACTATGAACTGCAGATGTATTTTGTAACTTTAATCTCAATAATGAGATTGTTACAAAGAGCGGCACTCTTCTACAGCCAAGACTTCACACAGCTATTGCTACACTCCGATGACACTTTTTTACCCTACAATAATGAAGCAAAGTGCAAAAGGTTGATTCAAACTCCCCATCATCCAAGAGAAGATATGGAGTTTGGATTTTTCCGAGCAGTGGCACGTGCAAGTAGTCCAGTGGGCTAATCCACGGGATGGGTCGAGCTGGTGCGCAGTACTGCAGTGCTTTAGCAGATACTACTAGTCTCAGCACCCAGCTCCGAGAAGGTAGCTCAGACCCTGAGCTTGGTTAGCAATCCCAGCCGGTTTCACCCTGCTCTATTTCAGGATGTAGGTGACCCCTTAGGCTCAGAGAAAGAGAGACATACCATACCCTTGGTTAGTCTGGTCATCTTCAGAGTCCAAGTTTTTGATAACTCCTGCCTCTGTTCCTCACTGTCCCCAGATGCTATGTTGGGATTGTGTGCAATCCCAGCTGGAGGTTCATCAAGATAGATGTGCAAAAAATCAAGCACCGTGGCATGCTTTTTTGCAGATTAAACCTCCATGACTTCCCACCGCCCCATAATACATTTATCCTGTGCTGTGTTAACCTCACCAAATAAGGTTCATATCAGAGACCCTGGGATTTTAAGTGTATGAAGTTGACACTTTGGCATAGATCTGTCAACTCACATGTCCTGCTGCCTTCCCCTAAGGTATGTGTGACAGCCACAGAAGCGGCAGAGCTCTCACCAGTGACTTTAACATGACGGCGCAGAGCCCACCTCTTCCCTGAAAAAACCCAGAAGGTATAAGAAAAAAAAGGGCTAAAACCTCCCCGTACAGATAATTTTCCATTTTCCCTATCCCATCTAAAGTCTGGCGAAAGAAACACCTTCCAGCCTTCAAATCACAGATGCAGGAACTTTCTAAAAGCGCAATTAGCTTTTTCTGAAGGAGTTCTGGGCTGCCGGGCACCGCGGCTGCTCCGCTCTGTGCTGCAGCGTCAAAGCCTCCCCCAGGGCAGGGGAGAAGCCCCGCACTGGCAACACTTTCAGAGTAGAAAGTGTGTTTAAAAGTAGGGCTTCAGAAGTAAATAAAACTCTTTTGACAATAATGAAAGTAATAATGAACTTTCTTTTCGTGTCAGTTTTGCTCTGTTAGTTACTTGATAATGCGATGCACTATAAATGGCTTGAAAGAAGATTCCTTGTCAGTCTGCGGTGCCCGGGGGTAATGCGAGCTGCTCAGCCCTCACAAGTAATTAAAGATAATCAGTGAAAAATGTGAGGGTCTGTTGTACTCCGCATTCCAAACCCCACCTACAACAGGAACAGTGCACGAAATTATTATTTAAATTTAACCCTTTTCCAGAGTGATCGGTGGGAGACAGGACTTGCAATTATTTGTTTGCTGGTGCTCCCAAAAAATAAGAAACAGACAAAAACCAGTTTCAGGAGGATCGATACTGACCAAAACACTTGAAACTCTGAACTGGCTTTTGTGTTTTACTTCCTCTGACAGATTTCTATCAGCAATGTTTACTAATGGTTTACTTTAGGTGTACTAAAATGACAGAGCCAACCTGCTTCGTCCCCTGAAGTGGGATTAATTTACCACAGAATATTTATAAGAACAAATAACAGCTTTAACAAATAAAGGAATAATAATTCTAATAACAGTATCTATACCAGGGAAGGTTTCCCAGGTACTTAATGGACAACAACTCCCACTGAAACCATATTTATCATGAGGAGCAGCGAGAGTTACAGGCTGGCAAATAACTTTGAAAAATCAAGCCACTTATTCAGGTGCAGACTCAGCAAGGGAACTGCTGAGTGTTCAGCAATTTGGGAAATCTGGTTGAGACTGTCTTTCATTTCTAGCGCTCTTTGAACTCACTGGCACAAGTCCTGCTCGCTGTGCTGAGGGAAACTGGGAGCCGCCAGCTCCGGCCACACGAAGGACTGCCTCGGATGGAGGCGGGCGATGCCTTGCGTTACGCTGGCTGGAAGGGGGACAGAGAGCAATAAAAACATGGGGCACCAGACGCAGCGGGTGATTTTAGTTGGGCTCGGTGTGCTGCTCGCCCACTTATGGATGCACCAGACCGTGGAGCAACAGAAAGCAAAGCCAGAGCGAGACAGGCAGAGTTGGAGCGTGGCAGCGGGAGGCTGCAGCAAGGCACATCCGCAAGCCGGCAAAGGAAGGGTCCTGCAAACCTATGCTCACCAGTGCCTTACACTGAGCATCCTCTGTTCCCCCTGCACTTACTGCGTGTCAGAAAATCCTATTTGACCTGCTCAGGGGTCTGTTTCCCAAGGACAAAACCCCCATTGACTCTGCGGGGGCAGGAGAGGCCAAAGGAAAACCAAAGAGCTATGTGAAGCGGAAGTGAAATCTGGGGGATGCGGTGACTCCTGAGCACTGCAAACGTGCGAGAGGACAGTGTGAAATGGTGAGCCTCCTGCGCTTCCCTGTCTAGAAAGCTCATCGCTGCTGGCTTCATTTGCAACTGGAAAATGTGCTTGTGAAACCAAACAATTTAAGGTGCTTGGCACTGCTAAGAAAAGCACATAGTTACTGTCTTTCAGTGCAGTGACCAAGCCCTGGGCAGATTTGGATGCTTGCTGTAGGTTTATCAGATTTAGCCAAAGCAGCGAATGAGAGGAACCAAAGAATTATGGTAATGCACTCATAACACATTGAAAGACACTTCATCAGGGGTTTCCAGCCTTTTTCAATTTGTGAACCTCAAACAATTTTCTAAACTGTCAGAAGGACGTAGCAGATAGACCCAGGTATAGAGAATTTACAGTTCCTGACAATAGGTTTTGCTTTTAGTAGGTGCTTTTTTGTGGATTCCTTTGAAGTAGCCAAGAAAACCACATCACTGCATCCATGATTCCACAGGCAACAGAAGATCGTCAACTTCCAATCTATTTTGTCTAGTAATTGTAGATGTTTGTTTCTCCCACACTCCTCTGATGTGAAGTTTAACACTCAAATATTACCAGTTAAATACAAAACAAAACAAAACTGTTGATGCATTATTTCACAATAAGTAATATAAAACCATGAATAATGGGTTCCAAATGATGTAAACATGTGTTTAGAGTACTGCTTAGAGCACTGATGCTGACCTAGATTTGACCTTCCCAAGTATCCACAATCTATTCCTTCTTTAAAAATAAAAAATGTTGCCTAAAGGAAAGATCGCGTTGTCTTCACAAATGATGAGTGCGGATTCCATGTGACCGCAAACAACAAAATACTGTACAGGTCGTAATTAAAATGACCTTATAAAATATCCCATGGAAAAATATTTTCCAACAGACTGGGTTCCATCGAATTTCATGTAGACCACACACTTTAATCGTGGTCCTACTGAAGTCATTGAGAGATTTTCCATTGACTCCTATGTGTCCATGGTTTGGCCTCCATTGGCCATGCACGGAGAATATCATAAAAACAAACAACAAAAATAAAAGTTTTTCTATAGTTCCCTAAAAAGCATGCCCACAGGGAGTAGTGGGGAAAAATGCACAAAACATTTTTGGAGTGAGTGAGTTTGTAAAGAATATTATCCCACTTAAAAAAAAAAAAATTAAGTCTGAGAAATTTAATTTAAACCATATGGATGCACAAAGCATGTAATTAATAAGGAAATGATGCTGATTGTTAATATAGACATCTGAAATCAGCCACAACAAAATCTCGTTATGTCAGGATTGTGTCAGCCTGGATTCAAACGAGGAACATATAGCATTACACAATCAATATAATGTTATTAACGGGACATTCCTAACAAATTTTATGGGGAGACAATGCCACATCTTTTCAGCTTGAAAAAGTAGTATGTCTATGCAAGATGCAATTATTTTAATTCAGACTTTTAATGATCTATATAAAGACAACAATGGACTGTTTGTTATCATCGGAATCGGGGTCCAGTCCAGCCCAGCGAGACCTTGAGAGCCACCACCACCACAGCACCCTACGCAGAGCCGGGTGTGTGGAGACACGCAAAACTCCGATGAAAAATGAAGCCCGTTAAAGGCGGATACTTAAAATCCACACCATTTGCTTTCTTAAAAGTGAACTACCTCGCGCCGCATTGTCTGGAGGCAAGCGCGGCTGGGAGCACGCATGCCGGCGCGCAGGGCAATTAAACGGCCCGTCCTTGAAAGTCCCGCAAATAGATGTTGCATCTGTCTAACTCGGCGTCAGCACAGAGCGCGACTCAAGTCCTGCCAAATCGAGTGTGACCTTCAATCTGCCACTCTCATGGTGAAAGGCAGGGAAGTAAATTACTTGGCCTTCTCTTTCTATTGAGGGTGAATACAAGCGGGTCGGCGCGGACCTGCCGCCGGCCTGCGGGCTCCCATCCCCAGCGGCACCCCACAGTTTACACAACCCGGGCTGAATGCCATAAAAGAGGGGCTCCATTCACCAGGGGCCCGCATGC
Organism: Rissa tridactyla; assembly: GCF_028500815.1. Taxonomy (NCBI): domain Eukaryota; kingdom Metazoa; phylum Chordata; class Aves; order Charadriiformes; family Laridae; genus Rissa; species Rissa tridactyla. Next base: position 6,727,083 of record NC_071477.1, read on the forward strand.
AAAAGAGACGCCCATTAGATCATAGTAATTATTCCATTTACATCACACAGTGCCACAGTGGGACGTGAAGGACTCATCAAACACTTCTCTTCACCCGGGCCCGGCTGCTAATGAGGCCCATGGCGGCATTGTGCCTCCCATTTACTCATGGCCGTGCCTGCCTGCCAACAACAGCTCAGCCCTCCAGACAGGCTGCCCCTTTCAGAGCCATTTATTCCGCGCCCAACCTCTGACCTCAAGGGTTATGACATCAGCAGCCCTGATTTGTGATCATTTTTATTGGCGGACATTCAACTCTTGTTTCCTGTGTTTAACTCTGCCTCCCTTTTTTTAGCTAAACTTATTGGTTCTAATAGGCATCTGCCAAAAGACTATAAAGTAAGCCAGAGCTTTCACAAAGAGGCTTCTGATCTTGCTATAAAAAGCCCCACAGCTACTATTTATGCCAATAATAACGAGTAATTCATTATCTAGGTGCACAAAATCTGTTAACCACTAAAATGTTGAACAATTTGGAGCAGATGTCCAACAATTTTATGAGTTTTAATTAAAATGTTCTATTTATTTTCGTCAATACACCTGGGTTTTTAAATTTACAAAGATGTTACATGGGCGCACAACAGTATTTTGCAAATCGCGTTTTTTTGGAGGGGGATTAGGAGGGGATGATTTGGGCTAATCAGATGCTGATTTGTGGCGAATTTTTTCCCCATTAAGGTGTTGATGCAAAATCAAAGAGGAATTAGAGCTGAGATTTAAAAAGACAGCGCTTTCTTGGGACAAAGCAGCGATATTTCAGGAGTCAATGAACTTCAGTTTGTCTACTTGAAATAGAGAAGGGGAATTTACATTTTGAAGCAGAGTCATTAATTTTAAAGCTAGTGTTCTAAATGGAAATTAAATATCTTTAGAGAACAGGTTCTCAAAACACATGTTTTTCATAATGCAGTTTGTTTAAGCACCGTGATTTCCATATAGCAGAAACAGAGGTATAATAACAGACAGCATTAACTTTATCATGAATGCAAATAATAATTTTCCAAAAATCTGACATTACAAATCACTATGTAAGCACATAATCACAAGTTTGCATGTTTTATGTTTTTAAACATTTGTTAAAAAAATTTAAATACTTAGGAAGCTGATACTGAATAAAATATAAAATATTTTATCTAAGCTCTTTCATTTGGGTAATGGGAAGCTTTTGGCCTGAAGTTAAAAGCTAACTAATTTTTAAAAAGGATGGTTTTACCTCCATTATAATCATAAGCAAATTAACAAAAAAGAGGATCCTGTTCAACTAATTTCAAACTGTTACAGTCGCAGATGATGATTGCAGGAAGTGGTTAAGTAATAAGAGAATTTTTATTGTAACAGTGAGGACTCAGTATAACCAGCCATACACAGATAATCTTTGTAATGCGGCCCTTTCAGGGCTAATATGGATATATAATGGATCAGATTCGGAGCTATCGCTAATTGGTGTATCTCTAATGGAATCTGAGGATTTGCATTTGTTTCCCAGATAAGATTCTCATCCAGTTTCTCTTTGTAGTCAAGTAAATCATTTTACTCATTACTTGCTAATCTTAATTTCATCATCTTCACCAGTATTAGCTCGATTTACATAGTTTATTTTTTGACAAAAGCCAAGCTACTATACTTTGTGTAGTAATACTTTGTGATCACACTCGCTTCCCTAAATTGCATGCAATTCACACAGTTTTATACACAAAATAGGGAAGTGCATGAGCACTCCTAAATGACCATGCATAGATATTCATGCAAGCAACAACCTGTTTTACATGCAGATGGCCAGAAATTTCCCTCTTTAAAAAGCAGGACACACACCCCCCAGCTCCTCAGAAAAAAAGAGGGGGGGGAAAAAAAGAAAAAGAAAAATGAAAACAAAGAGAACACACTGGATTGGATGCACAGGAGAGCTCCTGCGGCACCAGTGCTCTATGCTGATTTGTACAACTTTGTGAATCTGGATCTATTTAGAACCCAGATTATGGAAGATTAAAACAAACTAAAAACTCTTCATTGCAAGTCAGCTGAGCGCTCTTCTCTCCATGCAGAATGGTTTCCTTAATAAGTACCTTCATGCAAGTCACAAGTCGTTTGTGACTGGTGGACCCTAAAGGAGTGAGAGAAGTGGGTCCGTGGTCTAAGTGGTCTTTCACGTCTTTGAAAGCTGCTTGACTTACCTTGTTAGCTGTGGTCTGCAGTTCTGCTCAGGGTTTCACCTCAAACCAAAAAGGCTGTGATCAGCTACCTGTATATTATTGTTGAGATGAATTTTTTGGGAAGTAAAAAAAAAAAACCAAAAGAAAGAATGGCCCTCCACTACATCCTTTAGCAAGAGATTCCACTCTAATATATTTTGCAGCCAGGACGTTTTGCCCAGATATTAAACCCTTTTTTTTGTTTTTCTTAAATATACAGATTTTTTAGCTATATCAGAGAGTCACTTCCCACAGTCCTTTTGTTTCTGTAGGACACAATTCTTCTAATACAGCAGGTGATATCCAATTGATTATATATTAAAAGCATCAAAATTATAAATCTTTACTCTTTCTTCCTGGGCATACAGAAAACCTTTCTGTGTACCTATGTGCAGGTGTATGGATGCCATCCCAAATCACCATACATACAGCCATATATTTCCTCCAATGACCAAACTGCAAAGACACCAATATGCTGCTTTAAGGAGACAGAAAAACTCAATCACAGTTTGGTAGACTGCTTTTAGCTCTAAGCATGCTAAAAAACAGAATTATACAGGAAAAGTAACACCCCTACCCTCCACCCCTGAGATTCAACAGGACCATCGAACAGCTGACTTTGGAAGTGATCTCTGGATTTCATCTGGTCCAGCCTGCTGCTCAAAGTAGGTCCAAACTCTATGTCTTGTTGCCCAAGGCCTTTTCCAGTGGAGCTCTGAATATTCTCCAGGGACAGGGATCCCCCCACCTCCCTGGGTCCTTAGCTTGACCCCCACCACTGAAGAATTTTTTCCTATAATCTGGCTGGAGTTTCCCTTGCTGCTTTGTGCACCCCACTACCTCCCCTCCTTTCTCTGCCCCCTCTAGGAAGGGCTTTGCTCCGTCTTCTCTCTGAGCACCCATCAGGAATCTGAAGACAGCAATTACGCCCTCCTCCCTGATTTAGCCTGCTCTTGCTGAGGCTAAGCAGACCCAGTTGTCCCAGGGTCTCCCCTGAATGTCCCGTGCCTGACCACCCTGGGGCCGTTGGCTTGTTTTCCTCTGGTTTCCCGACATCTTCCTTACACTGGGGAGCCCTGAACTGGACACAGCACACCAGCCGTAGCCTTACCACTGCTGAATAGAGGGGAAAAAAAATCACTTTCCTGCACCTGGTGTATTCATCAAGCCTATCACCCAGCTTTCCAATATTACTGTCCAATTATGCATAACCCCTCCATCGGGTTACGTGTTAGTCATACTTGTGCAGCAATCCTGAGAACAAGGAAGGGATAGGAGTCGGCAGTACAGTTCACCTTGCAGAACCTGATGTTGGAGTATACTTGGGAATGTATCCAGGCTGCCTTTTAGATCCCTCCATGAGATCATGAAATGTTGGCTGCAGAAAGCTCCTTATACCCAGCTTAGTCTGCAATGAAAGACAGAGGCTCAAAGGTTGCGGTGTCTACAGAAAGAACAATTGGGAGCAGGAATCACCAAGGCACAAATACAGGACCTCACTTCATACGGTTTCAAACTAAATCCATACTTCAAAGCCTAACATTGAGCACAGCACATGGTCACAGTCTGCAAACAAGTTGTGCACTGCTCTGCTGAAGGATGTTAATGCTCATCACCATTCAGAGCACTCAGACTAGGGAAAGCTTAATTAAAAACATCTGACAGGCCATGATTATGTTCATACATAATCGCCAGGATGCCTATACCTGTTATGCCAGATCTTCATACTGTAAATAATTAGTTATAGGAAACCTCAAGAGGTTTCTTCAGAACACATACTTCACCATATTTTTATAGCATTTGCAATTTTAAAATCAGAAATTAAAGCCTATTTTAAATAGGAAATACTAATAACAAGCCTGCGTGTTTTTTCCCCTACATTAAGAGCAGAATTAATTTTCAAGCACTGCCACACGTTTTCTAGAGCAGCTACTAATCTGCTAATCTGTCTTTTGTAGAAGTGTTTAAATCGTTATGATCGGCTTCCTCATGCAACTATTGGGTTGAGTATTACAGTGGAATAGTTAGGAAAACATCAGGCATAACTCCAAGAGAAAACAATCCATTTGGGGAGAAAAGAAACTGGTTTTGCAGTTAGGGCATAGGTTGAGGACTGTGGCCTTTGGGCTCTCTGTTGTGACCCAGGGTGAACATGATCAAGTCTGCTCAGGTCTGTTTTCTCCCTGTTTGCCTGCAGGAGCGTGCCTTCTTCCCCCCAGCTGGCCTTGCCTGCACCTTTTAGCTCTTCAGTGTCTGTATTTGCAGTGACTAGTGTGGGACTGTCAGTCCTGAACTCCAAACCCCATCTAATGGCTCAGTCCTAAGAAATTTGCCCGGCAGAAGGTGTGATGCTCGTTCAAGCTTGTGGCAAAACAGCTACTTCTAGATGGGAATCTGGTTAATGCTAAGCCTAGTTCTGGGCTGCAAGGTCCTGGATGCCCAGTCGCTTACTCATAGAAGCACTGAGTCAAAGAAAGGATGGAGACTGGGCAAGGACAAACCGCAGTCAAAGGCTGAAGCTTACCCTGGTTACAAGGTGTGTCACACACTCCCTGGACTCGCAGAAACTGCTGCAGAAGGAAGATCCCTGAACAGCCCCTGCAAGGTCTGTGGACGCGCTGGGAGCTTTAAAGCCAGCATCTGTTAGTTGGGGTTTTTTGGGGTTGGTTTGTTTGGTTTTTTTATTTAAAAAAACCCCACTACATTATATCCACAGACCCATCGCACAAACCCAGTGGGTACCCAAGCATGCATGACCCATGCTCACTATCTGCACAAATGCATGGCACAGGTGACTCCAGTTTATTTTATGTTATTTTATTAGGCTTGGTGACCTAATAAACAGCAGTTTAAACTTGTTAAAATAGTTTAAACTTGTAACTCTCCCTTCCCAGACTGGTGCTTTTTAAACAGGTACTTCATATGATACTTGACACTAGACTTGGCCTTTGATTTCAGCTTACTACAATGAAGTTTTGTTGGTTACAAAACTGAAACCAAAATTTCCCAATATCTCAGTGGTGTGAAAAAGCAAATATTGATATTCATCCCAACGAATCAAGCTTTTGTTTTGTTATTTCTAGAGAGCGGAAAATTTGCAATGCCCCATCTTTGTAAGGAACACCATGAAGTAAATGTTGTTTCCCCATATTACCAGAGCCAGTTTCTGGAGCATCTCTCTGTGGTTAAGTTCCTGCTGTCTCCAACTACACAATTATGTCAGAATTAGGCTGAAACATCTCTTGCTTCATTTAACCCTGGCCTAACAGTGAGACCACTGAATTAAATCTCAGAAATACTAGCGTTTACTCACATTTGACTCTAATCTTCCAGGTAACTGTACACAAACTGTTACATTGAATTATGTAAGTCCTTATACCTTCAAATTTTGTTTTAACCTTCTTTTTTGTTTGTTAAGCTGATGCTGCATCGCTCATAGCCGCACCCTTTCACATCCAAGAGAAATGAGCAGAGCTAGTTCAGAAGCAGTACGATACTGCGTTTACAGGAGACCAGCTGTAGCAAAGCTCATGCCGTGGCTCTATTCAGACAAGATCTTGTGTTCACACTGTAGGGAGTTCGAGAACTACATGCAGCAGATGTGATGCAGCACTAGAGAACGGTGAAATTCTATGCCATAACAGACTTTTGATATTGCTATTTCCTTTCTTTTCTTTGGTCCATCATTTCACCCAGCTACCCCTTCAAAGCCATATTTTAAACACCAGCATGATAAAAATGCATTACAGGGAATCATAAGAAATATTTTAAAATTTACTTAAAAAGCACACACAGAAGGGTTCTCATCTTGTCTCATCGCCACTACAAAATAAAGAAGAAAATATTGAGTTAAGGACCCAATGTCTTGCACAATGAATGATTATAGGATTGAATGCCTTCAGCCCAGGGCTCTCAGTACTGCCTGACCAAGAAGCTTTGGAAACCTTACTTTACAGTACTATTGTCTGATGAGAATTCATCGAAATCTCTCACTGAAATATTCTCAGTATAAAAAGTAGCTTTTCAAATGAAATTTCTATTTCTCCACAAAAATCACAGAAGTTGCATTTTGATTTAAAGTTGTGTGAAAACCTCAAACATTGAAGTTTTGAAAAACTAGTGTGGAGTGCAATTTGTCCTTCCCCAACCCTCTGCTGAAACTCTCTTAGAGAAAGAGTTTTGCCTTGGAGTTACAAAACATGCAAACACAGTTTTGAGTCTCTTCCATCAGGGAAAAGAAAATATTTGACAAAGCATTATTTTTTTCTTTTCCTTTGACATATCAAACAGAAGATATGGCTGATTTCAAACAGCTCTATGGCAGGCAAATTATCCTTCTCTAATCTAATCTCAGAAACTATACATACAAAAAGGGTACCTCTATCATACGGCAGTACTTGGTTGACGCTGTAATTTTTTGGAAGTTGCAGATTGAAAACAAACCAGCTATTTCCTGGAATCGATATTATACAAATGTTGCAGTCCCAGTTTTGTAACTCTCCACAATCTGTACTAGTAAGAATTAATGAAATACCTGGGCATAGTAGTCAGAAGGGGAATTAAGTTCCCAACACATACCAGCAGTGACTATCGCCGCACCCTTTCTCGGCAATGACTAACCCTCAAAAGCCAACCACAGAAATTTGTCATTCACATTTCTTAACATGCAACAAAAACAAAGGAAACAAGCAAAACAGAAAAAAAGTCACAGAATTCAGTCAGTTGCATTCAAGTTGCATGCGTTCAGAGGGGAAAGCTATAATGGTGCAATCTAATTCCACACAAACTTGCATTGATTGCCTAACAATTATTCTTCCTGGCAGGAGCTGAAATTCTAGTCCATGGATAGAAAGCAAATTTGCTGAAAGGAGAAGCCAGGCAGTTTGGTGTTTGAGGTGCCATAAACTGTCCTTACTGGCTGAAAATCGAGGATTAAGCAAATGGTACAGTGTCTTCTAACATAGTCACAGATTTTGTTAGTCAACTTTTAAAATCTTTCTATTGTAGATCATTTCCCCCAAAATGCGTGGAGTTCAAACACATTTAGGATGAAATGCTGAAAAAAAAATAACACACGATCAATAACATCCATTACAGCTTAGTGTCACACAATCCACTACTATTTTGTTTTGTGAAAGCGTAATTTAGCCTGAAGAATAACAATCACTTTACACTGATTCTGCTATAGGTAGAAACTATAAATCAGGTATGTTGCTTGGAGAAGATTGCTGAGAAAGTGCATGCAGATGTGCTGCACCGAAGGATAGCAAAATGCACGATTTCAGAGAAATCACTGAGCATAGGAACCGTGAGCCTCAGAGGTCATTTTAACTGTTTTATTAGGAGGGAGAACTTCTTAAACAAAGAGGAAAAATAAGGTCTGAGATAGGATTTGAAGGAATCAGTACAGTACAAAGGAAAAGGTTAAACCTGGCATTAGCTGCCACATGGACAAGCTTGTCCTATGAAGTGCCTTCACAATCATTGGTTCTAGCTGATCAGTGGTGGCAACGGGTGATCCATAAGCCCTCTGCCAGTCTTCTCTCTATCCTAAGGCACAAGGCTGTGTGTGCGGCTCGGAGCAGAAAACCACCTCCAAGCAGGGTAGTCCCAGATCCCTTGCATGAGTTTTTCTGCTCGCGGAGAGAGTTTCATGGGGAGGAATCACCATTCATTAGATGAGACAACAGGAAAGAATAGCTGAGCTTCCAGGTACAGACTGCTGAACTGGGCTTTGAAGCTCTCCATTTATAACGATACTTTCAATTTGGGGATCTCAAAGTTTGGAAGTGCGTTAGGAAAAACACTGTCAGGTGCCAAAAGCAAAGATTTTCCCCACAAGAACCATCTTTAAATATTGAAAGGCTTTGTGATGAAGTCAACACAACATTTCACAAGAATCTTACTTTGATTTGTCATTTTAAAAAAGTCATTCTATAAACCTAAACGAATTCCTCATCATGACCTACCATCATCTGTCAAAAAGGTACTTATAAATATGTATATGATATTTCTTTCTCTTTTTCTTTTTTACATGAAGAAGGTATCAATGCTACAACTAATTGGGCTAATTTGCATCAAAGACTATACATAATTAATTTGTTTGTTAAAGGCTTTCAGCATTTCTTAGAGGAAGTGCAAGAGATCGTTGATGAAATTTGAAGAAATAATTAGCAATAACAGATGTCAATGCACATAATTGTAAAATGATACCAGAAAAGGTACTGGCAGAGTCTAATTTCAGAACAATTAGGTTTCTATCAAGTCTTCTGCTTAATGGTATTTATAGACAACTATGAGTGTTTATTCTTTCCTCATTCCAGGAGAAAGCTCATTTTTACCACTGAAGAAGAGCCTGTATTTCTATTACTGTTTGATATAATTGTGAGAATAAATCAGTCTACTCTCAAACACGACCTAGTCATAGATGTCAGCCACTCGTTTTTGGAAGAGAAAATGCAGAGCCACAGCAACTCACATGGTCACTAGATCTGGTGATGGACAGACACAAGCCGCATGCACATCCCAGAAAAGTGCAGACAGGACCATAATATTGCTGTGGTCTTTTCCAAAACAGAATGAACCACACGAGTCTTGAGGCTGGTTGAAGCCCCAGTGATGCTCAGGAGTGGGTCACTCCTTTCTCACCATAGGACTGTGATCACGTGCCACATTGAGCTTGGCTGGTGAGGAGACAAATACTTGTCTGGGGAGCTCCTCACCAGCTCCCCACTCAGTTCACACACTCTCTGATGCTGTAAATGCTGGGTGTGAACAGCTCTCAGGATTGGGTTAAGGAAATAACAGAAAGTGTAGCTATGCAAACTCAGTGTGCTCTTTTCGTGGGGTTCATGCAAGTGCGGTGCACAGGGCCCCCTCCTGCATGTACCTCTCAAGCTGTGGTATTTGCCTTGACTCAGTCTTCAATAAAACTCCAGGAAAAATAGCAGATCTCCTAGTTTTTCTCTGCATTCTTGTGCTATTACTTGGCCTAAATTCACCACCCTAATTAAACCTCTTACTGAAACTACGCTAGCTTTCAGTGAATCTCAGTCCAGCTATTTTTGTGTGGCTTTCGAGCATTTCTATAAATGCTTTAGAGCCCTAGAAGGAATGTGGTCCAGCTTGGGAGATGCATGTCTCCATACATACCTTTTACATTTGGGACCAAGGGTTCCCTACAGGGGACTCTTTTCTGTGTGCTATGGCATATAGCTGCACAGATTCTTCTAATATCTTCGAATTACCTGGTCTCCTGAATTGCACTCTTAACACATACAGACAAAATGCCAAGAGCATATCTTATTTTAGCTATCATTTTATTGCTATCTATGAGTTTCCACAATATCTATCAATATTCTAAAAATTATTTTTGAAAGGTAGACACTGCTAACCAAACTTGCCTCAAAGAAATCGTTCCCCTTCGAAGAACAAATGGTAGTTACAGAACATGCAAATTCAGTGATCGAGATGCCTATTCAGGAACTGCTGGCATGGAGGATAATTATGACCTGTGAAAAGCTCTTTTGGAATCCTATACATTAGGATTATCCTACATGAAAGAAGAGTTTTCCAGTATGAAAAAGGACAGGTGTGTCCACACAACAACGGAGGTGCCACCTTCATTGTCTGAGCGACAGTTTCAGCACAACCCACTTATTACCATTTCCTCTTGTATCCCGTCTTAACAAGATTAAAGTTCTCTGTTCAATAAGCACCTACTCTTCTTCACTGGCCAGATTGTATTAGCATGGTTGGCATTCCACCAAGGTTTAGCAACTCTTTCTAAATGGGTTTTAATAAAGGACTTTGCAAGGATCATATAACTAGACAGAAAGAGTGTAGATAATCAAATTACTGGCTTTCAGCACATCCTTAGCCTTCCTTGCATCTAGCCAAACAAGATTTCACATCAAATGCAGGAAAAATCCATGCAAATAAGCTGCTAATGATTATTAGAAGATTCTCACTTTTATGAGAGGATGCCTTATGACAGGTACCCAAGATTTGCTCAAGTGATTTGTCACCTTATTTTACAATAAATTTGAGGTGACACTTTTCATGTTTAAAGTGTTCCTGGAGGTATTTCAGTTTAATTACTCCTTACAGCACCTCTAAGCTTATAGACTAGTAAGTACTCAGAGAACAAGGTAATGATGCTTACCTCTAGTCACCCATCAGGCCATCTACACCAATACACACTGTAAGAGCAAGTCTGTATCGGTCCTCTAAGACCAAACCAACGCACTACCTGTTCTGCACATCTCTAGATGCCCACTGGGCCAAGTGGGCACGGTCAGCACCTTCGTGTGAGCCTCCACTCTCACTCATTGTCTTGAGCAGACCAGACAAAGCTGGGACACAGCCGGGGATCCTCGCATTCGCTAGCAGATAGCCTGAGCTCAGGTCTCCTACCCAGGGTGCATGATTTGACCAGAGGTTATCTGGCTACCAGCCGACAGCATGGACAGACAACATCGAGCATCTCCAATTTACTGTATGGCCAAGGCCATTCTCTTTCCCCACATTGCACAGCAGACCTATGGCAGAAAAGCCAGTACCAAAATGAGATTAAAAGAGAGTCTTCCCAGTCCCACTCTTCTTTCTTAACCCCTGTAACATATTTCATCTTTCTCATTGTTCATCCTTGACTGTACATGCTTGTGGGATCCCATTTATGGCTGAGGCAGCTGGCAGGGCAGCTCCAGAGGAGATGATGCCAGGTCTGCCTGGGCAATGCATCAGTAAGCATTTGTCTTATGTCTAGACCTGCCAAAAGCCCAACATCAGGGTTTTGCTGTACTCTCCCAGCATAGCAATGGTTAGATTCCTTTTATCTCTGATGTTAATTTTCATGGATCCCTGCCAGTTTCTTTATGTACTATAGAGTTCCCCACTTCATTCAAAGAGAACTGTATTATTCTCTTCCCTATTCCCTCACATATATTTTGAAAAAATTGGCTCTAAAAAGAACAGGTTTTCTTGAACCCAGTGCTGGGAGCCATGGCTTCTGATAGTCCTTACGCTGCACAACATCACAAAGGTCTTTACAATCAGAAGTTTTAACGAAGATAGACCTGGGCCAGGAGCTTGAATCAGACCATTGTTATCTCTTGGTGTTTACAGACTCAGAATTAGTGTATATAATTAATTAATGCATATAATTACATTGGCTATCTATCTGACTTCCAGGTCTGAATGCACCCCCAGTTTTATCAGTAAAGAAATTGGCTATTAATTGGTGTCACCAAGAGGTTTATATGTAAGTGGATGTCACGATTCACAAATAAAGTCGGGAAGACCCCAGTACACTCCCCACTTCCTGAGCAGGATCACCAGTAGCACTGACATAATAACTAGAGTTGGATCCACGTCAGTCCGAGACAGATCTTCAACAGAGGAGAGCGGGGCTAAAGACAGACATACCATCCCCTCCAAAGTCTCACAGTATTTCTGTAGGGCAGCTCACTTGCATCAAATCAATTCCCCAAGTTTCCCTTCTGGAAGGGAACCCATCTTTTGGGGATAAGGTTGACAGTCTCGATCCCAGAGATCTGTGCAGGCAAGGAGGGAGACGGGGGCTGTGGGCTAGTACCTGTGCACAGCTTTAGCTTTTTGTGAAGAAGGCAGAATTCCATTGCACAACTCAAACCTCTATTACCCTTGATGTAAAATCAAACCTACTGGGCTCTGACGCACCAAACCTGCCCATGCTTTCTGGTTAACTCTAACCCTGACCTTATATCCCAAGTGGCAGGCTGGGTTTTGCATCTCAGCACTTTTCCAGAGCTCCCGTCACAGCCTAGGATCCCGCTGCGTGAGACACTGGTCACCCAGCAGTACAGCCCCCTCCCCAGAGCATTTGCAACACTCAAAACTTACTTACATACACCTAAGCAGCCTATTAAATTCTGGAATCCTACACATACTCTGCTATTCAAATAAAACAACCAGAGCATTTTTCATATACAACTTGCCTCCTGGCAACTACACTTTATGACAAGACCTTGTATGTAAGCATAATAAAAAACATAAATGAAAGACAAGACAGCACGGTTCAGTGGATTTCAATAAAGAGTCTGAAAACAGAAATCCTCAAAGCCACACCTTATACAATAACTATAACCACCTTCTCCATTAAACGCGGAGGGAGCCAAAGGCTGCAGCTCCCGGAGGCCCCGCGCCACAGAGGGGGGATGGTCGTGCCGACAGATGCCCCTTGCACCCTCCCGCTGCCCGCACCCAGCCCCGCTCTGCTGAGGGCCCACCTGCCCCAGGGGAAATAAAGAGCTGGCCATCGTCATCATTAGGGAGATATTGTTAATGAGATGGTGAATTCCCTGGGAGAGAAAAAAAGAACACCTTAGATAACCATAAGCAAAAAGTCATCTCCTTTTCTTTTTTTTTTAACCCTGCACTTTTAGGTCTCTTCTAGTATAACGAGAAAAGCAGCTCTGCTTTTATCAGAGTCCTTTTTTCTCCTTTCCAGTTCTCATGCAGCAGCTCTGCTGACGCAGTATTTGGGCACTACAGACGAAGGCTTATCTGCTTGAAATCACTGTGGCTCCTCACAGTTTTCTGTTCAGCACCTAGAAATCTTTCTAGAGATTTTTGCATTTGCTGAGGGAGGGAAAAGTTTGAGCTCTTCACATTGCTTCAGTGTAATCCTCTTCATTCGTCTTCACCAGCAAACTCCAGCTCCTACTAAGCCTGGTTTGAGAGAATTAAGATTTAATCCAAACATTTTTTTACCTGCCAGGCTTGCAGACACAATTCCCAACTGACTGAGCAATACTGTGGTGCCTTCAATATTCGGTGCCCATTTGGCAATGACTGGACTCCTCTGGTCACCAGAGAAGTCAGTGACAGTGGAGGGCACTAGCATCTTGCAGGACGTAAGTTTTATATATACTTAAGACTGGCAGGCCACAAAAATTCCTAAAGTGAAGAATGTAGTTTGTGCGTTGGGAGCGGTCCTGGCCCTCGCTGGTGGTGCTGAGGGAACGGGCCGTGGCAGCATCGCAGGGCAGCAAGGGTAAACTGCTCTGCTTTTCCACCATCTCGTCAGATGGCAGCTCTGTTCCATGGAGTGAGTCTCAGGAGGGCTGGAGGCTGAGCCGCCTGTGCCAGCCTTTGCAGGGAGAGTCCAACAAAATCCATCTCCAGGGACTCCACGGCACAAACAACTCCCGTGTCCTGCAGCAGGGCTGTTTCTGGCACCACTGCACTTCTCAGGATGCTTTGTGGGCGGAACTGACTTTAATGTTCAATCATTTGGTTCAAATGGCTGAAATTTAGCTAATAAGTATTTTTATTTAACTGACACTCATTTCATCAAAGAGTATTCAGCAGATTCCTAAAACTGGTTTACTGCTACACTGCATTCAATAAAACAAACGTTGCAGGACCCTTAACTTACTGCAGATTAAATCTCACCTGATATAAAGCATGTCTGACACAGAGTCTTCTACCATCTTTCTCCATTAATCTGATTTTACCTCTTCCATTTTCACAAATATTTTTACGGTAGAATTCAATATTTGCTTTTAGACCTAAACTACATTTTCTGCTGGGCAGCTTATTCCCCGAAAATCACAGCTACGAGTTGTGAAGGAAAAAATGCAATATTTTCTATTCACAAAAAACATTTCGAGTTTTGAAACGTTCTTACTTTTCTTTTCCAAATGATGTTTCATTTTGAAATTAATCCAAATTTAAAGATTATAATTAAGATTGAAAATAATAATGCAGCAAAGCCTTTAATTTAAGTTAAATAAAGTTTTCCATCCATTGCAACATATCTTATTTTTTTTTTGCTATTTTGTCGTTTGGGCTTTTTGGTTTTGTTGCAAAGGGGAAAGCACTGCAAAGTAAAACATTCCGGAAGGAAATACAAGAAAAATTATTTTGGACCAACCCATTTTCTCCCCAGTGTTCCCTCCAGTTCAGAAAAGTATTTATATACACAGCTGTAACTGGGATTTGCAACTGTTTTACCTTAATATTACAGAAAACTTTAAGCATAATCAAGTTCAGCAAGACTTTTGTTTTTGCAGCATAGAGAAAGTCTAAGAAGGGACCAACAAGTGTAAAAAGGTATTCCATCATTTGATGCTAGCAAATGTGTAAACCACTTAGGAGAAAAAGGACCCAGACGCAGTGTTCACATTTCTTGCTTTCAATTCCTGCTGTTATCATTACAATAATGAAATATTTTAATCTTGAGGTTTTTCACTTAATAGGATCCAATTAAGGATTTTTAAATTATATAGAAATTAAAGACTTTTCTTTCAGCTGCTTTTTTTTTTCCTCTTCCCCCCTTTGCTTGTACCCTTTCACAATGCTTTGTGAAAAGCTATTTTCTATTAAAAAATTTTCTATTAAAAAATGTGAAATTGCACGGTCCATCTAATTAGTCAAATCAGAATCGTATGCAACTTGCGTGGACCAGCGGTTGAATTTCACACACCATTTGGAAAGTATGGCAGTGTCATTGCTGATTTTCTTCAATACCTCAGGAGCAATATTCAATTATGAAAAGGAATATTAGCAATTTGGTTTTAGTTATAGATGTTTTTCTACTACATTATCAATCTTAATTGAATTCTGTTTAAATGTACCACTGCCTATACAAATAGGCATCAGATTGAAGATTAAGTTTTGTCTTGATGCTTCTTTGCCAGAGACAACCAGGAATTACTACAAGAGTCAATTAATTGCCTGTCTTGTCTAGCACCGTAAATTCAATAACACTTAGTACTAGATGACTTAGAGGGACACGTGAGATGACCTGAACCAGGAAGTTAAGAATGAATTTGCCTCCAGGAAATCTCCCGATTTCCAAGAACCAAAGGATGACACAGGGATTTACATCTCTCTTGATTCTCCTCAGTTTCGCAGCATTTACTGCTATAACCCTAGGAGGCTTGTTCTGCATCCAAGTGTCCTGGCTTGATTGATTGATTGATTTCTTTTCTTTTCTTTCTTTCCTTTCATTTTTCTTTTTCTTCCTTTTTTTTTTTTTTTAATGTAATTCATCTTCTCCTTTCCATGATCTTTTCTGGTTCAATCTGTTTTGAAGAAAATTGTAACATTTTCTTTTCTGCCTTTTATGTCATGAAATGTCTTTTTCTCAAGAAAGCTCAGCCTACCTTTTTTGGTAGATGAACGCTGGAAAACATTCACCTGGTTTAAAGACTGAGTCTCCTTGCTCAACTCCTACTTAAAAAAAGTTATAGATCCTTAAAACTTGGTAGAGTTAATATTTCCTTTTATGTTATCTTTTAGCTTCCTAACAGTGACAAAAGGTGTCTTGACAGCGCCATTTTCTGCTCCCCACGCATTGTAAACACTTTCACAGTAATCTTAAACACCAGGGGAATATCAGAATATTCCTTGGCAAAGGTACTGCTCTCCTTCTGTCTTGTTTCAGCCCTATAACAGCTGCCTGGAAAAAGTCCTTGAACAAGGCATGCATACAGTGATACTTCTCTCCCAGCATCTCCTCTCAACTAAAAAAATATAATGTTGTAATTACACAAGGAAAAGCAGAATAAAATATCATATATATTTATAAATCTTCCATTTCACTAGTTTTACTGGTGTCTAGACCTCATAAAGCCTGTGCACACATGACACAAATGATTTTTGGTATTCACTGAAATGCAAGTACAACTCAAGTATCCAAAATTACAATATCCCATATAGGATATTTCTCGCCTTTCTTCCAAGTGTTGTGCTTGGTGGTAATTCCCTGTGGACTTCTGCAGCTTTTTCCTTTTGAATTTTTGAAAGTGAAGGAATGAGATCTGCTGGATGTCAGCATGCATCAGGCTTGTTAGTGTAGATCTCCTAGTGCTGAGAGAACAGCATCTGGATGCCTGACTCCAAACGTACAAGAGCGACAGTTAATTTTTCTAATGATATACAAAACTACCAGGAATGTTTCTGACATTTTCCTTTTAATTCCCTTTCCCTCTCCTTTCCCCTATAACCTTCCCTAAAAATCTACAAATCAAAACAATGAAGTGCTGAAGTACTGACGAGCACTTGGTTCTCTCTTCCTTAGAAACGTTTTGAATTTGCAGTATGAAGAAGTTCTTATTGCAAATACTGCTAGACTCAATTCTTCATCTATCAAACCTAAAAACCAAGTCCCTTGAAACAAAGACTATTAAGTAGCATTAAGAACAAATATTAAATAGTTCTTTTTTTTTTTTTTTTCAGAAATTACTGTAAGGATTGTATAGCTAGCTGAAAAGACACACACAAATATTTTTCTAATGGATGGTTGATTGAAATAAGCCTAGTTCAAAATAACTTTTGTCATGACCATTCATTTATGATTGCTGCTATTAAAGTTACTCACTCATCTTTTGTACAAAACAAGATCTACTTTATCCACAAACTTGGCATCATTTGTTACAGATTAAACACCCACAGACTGCACAATTCTTGAAAGATTCTCTTGAGATCTATATATTGCCAACCCAAAACCAATTTAAGCAAATAGAAACTTTTCCATGATGTCAATACATGTTGGATCAGATCCTATTAGAATTATTGCTACACGCTTGCTCATTGCTTTTCTACTTTGAACAAACTACCTGAAGACTTGGCCGCATTGCAATGTTGTTGTTAGGCACAAGTTTCTACTACTAATGCTAAACTGAAAAAAAAGATCAAAGAAA